>NC_091294.1:12845741-12889908 GCF_038502225.1 Cherax quadricarinatus
ACAAATGCACTTTGGCACAGTTACCCTTTAGCAGTGATGACATAGATTTACCTAATTTTAATACAAATGACCCATTGCCATATATTGATGATTATGATTGTTTTATGAAAACAGGCCTTCACTTTATTCATGTCAATGCAAGATCACTTCCTAAATTGGCAGAGATTAGGATTCTAGCTAACAAAATTAGGGCGGCAGTTATAACCATCTCTGAATCTTGGTTGGATGATACGGTGACTGACGACGAGGTCAAAATAGATGGTTACAATATAAAACGCTTAGATAGGAACAGAAAGGGTGGTGGAGTATGTGCCTACATTAGAAATGACTTAGCTTACAACCCAAGACCTGATTTAAATAACAATAAACTGGAGATTCTATGGTTTGAAGTGCTGCTTCCTAAGACCAAACCCATCTTAGTAGGAACTAGTTACCGCCCTCCTACCCAGGACCAGTTCTTAGAAGACTTTTCCAGAGTCTTGTCCGGAGTTGAAAACAATTGCGAGACAATAATACTGGGCGACTTCAATATCTGTTTTCAGCAGCAAAATAACGGGCTATGCAAAAGGTATAAGCAAATTCTAGGATTAAATAGTTACACTCAACTAATTAATACTCCAACCCGGATCACACAGTTCTCAGCCACCCTAATTGACCACATACTTTGTAACCGCTCTGAGAACATTAGTCAGTCAGGCGTCATTACCACAGGTCTTAGTGATCATTTCATCATTTACTGCACCAGGAAAATCACTAGGGATAGGATAGGCCTACACAGGACAATAAAAATGAGGTCAACTAGAAACTACAAAGAAACACTGGTAAATAGGCTTCACAATTGTGACTGGTCAGAGATAAGTTGCACGGACGTAAACGATGCCTGGGAAAAATTCAAAACAATGTTCACTACCATCCTTGATAATATTGCACCAGTTAAAGAGGTTAGGATTAAACGAAGAACTGAACCCTGGATGAATACTGAGATATTAGATAATATGAAATTCAGAGACCAGCTGCTATAAAGATTTAAAGCAAACAGACAGGATATTGCAGCACTAAATGAATTCCAAAGGGTGAGGAACAGAGTACAGAGACTTATAAAAGGAGCAAAGGCAAAGCACTACTGCTCAAAAATTGAAGAGTATAAGCATAACCCCAGAAAGCTCAGGCAACAACTAAAACAGTTGGGGTATAGCCATAAGCCAGTAGATAGGTCTAACATAGTACTCACTATCGATAATGAGGTATGCCACGAAACATCTAAGGTGGCAAATTGCTTTAATTCATACTACACATCTGTTGCATCAACACTAGTAAGTAAACTACCAGCTGCATCAAATACCTTTAACACAGACTCTGATAAGTTTCAAACATACTATACCAATAAAGGGGTAACCCCAAACAGTTGTCAACTAGTAAGTGTATCTCATGACTTTATTCAAAAAGAACTAAGCAGGTTAAACCCAACTAAGAGCACAGGCCCTGATAACATCCCGTCTAAGTTCCTAAAAGATGGTGCTTCTGAACTGTCAATCCCTATTGCTCACATAATAAATCTATCAATCACCACTAATACCATACCGGAGGGGTTCAAGGAGGCCAGAGTTACTCCTATCTTCAAGAAAAATAGTAGGTCTGATGTAAGCAACTATAGGCCTGTTAGTATACTCAGTATAATATCTAAAATTCTAGAGAGGGCGGTGTATTCTCAAGTAGTTAAGTACCTTAATGACAACAACATTCTCCATAGCTATCAATCGGGCTTTAGAAGATCCTACTCAACCGACACCTCCCTTATTAATCTGATGGATTACCTGAGAACTGAAATGTCAAAGGGGAACCTCATAGGTATGGTAACCTTAGACCTGCAAAAGGCCTTCGATACTGTCAACCACAATATATTATGTAATAAACTTCAAGCTATCGGTATAGGTTCTGTAGACTGGTTTAAGTCCTACCTTAGCAACAGGAGACAAATAGTCAAAATCAACAAAACAGAATCAGAACCCCTGCCGATAACATGTGGAGTTCCCCAAGGTAGTATTCTGGGTCCCTTATTATTCTTATGTTATGTCAATGATATGCCTATCAGTGTCAAGTGCAAACTCCTACTGTATGCAGATGACAGTGCTCTGTTAGTGTCAGGTAAAGACCCACAAGATATTGCTAATGTTTTAACACTGGAACTGGAGTCCTGCAGCAAATGGTTAGTAGACAACAAACTATCATTACACCTAGGGAAAACTGAAGCCATTCTCTTTGGCACGAAACAAACTGAGAAGGGTAAATAATTTTAATGTTCAATGTAATGGGGAGCCCATCACTTTGGTTTCATCAGTAAAATATTTGGGAATCCCCTTTGACCCATGCATGTCAGGAGAATTGATAGGGAACAGTGTAGTAAAGAAAGCGAATGCCAGACTGAAGTTCCTGTATAGGCAAGCACAGAGTCTACCTACTGAGGCTCGCAGGACCCTATGTCTAGCCCTTATACAATGCCATATGGATTACGCTTGCTCTTCTTGGTACTCTGCCTTGACAAAAAAACTGAAAGATAGACTGCAAATCACCCAGAACAAAATCGTAAGATTCATCCTGGGGCTGGGACCAAGAGAACATGTAGGCCAGGATGAATTACAGCAGTTGGATATGCTGAATGTTGAAGACAGAGTAAAACAACTGAAGCTAAATCATGTTTATAAAATTGCTCACAAACAATGTCCAGAATATCTTGCTGTCAATTTTGTCAAGGTTGGGAACCAAAGCAATCATAGTACTAGGGGGAGAGAGCACAACTTTGTAGTACCCACAGTCAGTGGCCAGGCTTCAAACACCTTTTATTGTACAGCAATAAAGGAATGGAACAGACTGCCCGCACATGTCAAAGCCAGTCATAGCATGAACCAGTTCAAGAAGAGTGCCAAAAGGTGTCTGATGAATGTAGCTACAGAAAGGGAGGGGAATGATTTTCTATTTTTTAGCTAACATACGTGTAAATTTTACCTTATTCCTAGTAATGACCCTCGTATTGTAGATAGTCTTAATAACCTTGGTGTAGTAGATAGTCTTTTTAGTATGATAATAAGATGTTATCTTCATTGTAGAATAATAAGAAAATATTATAACCTTTATATTATAATAATAAGGTAAAAGGACCCCAGTGGAAATAAGTTACTGTCTGACTTTTTTGGGTTATCCTAGGTTCTCTACACATATGCTGCTATGTATGATAATTCTATGTAACTGTATTTGTGTATACCTGAATAAACTTACTTACACCACCATTTACCTCCACAACTACACACCACCACCTGCACCATATTAAAAAAATCTGGGACCACTTAGCACATTGTGGGAGCGCCAGCTAGAGCAAACAGTGCGGCAAACACCAAGCATTCACTGATGTAATGTCATATTAACACTTCTCTTTTAAGAGGAAAGTCATGTTAGCCCCAAGTTTAGGGTCTGTCGATCTCTCTCTCTCTCTGTCTCTCTCTCTGTCTCTGTCTCTCTCTATCTGTGTCTCTATCTCTTTCAATCTGTCTGTCTATCTCTGTCTCACAGGTACACACAAATACAAGTATAGTATAAATTACCTAGGATAACCCAAAAAATCCAGACAGTGCTATACTTTGCTTGAAGATGTGAGTAAAGTGATGACGCAGTCTTGTGGCTCTCTGAGACAGAGAGCTAGACGGATACAGATAGACAGGGAGCTTGACAGACAGACAAATACAGACAGACATGTTGATAAATTAGACACATGTGCAACTCTTGGGTATCTTTATTGAGGAAACGTTTCGCCACACAGTGGCTTCATCAGTCCATACATAGGAGAAACTTGAAGAACAGGAGGAGAATGAGGTAATCAGTCCCTCAACCTTGAGTCGATGTGTTCAGTCCATCAATCTTGAGTAGAATACGGCAGATGAGCGGAGAAGCAGCTTATAAACCGTATGGCAGGAGAGGTGTAGCAGTCATAGGTAGTGTCACATTTGTTCAATGTGGAAGTAGGTTGTGCCCAAGAATTAGGCAAGCGAAGAATTCCTAAGTATTAAGATCCCAAGAAGTTGCAGTGTCTGACAGGTTTGAAGATGAATGGTTCAGAGAACCGACATGTTGATAAATTAGACACATGTGCAACTCTTGGGTATCTTTATTGAGGAAACGTTTCGCCACACAGTGGCTTCATCAGTCCATACATAGGAGAAACTTGAAGAACAGGAGGAGAATGAGGTAATCAGTCCCTCAACCTTGAGTCGATGTGTTCAGTCCATCAATCTTGAGTAGAATACGGCAGATGAGCGGAGAAGCAGCTTATAAACCGTATGGCAGGAGAGGTGTAGCAGTCATAGGTAGTGTCACATTTGTTCAATGTGGAAGTAGGTTGTGCCCAAGAATTAGGCAAGCGAAGAATTCCTAAGTATTAAGATCCCAAGAAGTTGCAGTGTCTGACAGGTTTGTAGATGAATGGTTCAGAGAACCGACATGTTGATAAATTAGACACATGTGCAACTCTTGGGTATCTTTATTGAGGAAACGTTTCGCCACACAGTGGCTTCATCAGTCCATACATAGGAGAAACTTGAAGAACAGGAGGAGAATGAGGTAATCAGTCCCTCAACCTTGAGTCGATGTGTTCAGTCCATCAATCTTGAGTAGAATACGGCAGATGAGCGGAGAAGCAGCTTATAAACCGTATGGCAGGAGAGGTGTAGCAGTCATAGGTAGTGTCACATTTGTTCAATGTGGAAGTAGGTTGTGCCCAAGAATTAGGCAAGCGAAGAATTCCTAAGTATTAAGATCCCAAGAAGTTGCAGTGTCTGACAGGTTTGTAGATGAATGGTTCAGAGAACCGACATGTTGATAAATTAGACATGTGCAACTCTTGGGTATCTTTATTGAGGAAACGTTTCGCCACACAGAACCTACTTCCACATTGAACAAATGTGACACTACCTATGACTGCTACACCTCTCCTGCCATACGGTTTATAAGCTGCTTCTCCGCTCATCTGCCGTATTCTACTCAAGATTGATGGACTGAACACATCGACTCAAGGTTGAGGGACTGATTACCTCATTCTCCTCCTGTTCTTCAAGTTTCTCCTATGTATGGACTGATGAAGCCACTGTGTGGCGAAACGTTTCCTCAATAAAGATACCCAAGAGTTGCACATGTGTCTAATTTATCAACATGTCGGTTCTCTGAACCATTCATCTACTAACAGACAGACATGTTTGTGTACCAGCGAAAACAAAGCGAGGGCGATGCTCATCAAATGTCACCTCTAATCTTTTCTTATCAAGTGTTATCGCTGCACCCTCCTGTATTCTCATCAAACATCAGCTCTTATCAGATGTTATCTTATCATGTCACTGTCAGGGGTGGACTTTGTTTTTTATGCTTCAAGGGAACTTCTTATTACCTATTATTATTATTACATATTCTCTTTCTCCTCCTCCTCCTCCTCATTGTTGTATACTTCCACATATCCAAAACATTGCTGGGACATACAAATGCTTTGTATATATTCCAAGACAATGGTAAATGACCAAGGCAGGTGTAAATGTCCACCTGTCAATGTGTTTGTGACAATTTGAGTACAATTTCAGTACCTAATATTAGTGTCAGAACAAAGATTGGTTATGAAATGACAAGAACTACTATAAATTGTAATTATCAGAACATAAAAATTATATAAAATATGAAAAATAGAAAAAAAGGTATATCGGCAACACTTCTGCACGTGCACTGGACGTGAGCATCCAGTGCCAACTTCTCGGCCTCATATCTCTGTAAGTACTGACCCTAATTTTTTTTTATTCTAAAACATTTAAAAAGTGCTCTTTTTTTCTATATATATAAAAAAAATATTTTTTTTTTTTTCAAAATATTCGAGGCGCTGTGCAGGTGAACGTATATATATGTTTGGACCGTTGAAGGGTTAAGGAAGATGTTTTATGAAAATAGAGGAAGGCCGCAGGACACTTTGTGATATGCTGTTATAAATTGAGTGACTTTCACTCTCTGATTCATTAAGAAACACAGATCGACCTTGAAAATAATGAGCGAGGACAGGTAGAACCAGAGGTTCCTACTACATGTACTTATAGCAAGAGTTGCTAGTGCCACCCTGAGTCAGCAGCACCCACAATGTTCCTTGCTACTACTGGTGTTCATCCAGCGATGGTGTCATTGTGTACATCTCAGTGACGCAATATTTCTCTCCACCTCTCTTCTTTTTCCACTCTCTCCCTTCACCTCATCCGCCCTTTTCCCCTCTGTCCCTCCCCTCGCACCTTCACCCTCTCCCCTTACCCCCTCTCTCCCCTTACCCCCTCTCTCTCTCTTCCCCTTACCCCCCTCTCTCCCCTTACCTTGTCTCTCTTCCCTTACCCTCTATCTGCCCCTTACCCTCTATCCATCACCCTCTTTTCCCCCCTCACTCTCTCTTCCCCCCTCACCCTCTTTTCCTCCCTCTCTCCCCCTCGTACTTTCCATCTCTTCCCCTGTTAATCTCTCTCTCTCTCTCTCCCCCTCGGTTTTTTTTTTTTTTTTCGCACAGCGTTTGACAATGTTAGTTAAGGATCCCTAGCTCTAGTGACAAGCTGTTTGCAAATTAAGGACTCTTAACTTTATTGACAAGCTGAGAGCTGTTACCTACATCAGCTCATTTGAAAACATTTTTATTGTTATGAGACATACAAATAGGGAACAGGATGAAGTTGGAGCCATCTGTGGGCCAGCATTTTCATTTGACCAACTGACTTTATTTCGTTGTCAACATAATGCCGTACTAATGTGTTCCAGACTCGAGTCATCCTGGGGATAAATGATCTCAGATGAAGTGATGCTCTGGGGAAGGATACAGCCAGAGTGAGGTTGCTGCTTTCTGCCCGTCTTGTGGTATAGAAGTTTGCTTCTCGCTGTCCTCGAAGTGGATCAAAGTGTGGGACTTTGACAATGTTGACCTTGTACATAACAGTAAGGCCACCCACATCCCTCCTGTACTGAAGGCTCTGCTGAAATGACAGATCTATGCAGGATGGGTCCAGGCGAGAGATGAGACGTCTTGATCTGTTCTCTACTCTGTGAAGCAGTCGCAGATGAGAGGGGAAGCAGGCTAACCAAGAAACTGGAGCAGACTCCCTCTCTCCCTCCCCCCCCACTCTCCGGGCTGTGGTTGGTACGTTGGACTACGTGCGGTCAGCAGTAACAGCCTGGTTGATCAGGCCCTGATCCACCGGGAGGCCTGGTCGTGGACTGGGCCGCGGGGGCGTTGATCCCTGGAATAACCTCCAGGCAGGTATTCCAGCCTAGAGAGAACACGTGATTTAAAAAGGATCATCATTGGCTTAGCATCTCTTGTCTTGAATATTCTCATTATCCATCCTATCAGTTTCCTCGCAGATGTGATAGTGGCATTGTTGTGGTCCTTGAAGGTGAGGTCTTCGGACATTACCACACCCAGGTTCTTCACATTACTCTTCCGCTCTATTGTGTGATTAGAGTTTGTAGTATACTCAGTCCTAGTTATTATTTCCTCCAGTTTTCCATAACGGAGTAGTTGGAATTTGTCTTCATTGAACATCATATTGTTCTCTGTTGCCCATTGGAAGACTTGGTTTATATCTTCTTGGAGATTTGCCATGTCCTTAATGGATGACACACTCATGCAGATCCTAGTATCGTCTGCAAAGGATGATACAGTGCTGTGGTTTACATCTCTGTGTATGTCTCATATGAGAATAAGGAACAGGACAAGTGCGAGTACTGTCACTTGTGGGACAGAGCTCTTCACTATGGCAGCATCCGATTTAACTCTGTTTACCACTAGTCTTTGAGTTCGATTGGTTAGAAAGTTGAAGATCCATCTGCCTACTTCGCCAGTTATCCCTTTAGCACGCATTTTGTGTGCTATTACACCATGGTCGCACTTGTCAAAGGCTTTTGCAAAATTTGTGTATGCTACATCTGCATTTTTTCCAGTGCATCCTAGACCATATTATAGTGGTCCTGTACTTGCGAGAGGCAGGAACGACCTGCTCTGAACCCATGTTGCTCTGGGTTATGCAATTCTTTGGAGTCCAAGTGATTTGCAGTCTTGCTTCTCAGAACTCTTTCAAAGATTATTGTGATATGGGACGTTAAAGCTATTGGTGTATAGTTCTTAGCTGCTGCTTTGCTGCCACCTTTATGGAGTGGGGCTATTCCGTTGTTTTTAGTGACTGTGGAATCTCGCCTGTGTCTAAGCTCCTTCTCCATAGCATACTTAGAGCCCGTGAGAAGGGTTTCTTGCAGTTCTTAGTGAACACAGAGTTCCATGAGTCTGGGCCTGGGGCTGAGTGCATGGGAATGACGTCGATGGCTTTCTCAGTGTCTGGTGGAGTTAGGGTTGTCAGAAATTTGGCATACATTGGCAGGGTTTTGAGGCTCATCCATGAAAAAATTATTTGGATTGTCTATCTTTATACTGATTAACGGCTCGCTGAACACAGTCATATTGAGATTTCAGTATCTCACTCATTTCTTTGTTGTCATCTGTGTAGGATCCGTCTTGTCTGAGCAGGAGCTCTATACTAGAAGTGGTTTTTGCCTTGTTTTTGGCATATGAAAAATATTTAGATTTTTTTTTCAGTTTCACTAATCCCTTTTAGCTTCTCTTGTCTCTCCTGGATCCTGTATGAGTCCTTTAACTTTAGCGCATTATTTTCCACTTCCTTGGTTAGCGCTTCCTTCCGTGTATCAGAAAATCCGGCGTTCTTAAGGAGCTCAGTGATTCTTCGTCTTCTATAGAGGGAGCATCTCTCTCCAGTTTACTTCTTTTCTTTTTTTCTTAGAGGAATATGCTTTGAACATACTTCAGCTACCAGGAGGTTGATCTTTTCAAGGCACTGGTTAGGGTCCATGTAATTTTAGATATCTTCCCAACATGTTTCAGTTAGAGCATAGTTTACCTGATCCCAGTTGATGTTCTTGTTGAATTTGGTAAAGGTACCCTCATAGCTGTATGCATTTTGCTGATCAGGACTCCTGTGCATATAAGCCTGGACTTGGATTAGATTGTGAGCAGAATTTGTTGGTTTTGATATTATGTTTCTTACCAGGTCCTCATTATTTGTGAAAATAAGGTCACGTGTGTTCTCCAGTCTTGTTGGCTCTACTATCTGCCGACTTAGGGTGTGTTTGTTGCAGAAATTCAGCAGCTCATGTGTGTGACTTCATCTGAGCTACCTCCAGGTATTATTTCTGATACATTATTTGCTATATTTTTTTGTTTGTTGCAGAAATTCAGCAGCTCATGTGTGTGACTTCATCTGAGCTACCTCCAGGTATTATTTCTGATACATTATTTGCTATATTTTTCCATTTTGTATGTCTTAGATTGAAATCTCCAAGTCCCCAAGTCTCTCTCTCTCTGATGAAAGTTTTAGCTATTCAGAATAGCCTATTCTGTTGTAGTAAGTTTCATAAATCACAGCTGGAAGAGAGAGTAAGGTGCAGTGCAGGGTCCTGATATAACTTAGAATGGGATGTTGGGTCCTTTGAGGGCAATAGTAGGCCGAATAGCAGTAAGTTTCCACGCTAGAGACAACAGGACAGTGATAATGCACTGGATCATAGCTGGTGAATAACACGTGTGTATCACTGGAGTTCCTCCAGCTACCTGATGAAATTCAGCGACATCCGCCTAGTGATTCAACAACCAGATTTCTGTAGACGTAAATGCCTTGAATCAACATGAATCACTCTTCCTAACACTGTTACAAAACTCGTCTTCTTAACCTTCTCCAATGGTATGGTAGAGTAAGAAGGTAGTATTCTTGTTGAACATATGGCCTGTTTACGGTTTTGCAACAATAACTTTTAGTAAGAATTCAGGATTACAAAAATAACTAAAACTTAAAATCTTTACTAGTAGAGTTTTAGCTTAATGTATGATATGTTATGATTAACATAAAATAAGGAGTTTAACTCTTGCATTTCTCTTGGTACGTACAGTACATTGATATGAAGAAATGAACCTCTTGAGGTCGAGCTTTGTACTAAGTTCACTAATAATATGCACCTATAATGGTTATTAAGACTTAACCACAAAGTAACTTATAATGGTTATAAAGACTTATCTGAACTATCAAGTCAGAGTATACCAGAACTCGTAAGTGACGGACTTAGTCATGTTGGATGGAAATGAGACTAAAAATAGCTTAGACCACAAATTAACCCACAAGGCCAACAAAGCTTGTCCATTCAACTGAAAGATTAATTTACCCGAGTATAAATAACTCGAAAGTGACAAGCTTAAGAAAGGAAGTCAGTCATGAAAGAAAAACGACCACAAGAGAACTTGACATGTCTCTTATGAGAGGTCAATGAGTGAGGTATGCTCCCTTGGCTATGCAAGCCCAGACTAGAAGTGGGAATGCTAGTCAGAGTGAGTGTGAAGGACTTACTCTCAGCGAGTGCTGTGAACCTACTGACGGTACCACTGAGTGGTAAGGCAGTGTCAGGTTGGTCACGTGACTGAGGGAGACCTCAGTACCTGAACTGCTAACCGGCACTTAAACCTAGTGGTTTCCCACTACATGGAAATAATACTAAAGCGTAACAAAACATAATATAATACATACAATATTAGCATTAATATTTGCCTTAACATATATACATGTATTATAAAATAAAGGGGCTTATCCAATTATAAAATAAAACGGGTATGGCCATACTCGTAACAAACACAAACAGAATAAAGGCAGCCTCATCATCTCTGAAGTATTGGTAAGAATTCTCCTCAAAGCAATAAACTCCACCATCACATAGCTTTTGTCATCACCCCCGCCTCAAGTACAACTACTACTACCACCACAAACACCACTACTACAATTACTACCACTACAAGCACTACTACAAGTACTACCACTACAAGCACTACTACTACTACTACAAGTACTGCCACTACAAGCACTACTACTACAAGTACTGCCACTACAAGCACTACTACTACAAGTACTACCACCACAAGCACTACTACAAGTACTACCACCACAAGGACTACTACTACAAGTACTACCACCACAAGCACTACTGCTACAAGTACTACCACCACAAGCACTACTGCTACAAGTACTACCGCCACAAACACAACTACAAGTATTATTTCTACCACAAGTACTGCTACTACTACCCCCACAAGTACTACTACTACTGCTACCACCACAAGTACTACTACCACAAGTACTACTGCTACCACAACTACTACTACTACTACTACCACCACAAGTACTACTGCTACCACAACTACTACTACTACTACTACTACTACTACTACCACCACAAGTACTAATACTACCACCACAAACATGACTCACGAAATCGTAATGACACGATTGCAAACAACGATTGCAAGTCATGTAACGGCTTTGAGGGGACTTGAGCTAGAGTTCGTCACGGCCACGTTAGCTGGAGATTCGTCTGTAAAAACTTGCATTTGTGGTAACAAGTCACTAGAAACTAGCACCTTCCCGAAACTACTCAAGATGGCAAGGGTTACACCAATACATAAAGGTGGTGACCCTACAGACTTAAACAACTATAGGCCAATATCAAACTTACCATTGCTATCCAAAATCTTTGAGAAACTCGTGCACAGGAGACTATATTCATTTATAACAGCACAAAACATACTCAACCCCTGCCAATTTGGATTTAGGAAAAATAAAAGCACTAATGATGCAATCATAAAAATGCTAGATCTGCTTTACACAGCACTGGAAAATAAGGAATATCCACTAGGAATTTTTGTTGACCTAAGAAAAGCTTTTGACACAGTAGACCACGACATCCTACTCCACAAACTTGACCATTACGGTATAAGAGGCCATGCGCTTGCTTATTTCAAATCTTACCTTACTAATAGGTATCAGTATGTTACCATTAAAGACACAGCATCAACAACACGGCCACTTGATACTGGAGTTCCGCAGGGAAGTGTCCTTGGTCCCCTGCTCTTCCTCATATACATCAATGATCTTCCAAACGTATCCCAACACCTGAAACCCATTGTCTTTGCTGACGACACGACGTATGTCATCTCTCACCCTAATCTTGCCACCCTCAACACCATTGTTAACGAGGAGCTGATCAAAATATCGACTTGGATGACAGCCAATAAACTTACGCTTAACACTGACAAAACCTACTATATTATGTTTGGTAGCAGAGCAGGAGATGCACAAATTAACATTAAGATCGACAACACTCTAATTACCAGACATAATGAGGGCAAATTCCTAGGCCTATACCTTGACAACAACCTGAATTTCAGCACCCATATCCAACACATAACCAAAAAAGTATCCAAAACAGTTGGGATCCTCTCCAAGATACGATACTACGTGCCGCAAAATACCCTTCTCACACTATACCACTCATTTATCCATACCTCACCTATGCTATTTGTGCTTGGGGATCAACTGCAGCAACACACCTAAAGCCAATAATAACCCAACAAAAAGCTGCAGCTAGAATAATCACTAAATCCCATCCTTGGCAACACCCCCCCCCCCCACTCTTCATAGATCTAAACTTACTCCCTGTTGAGTACATCCACACTTACTACTGTGCAATCTACATCTACAGGACCTTAAACTCCAATATCAACCTTGACCTAAAACGCTTTCTTGATAGTTGTGACAGAACCCACAGGCATAACACCAGACACAAACTTTGACCATAAACAGAAATATTAATCTCAATCTTAAAATAATGAATCCTATGATACTCCAATACTGAAACTATGTACTGTGCCAAAACAAAAGCATTCACATTGCTAAACTCACAAACTAGTATTTAGTCACTTAGCCATAATACCAACTTACCTCATAATCTGTAATATTTTAAAATAAAGAATTAAACTAAGTCTGCCCGAAATGCCTAGCCATGCTAGGCGTTCTAGTGGTACACTCTGTAATCATTATTTAACTACATGTAAACCACACAACAACCAAATTCTGTAAATTCAACATTGTAATCTTTATAGAGAATAAACTTTGAATTTTTTGAATTTGAATTTGAATCTTATTGTGGCTAGCTGGTCCAGTGGCTAACGCTACGGGATGGAGTTTTGAGACTCTCTGAACACGGGTTCAAATCCCGCCCATGGTATGGTTTTTTACCACCACAAGTACCACTACTACCACCACAAGTACTACTATCACCATAAGTACTACTACTATCACCATAAGTACTACTACTATCACCATAAGTACTACTACTACCACCACAAGTACTACTACCACCACCACAAGTACTACTACCACCACCACAAGTACTACTACTCCCAGGTGCTGCTGCAGCTGTATGCTGCTGCCACCAAAAGGGTGCTGCTGCTGCCTGCCACCAGGTGCTGCTGCCTCGGCTGCTGTTGCTACCACAGGTGCTATTGCTGCCACAGTGCTATTGCTGCCACAGGTGCTATTGCTGCCACAAGGTGCTGCTACTGCCGCACAAGGTGCTGCTGCTGCACAGTGCTGCTACTGCCACCAGGAGTGCTGCTGCTGCCTGACAGTGCTACTGCTGCTGCCATCCTTAGGTGCTACTGCTACTGCCGCCACAGCTGCTGCCACAGGTGCTATTGCTGCCACAGGTGCTGCTACTGCCACAGGTGCTACTCTACCTCCACAAGTGCTACTACTAATGCTACACAGGTGCTAATGCTGCCTGGCTGCTGTGCCATTGCCAGGTGCTGCTGCTGCAAGGAGTGCTGTCTGCTGCTGCCACGGCTACTGCCACTGCTGCCTACAGGTGCAGGACTGCTGCCACCAGGTGCTACTCCGCCACTGCTGTTACTACCACAAGTACTACTACCACAACTGCTATTACTACCACAAGTACTACTACCACAACTGCTATTACTACCACAAGTACGACTACCACAACTGCTATTACTACCACAAGTACGACTACTACCACTGCTATTACTACCACAAGTACGACTACTACCACTGCTATTACTACCACAAGTACGACTACTACCACTGCTATTACTACCACAAGTACGACTACTACCACTGCTATTACTACCACAAGTACGACTACTACCACTGCTATTACTACCACAAGTACGACTACAAGGTGGACCGAAAAATCATGTTTTTAACAACTGAAAAACTTTGCGTATTTTAAAGATAAATCTTAATTACATCAAATAAAAGGCATTGTAATGCTTTTTTGAAATTTACATACCTTAACTAGGCACCATCCTGTTGGAACCACATTTCTGTTGTGTGTACCCGACGCCTTTGGAGTTCTGGATACAGGAAGTTGTTTAACATGTCAACGTACTGCGCTGATGTTACTGTAACTGCGGTCTCCCCCTCTTCAAAAAAGTAAGGACCAACGATTCCTGTCGTGGAGACACCGCACCACACTGTCACTTCTGAGCTGTGTAGTTCTCGTGGGTTCCCCGCCGCCCAGTACCGACAGTTGTTTGTTGAAAAATCAGACATGTGCAACATCTGGGTATCTTTACTGTAGACGTTTCGCCATCCAGTAGCTTTATCAATGCAAATTTAAGGACATAATTGGAAGACAGAAGAACTGCTACCCGTCCGTTTCCACCTCTCGCCAGTATATAAGCGCCAGCCTTTTTGCCTGTGCTCCGTCGGGATTACCAACACACACACCTTCATCGACCAACGGTCTCGCCTCTCTAATTACCCCGTGTTTAGAGTGACTTTCCTCAGAGTGGTGGTTACTGGACCTTCGTCTTCACCATCAGGATTGGTGCTTCGGTGGCTGCCTACCCAAGGGCAGGAAGCCTCCCTCTGCACTCCTGTTGCTGTCTGAAGTCTCCACGCCTCAGCCCGTATGTGAAAACTGCACTTCATACAGCTAGTGTTGGCTCTCCTCACCGCTCACAGCCAGTATTACCTCTCTTCATCCAGTGGTGGTTACTGGACCTTCGTCTAGACCAGCAGGATTGGTGCGTCGGTGGCTGCCTACCCAAGGGCAGGAAGCCTCCTTCTGCACGCCTGTTGCTGTCTGAAGTCTCCACGCCTCAGCCTGTACGTGTGGTCTGCACGCCATACAGCCAGTGTTGCCTCTCCTCGCTGTTCAGGGCATACAGTGCTCCATCAAGCTACAGCTCACCTCCTCAGTGTCCTGCGCCTCCAGTGACGGACTCCACAAGAAAACTTTAAAGTTATAGCCAGGCAAGTATGTGTGTCTACTTCACAGGTACTTGCCTAGCCAATTATTCTCACAGATTTGGCCACCACATTTAATTTACGATGCCTTCAATGCCTTCCACTTCCTTCCCCCTTACCATTCCTCCTCTACCGCCAACACCTGCCTCTACTATGTCTACTCCTGCCTCTAAGGCCTACCCTGCCTCTACCTCTTCCAAACCCAATTCTTTCTCGCTTAACCTCAAATACTCTAATCTGATCATGCCACTATCTGTCCTGGAAATTTATTGTACCAGATCACTGGCGCACCTCAGCTGAAAGTCTTTAAAGCCAACTCAGGCTTCAAACTCCTCCTTGACAAACTTTCTTACGAAAGGTTCAACCAAGACCAGACAAAAACTTCTCAACGCAGGCTTCACTGTTATTTGGACTCCTGAGCACCGCGCCAAATGCACAGTAATCACAAAACACATAGACTATTCTTTCCTGACTGCCTATGACACAGACAAAGAAGACTTAATTAATCAAAGACATTAGTACTAAGAACAAAGTCTCTGTTGACGATATTTACAGACCTGAAAACTCTACCATCCTCAAAATCCGCTGTTCAAATCCTTCTGACGCCTCTACACTCTTTAATCAAGGAATCCTTGCCAAGACCATCCGCATTCCTCCAAACACTATCTCCAAACTTTCACCCCATCACACAATGTCTGAAATGTTACAAATTCGGCCACGACATAATGTCATGCACTTCCACACAAATCTGCTCCAGATGTCAGCAACTGGCCACTTCTGGAACATTTGCAACCTCCCCCTTAAATGTTCTAACTGCGGCGGGTCACACACTGCAGTTGCAAATTCCTGCCCTTCTAGAAAAGACATTCTCTCCACCCTCAGAGCTAGCCAACCTCCCTCCCTCCCCAACCCCTTCCCTGCACCTCCCTCTCCTACCCCCAATGCCTGGGTTACTCCACACACTTGGTCTGCCTCTTCTACTCTACTCACTTCAAACACCAACACACAGACTACAAGCACTTCTTCTACACCTACACCCACACTAAACTACAAAACTAACTGCCAACTCGCCACTGCTGCCCACTCTGAGATGGTAATCTCTCAAGCTTACCAATCAGACTACTCACATGTCCTTAACCTAATCTTGTCTGCTAACAATCTTCCCTCTTTAATTATCCCTCCTTCCTGCTTCTCTTCTAAGCCCCCTACAACCTCTACCTCCTCCGTCTCTCCCACCCCCCCACTTCCTACACTCACCAGCTCTCCTCCTCCCCTACCCCTCTTCACTACTACCCCTCCCACCAACAGCCCTACTGCTGCTGCTAGGACCACCCCTCCCCCTACCTCCTTACCCACTTCCTCATCCCCAACCAAAGCTTCCACTTCCTCATCCCTTACCATAGCTTCCACTTCCTCATCCCTTACCAAAGCTTCCACTTCCTCTGCATCTACCTTCGCCCACTCCTCCACTGCAACCAAAACTCCACCACCTCCAGACAAAATCCACTCAAACCTAAACCTGCCCCAACTTCTGACAGAGACCAAAGAACATAAAAACAGATCCATCTCTTCCTCCCCCTCCAGGAAACGAGTGGTAACACCTACAAACACACATCCACTGATGGCACCACTATCACGGGCTTTAAGCGAAACTCCTCCCCCAACGTTAACTTTGCTATGACGAAACCATTAAATCATGTTTAAGGTGATTCAGTTCAACATACGCTCTTACTTTACAATTAGACACCTACTGGCAGAGCTCCTTGAAGCAGAGGCCAGATATTGTTTTGCTGCCTCAAAGCCCCTTAGGGTATCCACCATTATGGTTATACTGCACTACAGTCCCCCTATGATCCCCATGATTGGGTTGCCATCCTTGTCAAATCCAACATAAAACACAAATTTCTCCCAATCCCTTTTATTCACCAACACTGTCTTGCAGTCAGAATACACACCCACCTTGGTCCCTTTATCTTTTTCACCACCTATGCTCACCCAAACAATATTCTCAACATACACGACCTCTCCTTAGTCTTCAACTACACCAACACACCAACATACCTACTAGCTGACATGAATGTCAAACACACCGCCTTTCACCACACCAGTAACAACCAACTTGGTCACCAATTACTCAACTTCACAAACCATAAACACCTAATTCATCTCGGCCCAGACTTCAACACCTACAACCACACGGGCCAAGGCATACCAGACATCATTCTGGCAAACCGAGCCAGCTCTCTATTTCAGCACTACATCTCACCTGGCCTTATTACAGGCTCTGATCACATCCCAGTCATCTTACACGTCTCCTCCAACCCTATCCTCATTCCTACCACACCTTCCTTCCTTCTACAAGAATGCTGACTGGGATGCTTTCAAACAACACATAGACAATATTAACCTCACCTATGACTGCAACAACAAACCTATCTCTGACATCGATACTCAACTTGATCTCATCCAGGACATCATTACACAAGCTGCGAACACCGCAATACCAAAGAAAACTCACACCACTCCTTATTCTTTCAAACCGTCACTCAGAACAAGAAGACTAATTATCTGCTACCACAACCGCTTCCTCTACAACACACCTAGATTTAATCAAGTCCGATTAGATCTCACTTACCTTAGAAACAACATTCTACACAGCCTAGACCAAGACCACAACAATCACTGGTCACAACTGATACAACAAGTGGACAAACAGTGTATTAAAAACACTAAAGCCTTCTGGAACTTTATCAACAAAATCAGAGGCACAACTCCCACCAACAAATTCAAACACATCACCCACAACAACACACACATCTCAGACCCGCAGGCTGCTACCAACATCTTCAAACACATCTGGGAGAACATCTTCCACCCTCACCCACCTCACCCTAACGTTATTCAACACATTCAGAACATAGAACACTGGAACACTGCACACACACAAGAAACAACACCAGATAGCCACATACATCTAGACTCTCTTACCTCCTCCCAAGAACTCGACACTCCTTTCACCAACACAGACATTAAAACTCTCCTCAGACACCTTCCTCCCAAGGCTCCTGTTGCCTCTGGCCAAAACCATATTATCCTAAAGCACCTTCCTGACTCTATCATTACTGCCTACACAAACCTCCTCAATGCCTCCCTTGTCTCTAGATACTTCCCTTCCCTCTTCAAAACTGCTACTGCTATCATCCTTCCTAAATCCAAAAAAGACCACTCTGATCCTAGAAACTATCGCCCTATCAGCCTCCTCGAAACTTTAGGAAAACTGAAAAACTCATCAACCATCGCCTTCGCAGATACCTGGAACACAACTCTCTACTTTCTGATGGCCAGTTTGGCTTCAGAACACACAGATCCACACAGGATGCCATTAGCATCATTCTCAACTACATCCACATAAACACAAAACAAAGAAACAGGACAGCCCTGGTTGCAAAAGGCGTTGAAAAAGCTTTTGACACTGTCTGGCACGAAGGGCTCAAGTACAAACTCTGCACTAACTTTAACCTGCCTCTCACTACTCGTAAACTCCTCTGCAACTTCCTAGACGGCCGTACCATGAGAATCAAATTCCAAGGCTGTTACTCTGACTACTTCACACTAAATGCTGGAGTACCCCAGGGATCTGTCCTCTCCCTTACCCTCTACATTTTATACACTAACAACATTCCAACACCTGTATACCACAACTCCATCACACTAGCCTATGCAGACGACATTACACAACTTATCACTCGTGCCAATATAGATACGCTCACACACAAAATGAGGTCGACAGGATAGCCATCTGGGAACAAAAATGGAGGATCAAAACCAATGCAGCTAAATCCAGCATTACATATTTTAACTACAGGGAACGTGATCCTCCGTTACCTGTCGAGCTCAGAACAGCTGACACCCGCACTTACATCCCCATCACACAATCTGTCACTGTCCTTGGCGTTAATCTTGACTACCTTCTTCCCTTACATGGACACATTCACTCAAGATATGCAATAGCTAGTAAGACCCTTGCGGGCCTCTACAAGCTGAAACATGACAGACAGATAGACAAACTTGAGACACGACACAACTACTGGACCCCTCTCCTTGACGAAGACATTCACAGATCCACAAACCAACACAACCTTTTCTACTTCTTGCATGATCCTGCTCCTAACCCTATTTACAAATAACCTTGGATTCTCTGACAGGTACCATTCTCTGACCCACTTTCGCCTTAGCTTTAGGGTTAAGACATGGCTCAATTCTACACTCCTATCTAGCGCTAATCTTTGCTTGTCCCGTCCTCCCGCTCACCCCACCGGAGTCCCAATAGAAGAGCCTGAATTTCTCTTCTCAATATCTGTCCCACGATCGCCTTCGCTGCTGGGCTAAGCCCTGGCTCTATTTCTATGACTAAGAACACTCCTCTCCAGCACTATTCTTCATCTGTCTTGTCTTCCCCGCTCATCTCATTTAGGATCTTACCTGTACTATCGTTCGTTCGCCTGTGCTCCAGAATCTTAATGACTACGGTGCTTTTCATAAGGCTAAGAGACCGATTACCTCATCTTTTGTACATAGTTCTTCTGTCTTCCAATTGTGTCCTTGTATTTGTTTTGATAAAGCCACTGGATGACGAAACGTGTACAATAAAGATAACCAAATGTTGCACATGTGTCTAATTTTTCAACTTGTTGGTATTGTATACCATTCGTATATAGTTCTGTTTGTTAACATTGCCATCCAGATGAAAACATGATTCGTCTGTATGTAAATTTCAAAAATATATTAAAATCCCTTTTATTTGATGTAATTAAGATTTGTTTATCTTTAAAATACGCAAAGTTATTCAGTTGTGAAAAACATGCGTTTTCTCTGCTCCACCTTGTACTACCACAAGTACTACTACTACTGTTAACACAAGTAAGAACATAAGGAAGAAGGAACACTGCAGCAGAACTACTGGCCCATGCATAGCAGGTTCAAGTCTCCTACCGGCTTAAGCCAATGCCCTAACCTAGTTATTATGTATGTATGTATAATGTTCGCCAAGACCGTAGTCCTGGCACAGGTCTTGATCTTGCGATGACCCGTCTCTGGCTCCCGAGGGATCTCATAAGCGTCAACACCATATGTACTCCTAACTATGGACACTAGCGAGGAGGAGGATATGTCGTTATCACGGGCAACAGCTTGTCTGGTTCGTTGACTCCATGGTACACTAGTGTGGCCGCAGTCATCTCTGGGTCCTCTTCTGGAGGGGATATCAGTGCTAGTTACCTGCGGAGTGTCTCAGTAACTTCGCACTCCAGAAGATAGTGTGTTAGGGGACGCTGGACAACGTGCTGGCAGTACTCCCTGACCTAGTTAGGTCAGGTCACATTCAATTAAGGAAGGTGCATGGCATCTGACCTAGTAGCACAAGCTAGCTACTTCCAATTCACACCCACCCACACCCACTCGTGTATTTATCCAACCTATTTTTTAAAACTACACAACGTTTTAGCTTCTATAACTGTACTGGGGAGTTTGTTCCACTCATCCACAACTCTTTTTACCATACCAGTGCCTTCCTATATCCTTCCTGAATCTGAATTTTTCCAACTTGAAACCATTGCTGCAAGTCCTGTCTTGGCTAGATATTTTTGGTACGTTATTTACATCCCCCTTTGTTTATTCCTGTTTTCCATTTATACACCTCAATCATATCCCCCCAAATTCTATGCCATTCTAAAGAGTGCAGATTCAGGGACCTCAGTCTATCCTCATAGATAAGATTTCTGATACATGGGGTCAGCTTTGTCATCCTCCTCTGTACGTTTTCCAGAGCATTTATATCCATTCTGTAATACGTTGACCAAAACTGTGCAGCATAACCTAGATGAGGCCTAACCAAGGATATATAGAGTTGAAGAACAACCTGAGGACCCCTGTTATTTATGCTTCTTGATATAAAGCCAAGGATTCTGTTTGCTTTATTGCAAACACTTATGCATTGTTGTCTTGGTTTTAGATTACGCTAACCAAAACTCCTAAATCCTTTTCACAATCAATAATATTAAGATCTGTATTATTTAGTTTATATGTGGCATGGTTATTTTCCTGTCCTATGTTTAGAACTTTGCATTTGTCTATATTAAACTGCATCTGCCACTTCTCCGACCACTGCATCAGTCTATTCAAATGTTGCTGGAGTGCTCTACTGTCCTCGTCAGAATGAATTCGACGGCCTATTTTGGTGTCATCGGCAAACTTGCTTATGTCGCTATTTATTCCCTCATCTATGTCGTTTATGTAGATCGTGAATAACAAGGGGCACAACACCGACCCCTTTGGAACGTGGCTTCTGATGCTTCCCCACTCTGATTTCTCCCCATTTATGCAAAAACACTGCTGCCTATTTGTCAACCATACCTCTATCCTGAAAAAAAATTTCTCCTATTAATTGTGCCTTAATTTTCCTCAATAGTCTCTGATGTGGGACTCTATCAAAAGCCTTACTGAAGTCCATATACACAATATCATATTCATTACCATGATCTACCTCCTCAAATACCTTAGTGAAAAATGTTAATAAATTCGTAAGGCACGAATGCCCTTTTGTAAAACCGTCCTGAGATTCGTTGATCAATTTATGCTTTTCAAGATGGCTACGAATTGCCTCGGCAATTATGGAGGTTAGGCTTATTGGTCTATAGTTCGAAGCTAAGGACCTGTCACCTGCTTTGAAAACAGGTATCACATTTGCCATTTTCCACTTATCTGGCACCATGCCATATTAGCCAAAGGTTTGCTAAGCTCCTCTTTACATTCCTTTAGAGCCCTTGCGTGCAGTTCATCAGGGCCTGGGGATTTGTTAGGTTTTAACTTGTTTATTTGTCTAAGGACCATGTCACTTGTGACACTAATCGTGCATAGTTTATTAACGTCCTGTTCTACATAATTTATTATTTCTAGAATATTGCTAGTATCTTACTGCATAAAAACTGAGAGGAAGTAAGTGTTAAAAATCTGCACATTTCTTTATCACTGTCAGTGAGCTGACCCGAGTAACTTTTGAGTGGGTCTATCTTGTCCCTAATCTCACTTCTGTATACCTGAAAGAATCCTTTTGGGTTGGTCTTCGATTCTCTTGCAACTTTAGCCTCGTGATCTCTTTTTGTTTTTTTTTTTCCTTTATAATTTCTCTCTCTATCTGAATATATTGATTTCTTAACTGCCCCTATCCTCTTTTGATTCGCCTATATATGCCTCTCTTTTGACCAGTGCGATGTTTCAATCTATTGTTCATTCATTTCCCTATTTGGAACATAAGTAAGTTGTCTGAGCAGCTAGAACTATGCTCTGGAAAACGTCATATTGGCATACATCACCACCTACCTGACCCATAGTCAGGTCATTCCAGTTCAGCCCACCCAGGTAATTTCTCAGTGCTATGAAATCACCCAAGCAGTAGTCAGGGACATAGACTTGATTGCCATTATTAGGGTAATTCCATGATACATTAAAACTGAGTGATTTGTGGTCACTTTCCCCAAGCTCATCATTAACCTCAAGACTATTAATAATTAGTAATTCCCTACTGGCAAGAACCAAGCCAAGCAGGTTATTTCCTCTAGATGGTTCTGTCACAAACTGTTTTAAAAAGCGATCCTGAATCATATCAACAAAGTTATATGACTTTAAATTTCGTGTCAAATTGCACCAGTCAGTTTGTCTAAAGTTAAAATCTCCCTATAGCACAACATTTTCGTATGTAGATGTCTGACAAATTTCGTCCCATAGAACTTTACTGTACTCCCTATCAAGGTTTGAAGGCCTGTAAATCACACCCAAGATTAGCTCTTCATGCTCCTTGAGAAGCTGTAACCAGATTCAATGGCTGACGCTTACAATTTTATATATTGTCTAACACAACAATTTAAATTATCTCTGACATACATCCCTACTCCTTCACCCTTCCTGTTGACCCTATCAATGTGGAATAATTTATAGCTTTGTATGAGACATTCAGAAAGCATTTCTCTCAGATTGAGCCAAGTCTCTGTTATATCAATAATATATATGCTTTCGGCACTTGCAATTAATCTTAGCTCATCTATCTTATTTCTTACACTCCTGCTATTAGTATAGTAAACCTTAAGGGAGCTAGCCTCTCGCTGCCCTCTGTCTCCCTTTGTTCGCTGACCTGATCCATTGTCTTTATTTGTAACTTTATGATGAATGTCTTTTAAACATTTACTTTCTTCAACCCTAGTGTTGCAACCTGATTGTTTACCAGACACACCCATACCTCTGTCTTCTGTCATTTTAAAATCCTAGACATGTCAGCAATGGCCCTCTCAATCGAGTACTACTACTACTACTACTACTACTACTACTACAAGTACTACTACTACTACTACAAGTACTACTACTACTACTACAAGTACTACTACTACTACTACTACTACTACAAGTACTACTACTGCAACTACTACTACTACTGCAAGTACTACTACAAGTACTACTACTACAACAAGCACTACTACAAGTACTACTACAATAAGCACTACTACAAATACTACTACAACAAGCACTACTACTACAAGTACTACTACAACGCACTACTACAAATACTACTACAACAAGCACTACAAGTACTACTACTACAAGTACTACTACCACAAGTACTACTACCTGGAGGTTATTCCGGGAATCAACGCCCCCGCGGCTCGGTCCATGACCAGGTCTAACGGTGGATCAGGGCCTGATCAATCAGGCTGTTACTGCTGGCCGCACGCAGTCCAACGTACGAGCCACAGCCCGGTTGATCCGGCACTGACTTTAGGTATCTTTCCAGCTCTCTCTTAAAGGCAGCCACGGGTTTATTGGTAATTTCCCTAATGCTTGATGGGAGGCTGTTGAACAGTCTTGGGCCCCGGACAATTATGGTGTTTTCTCTTAGTGTACCAATGGCGCCCCTACTTTCTATTGGGGGTATTTTGCATCGCCTGCCCAGTCTTTTACTTTCGTGGGGAGTTATTTCTGTGTGCAGATTTGGGACCATTCCTTCCAGGATTTTCCAAGTGTAGATTATGATATATCTCTCCCTCCTGCGTTCCAACGAGTACAAGTCAAGTGCTTCCAAGCGTTCCCAGTAGTTAAGGTGCTTGACAGAACATACGTGCAGTAAAGGATCTCTGTACACACTCTATATCTGCGATTTCACCTGCTTTGAATGGAGATGTTAATGTACAGCAGTATTCCAGCCTAGAGAGAACAAGTGATTTGAAAAGGATCATCATTGGCTTGGCATCTCTCGTTTTGAACGTTCTCATTATCCATCCTATCATTTTCTTTGCACTTGTGATCGTGGCACTGTTGTGATCCTTGAAAGTGAGATCCTCAGACATTACTACTCCCAGGTCCCTTACATTATTTTTCCGCTCTATTGTATGGTCAGAGTCTGTAGTATACTCTGTTCTAGTTATTATCTCCTCCAGTTTTCCATAACGGAGTAGTTGGAATTTGTCCTCATTGAACATCATATTGTTTACCGTTGCCCACTGGAAAACTTTGTTTATATCTTCTTAGAGGTTAACCGCGTCCTCAGTACTACTACCACTACTACCAATACCACAACTACTACTACTACAAGTGCTACTACTACTACAAGTACTTCTACCACAAGTACTACTGCTACCACAATTACTACAATACTACTACAAGTACTTTACTACCGAAAGTACTACAAGTACTGCTGCTACCACAAGTACTGCAACAAGTACTACAAGTACTACTACTACCACAAGTACTACTACTACCACAAGTACTACTACTTCACAAGGGTCCCAGACTTTTCAACATCTTACCAGAAGATATCAGAAACACTGCTGGAACAAGTGTTGAATTCAGCCTTCAAGAGGAAACTAGACAAGTATCTTCACCAGGTGCCAGATCAACCAGGCTGTGATGGATATGTGGGGCAGCGGGCCTCCAGCAGCAACAGCCTCGTTGACCAGGCGAGCACCAGACGAGCCTGGCCCATGGCCGGGCTCAGAGAGTAGATATTCTCTCGAAATTCTTCAAAGATAAAGGTAACTACTACTACTACCACATTGCTGCTCCAGAGTGTTGCTGCTGCCACAGGTGTATTGCTGCTACAGGTGTTACTGCCACAAGGTGTTGCTGCTGCCACAGGTGCTGTTGCTGCTGCCACAGTGCTGTTGCTGCTGCCACCAGGTGCTGCTGCTGCTGCCACAGGTGCTGCTGCCTGGGTGTTGCTGCTGAGTGCTACTGCTGCCACCAGGTGCTGCTGCCAGGGGTGCTGCTGCTGCTGCATGTGTTGCTGCTGCCACAGGTGTTGCTGCTGCCATGTGCTGCACTGCCCCAGGTGCTGCTAAGCATTGCTACGTTGCCTGCCAGATGACTGCTGCCCCACAGGTGCTGCTGCTGCTGCCACAGGTGCTGCTGCTGCCATGGGCTGCTGCTGCTGCCACGGTGCTGCTGCTGCAGTGCTGCTGCTGCCACAAATTGCTGCTGCTGCTGACTGCTGCAGCAGTGATTGCTACTGCCGCAGGTGACTTGCTGCTGCAGGTGTTGCTGCTGCCACAGATATTACTACTGCCAAAGTGCTGCTGCTGCCCGGGTGTTGCTGCTGCCAGGTGCTGCAGGTGCTGCCACTGCAGAAGTGTTGCTACAGGTGCTGCTGCTGCAAGGTATTACTGCTGCCTACAGGTGCTACTGCTGCAAGGTGTTAGCACTGCCTGCAGGTGCTGCAAAGTTGTTGCTGCTGCCAGGCGCTGCTGCAAGGGATGTTACTGCTGTCACAGGAGTGCTGCTGCATGTTGCTGCTGCCACAAGTGTTGCTGTTGCCACAAGGTGCTACTGCCAGGTGTTGCTGCTGCCACCAAGGTGCTGCTGCCACAGGTGTTGCTGTTGCCACAGGTGCTACTGCCACAGTGTTGACTGCTGCCACAATGGGGTACTGCCGCAAGTGTTACTGCTGCCAGTGTTGCTGCTGCCACAGTGCTGCTGGTATTGCTGCTGCCACAGGAATTGCTGCTGCAAGGTGTTTCTGCTGCCTCAGGGTGCTGCTGCCACAGGTGTTACTGCTGCCACAGGTGTTGCTGCTGCCACATGCTGCTGCCTGGGTGGCTGCCTGCCACAGGTGTTGCTGCAGCAGGTGCTGCTGCTACCTGAGTGCTGCTGCCACAGTATTGCTGCTGCGCAGGTGTGTCTGCCACAGGTGCTGCTGCCGGGTAGTGCTTGCTGCAGGTGTTACTGCCGTAGGTGCTGCTGCCTGGAGTGTTGCTGCCGAAGTGTTGCTGCTGCAGAGGTGCTGCTGCCTGGGTTGTCCGCAGGTGTTGCTGCTGCCTGGGGCAGCTGCTGCTGCAGGTGTTACTGCTGCCACCAGGTGCTGCTGCAGTGTTGCTGCTGCCACAGGTGTGTTACTGCTGCCTGCAGGTGCTGCTGCGACCAGATGTTGCTGCTGCCACAGGTGCTGCTGCCACAGTGTTGCTGCTGCCCAGTGTTGCTGCTGCACAGGTGCTGCAGTGTTGCACTGCCATGTTGCCAGCCAGGATGCTTACTGACCTCAGGGTACTGCTGCCACAGTGTTGCACTGCTGCTGGGTGTTACTGCTGCCACAGGGTGTTGCTGCTGCCAGGTGGTGCTTGCTGCTGCCACAGCAGTGCTACTGCAGGTGCTGCCACAGTGCTGCTGCAGGTGCTGCTGCTGCTAGTGTACTGCTGCCAGAGGTGCTGCTGCCAATGAGTGTTGCTGCCCTGATGCTGCTGCCTGCAGGTGTTACTGACTGCATTAGTGCTGCTGCATGCAGGTACTGCTGCCACAGGTGCTGCTATTGCCACCAGGGTGTTAGCTACTGCAGCGGCTGCTGCTACTGCAAGTGCTGCTGCTTCACAGCACTCTGCACAAGTACCACTACTTCACTAGCACTACTACCACAAGTGCTACTACTACGACAAGTACTACTACAACCACAAGTAACTATCACAGGTACTACTATCACAGGTACTACTACTATCTCAGGTACTACTACTATCACAGGTACTAATACTATCACAGGTACTACTACTATCACAGGTACTACTACTATCACAGGTACTACTACTATCACAGGTACTAATACTATCACAGGAACTAATACTACCACAAGTACTACTACTACCACAAGTGCTGCTACTACCACAAGTGCTGCTACTACCACAAGTGCTACTACTACTACAAGTGCTACTACTACCACAAGTATTGCTACTACCACAAATACTACTACTACAACAGGTGCTACTACTACCACAAGTATTGCTACTACCACAAATACTACTACTACAACAGGAGGGTGCTACTGCTATCAGGGTACTACCACTGCCACGGGCTGCCACTACCACAGGGTGCTACTACTGCCACGGTGCTGCTACTGCCACAGAGTGTTGCTGCTGCCACAGGTAGTGCTACTGCTGCACATGCTGCTACTGCTGCCAGCAGGTGCTGCTTCTGCCTCAGGTGTTGCTGCTGCGAGTGTTACTACTGCCTGCAGGTGCTACTGCTAATGCAAGGTTGCTACTGCTGCCACAGATTATTGCTACTGCCAGGTGCTACTGCCTACAGTGTTACTGCCATAGGTTCTGCTACCGCAGTGTGCTGCCACAGGTGTTGCTGCTGCCTACAGGGTGCTGCTGCCACAGGTGATTGCTGCTGCAGGTGTTGCTGCTGCCACAGGGGTGTATTGCTGCTGCCACAGCGTTGCTGCTGCCAGATGTTGCTGCTGCCTACCAGGCACTGCTGCTAGGTGTTGCTGCTGCCACATTGGCTGCGGAAGTGTTGCTGCTGTCACCAGGTGCTGCTGCTGAGGTGTTGCTGCCACAGGGTGTCTGGTGTTGTTACTGCTGTCGGCCAGTGCTGCTGCTGCAGGTGTTGCTGCTGCAGCAGGCGCTGCTGCAGGTGTTGCTGCTGCCAGGTGTTGTGCTGCTGCCGCAGCTGCTACTGCAGGTGTTGCTGCTGCCTGAGTGCTGCAGTATTGCTACTGCTGCCAGGTGCTGCACTGCTGCCACAGGTGCTACTGCAGGTGTTGCTGCTATCACAATTGCTACTACTACTTCTACCACAAGTATTACTTCTGCCACAAGTATTACTACTACCACAAGTGCTACTACGACTACCACAAGTACTACTACTACCACAAGCACTACTATTACTACCACATGTACTCGCCGGGCACTTGCTAAGAGTAACAACGTTTCCACCACAAACACATCATCTATCAAAGACCTCACTACGAAACGCAGCCCCACACCTTTATCTTCCACGGCAGGCGTCTACATCATCCTCTGTGGATTCTGTCCCAAGAAATATGTAGGCGAGACAGGCAGAGATCTTGTGGTCCGCCTGAACGAGCAACGAAGCGCCTGTAACAGATACGATCTAAGGTACTCGTATGTCCTCCACAGAGACTCCACGGGGCATTTGATGAACTGGAATGAGGCACAACTCGTTCTCGGCGAATCAGACCTCAGACGCCGACGATGTCTAGAACCTTGCTAATCGCCGTCACCGACACAATAGAACGTAACACTCGAAACCACAAAATTTTTTAAAACATTAGCTTACACGATACTCAAGTAGGCTAAGCACCACTTGCCAAACAACACAGGAGTCGCATGATCTCATCGTCTACCCGTCCTCATCCCAACATGGCATTCTTCAGGTCACCATGCGTCACTAACACCTCACTCTCCGCCTATGTATAATGTCTTTCTGCTTCTGTATATTAGAAGTGTAGATGAATGTCATAAATGGTTTAAAACCGACAAGTTGAAGATTGAGACACTTATGCAACATATGGGAATCTTTGAGGAAACGTTTTGCCACACAGTGGCTTCATCAGTCCACTACAAATCGCCACAAGCTGAGCTGGTGGCGACTCAGCAGGCATTGGCACATGCCCTACAACATCGACTCCGACCTGTCATACATGTTGATTCTATCTCTGCAATCAATGCCCTCTCCCATCCTCAACCACAGGACAATGTTCACCTCATCACATCGATCCTGAGCATAATGACAGCCTTAGAAGTTCAGGGTAACATCGAATTGAACTAGATCCCCAGTCATGCTGGCATCCGGGGAAATGAGGCGGCAGATGATGCAGCCAAGGCAGCCACAGACTATCCACATGTTGGGATTGCTGTCCCCATCAGCCTACGACAGACCGAACTGGTGGCTGCCAGAGCCATGAAACTTATGGGGAGGTCTTAGGTGATACCCCATCTCAGCAGTGGTACCGAGCAGCGACTCAGGGAGAACTTCTTCCATATGATAGAAGCTGGTCCAGAGCGCAGTGTACCGCCATCCATCGGCTTCGATTGGGCTTTCCCACAGCCAAGATGATGGTAGACAAGGCTGAGGAGGAGATGTGCCAGTACTGCCAGCACGTTGTCCAGTGCCCCCCAACAGTGCAAAATTACTGAAACACTCGGCAGGCAACTAGGACTGATATCCCCTCCCGAAGGGGAGGGGATATCAGTCATCCAGAGATGACTGCGGCCACACTAGTGTACCATGGAGTCAAACCAGACAAGCTGTTGCCCGTGATAATGATATATCCTCGTCCTCGCTAGTGTCCACAGGAGTACATATGGTGTTGTCGCTTATGAGATGCACCAGATGAACTGACCAGAAGAGTGCTTGAGCAGCATACGTGGCATCATTGTAGAAACCTTTTTCCCTCGGGAGCCAGAGACGGGTCATCGCAAGATTGAGACCTGTGCCAGGACTACGGTCTTGGCGAAAATTATATATACATACTGTATGTTAGAAGCGTAGATGAATGTCATAAATGGTTTAAAACCGACAAGTTGAAGATTGAGACACTTATGCAACATATGGGAATCTCTATTGAGGAAACGTTTTGCCACACAGTGGCTTCATCAGTCCACTACAAATCAGAAGGGTGTAAGGAGAGGAGGATTTTGAGGTAATCAATCCCTCAGCCTGGAGTCAGTGTGTTCACTCCATCAATGTATAATGTTCGCCAAGACCGGAGTCCTGGCACGGGTCTTAATCTTGCAATGACCCGTCTCTGGCTCCCAAAGGAGAAAGGGTTATACAGTGATGCAATGTATGCTGCTCAAGCACTGTTCTGGTCAGTTCATCTGGTGTATCTCATAAGCAACAACAACACTGTATGTACTCCTAACTGTGGACACTAGCGAGGAGGAGGATATGTTATCACGGGCAACAGCTTGTCTGGGTCATTGACTCCATGGTACACTAGTATAGCCGCAGTTATCTCTGGGTCCTCTTCGGGAGGGGACATCAGTGCTATTTGCCTTTGGAGTGTCTCGGTAACTTTGCACTCCAGAAGTTAATGTGTTAGGGGGCGCTGGACAACATGCTGGCAGTGCTGGCACATCTCTTCAGCCCTGTCTACCATCATCTTGACTGTGGGAAAATGGCGGTACACTGCGCTGCGCTCTGGACCAGCTTCTATCATATGAAGGGAGTTCTCCCTGAGTCACTGCTCGGTGCCACTGTTGAGATGGGGTATCACCTAAGACCTCCCCCATAAGTTTCATTGCTCTGGGGGCCACCAGTTTGGTCTGTCTTAGGCTGATGGGGACAGTAATCCCAACATGTGGATAATCTGTTGCTGCCTCATTTCCCCGGATGCCAGCATGGCTGGGGATCCAGTTCAGTGTCGATCTGTTACCCTGAGCTTCTAAGGCTGTCATTATGTTCAGAATCGATGTAATGAGGTGAACATTGTCCAGTTGTTGGGGATGGGAGAGGGCATTGATTGCTTTGGTGAGATGGGGAAGGAAGAAGGATGGGTAAGGATGGAATGTGTAAAAGGTTAGGGGGTGGGGGGAGAGGTGGGGTTTTAAAGATAAGTGGTCTATCCATTTTGGTGCAGTTTGAATGCATGCGCATGCGTGTTGTGTAATTCGTGGAAGTTATGTTTATAGGATAGGTATACCTCTCGTCAGTTGCACACCACTGTACCAGGTGTATACCGGTGAGCCACTGAATTGGAAGGATGCATACTGTTTGCAATTACCTTTGATTTTTTTTCGCAAGAGGTCGGTCGTAAGGCTGCAGCTGCAGGTGGTAGTTGCAGGTCGTTTGATGGAGATTGGTTGCTCACCTGGTGTTGGCTGGCTAAGCAGTTTCTGAGGTGGTGTCCTGCAGGAGGATGATTGTAGATGTTACAAGGTTAGTTGTAAGGTGTTGATTGACAGAAGTGGGTCACCCAGAATTGGGGAGCGTTAATCCATGTTACTGGACATAGAATGGTTCTGGTGGTATCCATTCTTCTTCTTTGGGGAGGTCACTCAGGATTTTTGGTCGAGGAAAGTTCTCCTTGTGGATGAAGCATCGGACTTTGTTGGAGGGTCATTCTTTGGGATCTGTGGGGGGGGGGTGTAAATGGTGTAGTCGGTTGTTCGATGGTTGGGATGGGTTCTCTCTGTCTGGTACATAGTTCCTACATGTCATATAGTTGTCTCTTCTTTAGTTTGTCTAGCCTGATGTTAATTGCAGTGATTCTCTGTTGTGTGTGCAGGTCTGCAGTCCTGATTCTCTCTGAATCTGGCACCAGTGATAAAGCAGAGAGCTCTGTTTTGGACTCTTTGGAGTTTTAGTATGTTGGTTTTGGTTGTTAGCAACATGGGTACACAAGGGTATTCTAGTAGAGGTCTGATCATCATCTTGTACAGATGTTGTTTGATGTGGGAAGGGGCTGCTGTTGTTTGATGTGGGAAGTTGGTCGAGGCGGGCTTTCGCTAGGTTCACGTTTTTGGTTATGTGGGATGTGGAGTTGAGTAATCCATTGCTCTCGTATCCTAGGATCTTGTTTGGATTGCTAATAGCGATTCAGGTGCCTCTGATGGAAATGCCCCCTTTGTCTTCCATGGTTGATGGTAATCAGCGGATGGTGCTGTTGAAGACTTTGTCTGGGTTGATTGTGATTCTCCATTTCTTCTCCCACTTAGCTGTTCTCTTTAGTTCTTCGTTCATTTTCTCTATTGCTCTCCTATGCTTGTTTGCACCAGAGATGGGGGTTGAAGAGACTACATGGATAACATCATCTGCAAATTGAGTGATGGTATTGTGTTCAGGCTGGGGAGATCATTGACATATATATATTGAAGAGTATAGGGCTGAGGCAAGAGCCTTGGGGTACTCCTACTGTCGGTGTGAAGGGAATTGCTGCTGTGCCGTGGAAGCTTCCTGTTAAGTTGTAAGTGAGCCTGAGAAAGGTCCAGTTGTGGTCAGGGAGGTCTACAAGTTTGAAAATGAGACCGTCGTGCCACAGGCTGTCGAAGGCCTTGTGTCCGTCCCTGGTTTCAATCAGGGCCAGGTTCCCTTGCTTCCTCAGGGTGGCCACAGCATCGAAGATATTTATATCATGCTGTGTGCTGCAGTGGGACCTGAAGCCAAACTGCCTTTCAGAGAATAGGTGCTTGAACTCCATGTAGTAATTCAGCCTGTTAGAGATTATTCTTTCGAAGACTTTGCCTGTGACTTCGAGTAGGGAGATGGGCCTGTAGTTCTCGGGATTGCGGTTGTCCTTGTTGGGTTTGGCGATGAAGATCATCCTTGCCGTCTTGAATGCCACTGGGAAATGACCTGATGCCAAGATGGCATTGAAGATATTCACTAGTGACATCTTGCAGTTGTGGGGAAGGTACTTCAGTTGTTTAGCTGTTATGCTTGATGGGCCAGGTGCAAGCTTTGGTTGGGGATGAAGAAGTGGGTATGGAGGTGGGGGGAGGGGTGGTCGTAGTAGCAGCAGTAGAGGTGTTGGTGGGAGAGGTAGATGTAGTGAAGAGGGGTAGGGGAGGAAGAGAGCTGGTGGGTGTAGGAAGTGGGGGGTGAGAGAGAGGAAGGAGAGAGAGGTTGTAGGGGGCTTAGAAGAGAAGCAGGAAGGAGGGATAATTAGAGCAGGAAGATTGTTAGCAGATAAGATTAGGCTAAGGACATGTGAGTAGTCTGGTAAGCTTGAGAGATTACCATCGCAGCAGTGGCGAGTTGACAGTTTTGTAGTCTAGTGTGGGTGTAAGTGTAGATGGAGAGGTGTTTGTAGTCTGTGGTAGACCAAGTGCGTGGAGTAACCCAGGCATTGGGGGTAGGGGAGGGAGGTGCGGGGAAGGGGTTGGGGAGAAAGGGAGGTTGGCTAGCTCTGAGGAAGGAGAGAATGTCTTTTCTAGAAGGGCAGGAATTTGCAACTGCAGTGTGTGACCCGCCGCAGTTAGAATATTTAAGGGAGAGGTTGCAGGTATTCCAGAAGTGGTCAGTTGCTGAACATCTGGAGCAGATTTGTGTGGATGTGCATGAGTTTTTGTAATGGCCGAATTTGTAGCATTTAAGACATTGTGTGATGGGTGGAAGTTCGGAGTGAAGAGATTGTTTGGAGGTCTGCGGATGGTCTTGGCAAGGATTCCTTGATTGAAGAGTGTAGAGGCGTCAGGAGTTGAACAGCATATTTTGAGGATGGTAGAGTTTTCAGGTCTGTAAATATCGTCAACAAACTTTGTTCTTAGTACTAATGTCTTTGATTAAGTCTTCTTTGTCTGTGTCATAGGCAGTCAGGGGAGAAAAGTCTACGTGTTTTGCAATGATTGCATTTGGCGCGGTGTTCAGGAGTCCAAATAATAGTGAAGCCGGCGTTTAGAAGTTTTTGCCTGGTAGGGGCTGAGGTGTACGTTTCGTAGGAATGTCTGTCAAGGAGGAGTTTGAAGCCTGAGTTGGTTTTAAAGACTTTCAGTTGAGGTGCACCAGTGATCTGGTACAATAAATTTCCAGAACAGATAGTGACATGATTAGAATTAGAGTATTTGAGGTTTAGCGAGAAAGAATTGGGTTTGGAGGAGGCAGAGGCAGGAGTAGACGGGGTAGAGGCAGGTGTGAGCGGTAGAGTGGTAGGGGTGGTGGAAAACATTGAAGGCATCGTGAAGATGAATAATCAGTTGTGGCGGCCAAATCTGTGAGAATACTCGGCTAGTCAAGTAAGTGTGAAATAGACACACGTACTTGCCTGGCTATTAAAGTTTTCTTGTGGAGTCCGTCACTGGAGGCGCAGAACACTGAGGAGGTGAGCTGTAGCTTGATGGAGCACTGTATGCCCTGAACGGCGAGGAAAGGCAACACTGGCTGTGAACGGTGAGGCGAGGCAAAACTAGCTGTATGGCGTGCTGACTACACATACAGGCTGAGGCGTGGAGACTTCAGACAGCGGCGAGGAGAGGCAATACTGGCTGTATGACGTGGAGACTTCAGACAGCAACAGGAGTGCAGAGGGAGGCTTCTGCCCTTGGGTAGGCAGCCACCGACGCACCAATCCTGATGTTGAAGACGAAGGTCCAGTAACCACCACTCTGAGGAAAAGTCAATCCTAACACGGGGTAATTAGAGAGGCGAAATCGTTGGTCGATGACGTGGTTGAAGGAGACTGGCGTTCATATATGCGTCAGTGGATAGGGACGTGTAGCAGACGAGGGCATAGTCACTGGTAGGCGGGATTCCCCAGTGGAAGTAGGTCCTACCCAAAGGGATGGGTTAGTTGAAGTAGCCGTGAAGAAGGTCTTGTAGATGTCCTCTGAACCAAGATTCCATGATGTTGCAGTGTCTGACAAGTGCAGGCAAGGTATACAATACCGACAAGATGAAAGTTAAGACACATGTGCAACATCTGGTTATCTCTATTGTAGACGTTTCGCCATCCAGTGGCTTTATCAATACAGATTCTAGGACACAATTAGAAGACAGTAGAGCTCCAAGGCTGATTACCTCATCCTTTGTATATTGTTCTACCGTCTTCTAATTATGTCCTAGAATCTGTAATGATAAAGCCACTGGATGGCGAAACGTTTACAATTAAGATAACCAGATGTTGCACATGTGTCTTAACTTTCAGCTTGTCGATATTGTATACCTTTCTTTCACAAGAAATAATCATTAAATAGAGAACACATTTCCTGTTCATTACAAGTCCATTTTCCATCCCCAATTTTCAGCGGTCTTACTTTTTCCCTAATTTTTGTCCTATACACCTGAAAGAACCCTTTTGGATTAGTCTTCGATTAATTAGCATCTTTAATTTCATAGTCACGTTTAGCCTTTCTAATCCCCCTTTTTTACTCCTCTCTTAAAATGAATGTATTGGTCAATAAGGCTAACCTCTCCTCTTTTGATGCACCTATAAGTTCCTTTTTTCTCTCCTAATAGATAAAGAATTGAGACACTTATGCAACATATGGGAATCTTTATTGAAGAAACGTTTCGCCACACAGTGGCTTCATCAGTCCAGTACAAAGCAGCATGGTATAAGGAGACGAGGAGTTTGAGGTAATCAGTCCCTCAGCCTGGAATCGATGTGTTCAGTCCATCACTCTTGTTGGTTTTCAAAACCATTTATCACTCTCCAAATAGATTTGGGATCATTCCTATTTGACCTAATTTCTCTCTGAGGAATATGCTCTGAACATGTTGTACATTATTAAGAAAAAAAATCATAAAAGCAGATCCCTTCTTTACCGTTAGTATGATCATCGTCAATAAAATCATTAGCCAGATTACCCCAATCGAGATTAGACAGGTGTTCCCTAAGTCCATTATAATCTGCACAACGAAAATCGGGGACTTTTACCGTGTTATCCTTATTTTCATGCACCCAGGTGATATTAAAGGTAACAACAGATTTGTGATCACTTGCGCCAAGCTTTTATTTATTTATTTATTTATTTAGTAATTTTAGCATACATACAGAGGTACAAAAAATACAGGTAAGAGCAGCATGCCAAAGCCACTTATATGCATAGCATTACGGGCTGGTTTAAAATTAACTTAAGATTAACTAAGCAATGATGAAGTCAGTGATAAAACATTATTGTAAACAGATAACTATAAAGCACAAATGAGTATTACAAAGACAGGTCATATGGTTGCATGCATTGCTGTACATTAAGTAGAATGGAGTATTCTGTTAGGTAGTGTATTTAAAAAAATAACAAAGTTAGATCTCCAGATTTTTAACGAGGGTTTCTTCATTTGACAAGACTAGGTCAAGCCAGTTATTACCTCTGGTAGGCTCTGTTACACACTGAATCAGAAAGCAGTCCTGTACTACTACCAGAAAGTCACTGGACTCTAGATTACCGGCCAAAGGTCTAGTCAATTTGACTAAAGTTAAAATTCCCAACTATTACTACATTATCGTGTCTAGAAGCTCTTACAATTTCATCTCAAAGAAGTCTCCCTCTATCGTTTTCTAAACCAGGAGGTTGGTGTATTACTCCTAGAATTAGTTTTTCTTGACTTTCTAGAAATTCTACCCAAGCAGATTCTGTTTTTAATCCATCTATTTTTATACCTTCTTTTCAGCAACAATTTATATTTTCTCGTACATGTAATCCAGCTCCACCCTCTTTCCCGTTATATCTGCATTGAACAATTTAAACCCTTGAATACAACACTCAGCAGTCATATCCCGACTCTTTAAATTATACCATGTTTCAGTTATTGCAATAACATCGAAGTCCCCAGCACGTTACCAAACGTAATTCATTAATTTTTTTTCTGGCACTTCGACAGTTAGTATAATATACATTAATATGTTTTTTTCTTGTGATCCTTTTTCATATTCAGCTTCTCTTTTGCACAATTTCTGTTACTATCATTACCCTGTGTTACTCGATAACTGTTATTGTTAAAATTTATGATATAGGAGTCTATATCAATATTTCGACACATTATTTTTCCATTCCTAAACCCATACCTCTAATTAATACTAGTTTAAAGCCCTGGCAACATCCTCAACTGAGCTAGTGAGAAAACCCACACCTGCCCTAGATAAGTGAACCCCATCGATGGCATACATGTTATTTCTGCGTAAAAGTTGTCCCAGTTGTCAATGAATGGTACTGTATTATCCTTAGTGTTTGTCCAGTCAGCAATTTATAGCAATTGCTCTGGACAGCCATTCATTTCCAACACCCCTTCTTGGCAAAATGCCACATATAATAGGACTCCATCCCTTCTTCCTAATGTCTATTGCTGCCCTATAGTTTCTAACTAAATCCTCACTTCTATGCTTGCCTACATCATTGCCTTCAGTACTAAGACAGATAATAAGATTGATCCCATTACCATACATGACGTCAACAATATCCTCCATCCCAGCCCCAGGGAAAGCACACCCTCTGTCTCCTATTCCTATTCTTTAAGCAGAAGGCCCTATCCATGTACCTAATCTGACTGTCCCCAACAAGCATAATATTCGTACCTTGTTGTTCTTCATTGTGACATTCCCAGTAGTTGACTCACATTTGTCTGGTAGCACAGAGAAAGGTTCAAAGTTTGCACAGCAGTCTCTTGCTTCTTCATTGTTTCTGCCTCTCCATTCGTCCTCTTGATCTTCAACTTCGTTCCATGCTGTCCAGCCACTGCCCAGGTTCCTTTCTTGACCTGAGGACTCAAACTGGGAGGACTACTATGAATCCTCTTGTTTTCCCCCTTTAATTGTCGTATCTCGAGCTTAGCCACCCTTAGCTTCTCTTTAAGCTGCTGGCAAAGTTGCTCAATGGAGGGCATCTTGGTTCACTCCACAGAGAGTACACTAGAAACGTCTTCGCTGAGCAAGGTACAGGCCACCACTTTTCTAGTTGTACGCACGTGCGTAGTAGATGCACTGCCTCTTTAGCTTGTCAAACGGCATTACTGGTTCCTGGCTGCTTGAGCCTTAGCTATCGTTATAATTATGCACGTAGTTTTGTCTCCACCACTTTCACACCAAACGAATTCTCCTTCTCTACCATCCTGGGACTTAAATATACTTTCTTACATCACTGTGACTCGTCTGTGTTTTTAACTCCCTTACGTGCATAAGTAATTACCTATTTATAGCTACTATAGTAGGGCTATGCCCTGGGAGTTCTAGTTCACTTCACTTCTCTACTACTTTGATATTAGAAAACATTTATGTCACTACGCATTGTTTAGCTTCCATCTGCAAACAGAAGCACTACAGTAGGCCTATTGACTCATGCTAGCCATGTCCTACTACATCACACACGTGTGTGTTGGGGGAAGGTGAGGCACCGGAGATAGCAGTGTGTGTGTGTGTGTGTGTGTGTGTGTGTGTGTGTTAGGTGCCAGGTCGTTTGGTGGACTAGTCTGAGCCTGGCATCACACAGGTGAGCATTGCGACTTCCCATCATCCCCACAAGGCACTTAAACTTTCCACCTCATCATTCCGTCTTCCTCAAGCAGAGCGCTTTACCTCTTAACTGGTAGCATTCACAGAACCCCTGCTCGTGGCCTGCTGTTTACCTGTGAAGAACTGGCACACACGAGCTCCTGCCTGTGTCCTACTGGTTATTTGTAGCGGACTAAAGGCCTGGCAAGAGGTTGCAATTTTGCTCATCGTGTAAAATATTACTTGGATAGTTGTTCATGGTGAGGGAAGTTTGAGAAGGAGGCTGCTTCCCGTAGTCCTTATCCCTCTCTTCTTTCTCCTCTTTCTTCTCCTGTTCTTCGCCATTCGTCTATGTTGATCAGGTGCATTGCTTCATTTTGATTGTGCATCGGATGAGTGTATTTTGATCATATTAATGGGTATTATATCATCTTGGTATTAGTGCTGGCTGCGTCCCTGTATATTACTCACAATGACTGAGTGAACTCTATGATGCGTCTTAGTCTCCGCTATGGCAAGACCACTGAGGGCTGTACCAAATAGTAGAACTTTAAAAGTGATTCCTGTGTTCGACTTCAAGAGTTCTACTCTGGCAGCATAACTTGAGACAGATTTCTTGTTAACCACATCAACCAGGTTGTTGCTGCTTGACTGATAAACCTACATCCACTGAAATTTGCCAAGCTTCTGCTTGGAGAACTCTAATTTTGCGCCATAAATGGTATTTAAAATGGTAAATATACTGCAACAGGATGTACAATGTACCCAATGGAGTGTATTTTCTCTCTCTCTCTCTCTCTCTCTCTCTCTCTCTCTCTCTCTCTCTCTCTCTCTCTCTCTCTCTCTCTCTCTCTCTCTCTCTCTCTCTCTCTCTCTCTCTGTATATATATATATATATATATATATATATATATATATATATATTATAAGCTATCGTGTTTTGAGACTCTATGACCGCGGGTTCAATCCCGGCCGGGGGTATGGTTTATTTGCAATCGTGTCATAACGATTTCTTAAGTCAAGCTATCGTGCGTTCGATAAGCTTTAAACCCTATTTACCAATCGATCACATATACCAAAATGTTAATATTTTAAACATTATAAAGTTTTACATTTCCATTTTTTGTAGCATATATGAACGATTATTTTTGCAGTAAACAGTAGTTATAATTGTACCACTAGTTAACTGTGCACCCGCAGCTCATTCTGTGAGCGGAAGCGCAAAGGCAGAATTACAAATGTCACAGTGGGTCTGTATCAGACCCTACTGGGTATTGTTACATCTCTGAAAAGAAATATCAGTCATTTCTTATATTACAGTTAATTCATATAGCTAATGTACATAATACACTATGTTATACGATATCAAACAAAAAAAAAATGACATTGTTACTAAAAAAACTAACTGGGTTGCTATCTCCTCAATAAAATCAGTCCATTTAGTCGACGCAAAAATGTGGACACAATGTATGATATTACATGTGAGGCGTGCTGCCATATCCTGTATAGTTTGCATGGAGGTGTCTGAAAGGTTTAATGTATGGACACTAATATATAGTAATAATAGTAGAATTACCGACAAAATGTTAGGTAAATGGACGCAAATGCTACTATTGTAACATTTCAGGCAACGTTTCGCTCTCCAGGAGCTTTGTCAAGCTGTTACGGCTTGACAACAAAATGTCACATTAGCTGTATTTGTGTCTATTTATCTAACTAATATATTGTGTTACATTGTATGGCCCTGTCTCTATCCACATTTTGTCATTGGCATATCCATACACATCCTACTGCCAAAGATACAGCTGAGCCTTTATCTAGTAGTAGCATCATCTTGCACTCTACTGAACATGTTTATCCATAGATATGTTTAACGTGACACATTTCATTGTGATGAACAGTGGATCTGCTGGTTCCTTTCTGACAATTTTTTTTAAAACTTCTGTTTAAAAAAAATTATACTCATTTTCCTTTTATGATGCTTGTTTAGTTGATTCGTCAGTTTTGGCATGCTCTTTGAGCTCAAGCGTATGTGAGAGGGAGTTCACAAATATTTCGCATATGTCCTGGTAGTATAGTAAACTCTTGTGGCATATCTATGACTGATTTCAAGTGTTCTACCCTGGCAAGTCCTCCTGCCTAAGGCCAGGCTGTTGATGCTAGCAGTCATAACCTGGCTGATCACACTGATCACTGGTGTAGGTTAGGTTAGGTAAGATTAGTCAGGAATTAGGAATTAGTGTTTCCCGACACGGGTCTTAGACATATGATGTCCTGCCATTGGAGCTTTTGGTCGTCTGACCGAGGCCTTCCGCTGTGAACTGGCTAGGCATAGCATTTAATACAGCACTAATTAGAATACTGAGTAAGGTGAGACTGAGGACACCTCCCTGTAGAGATCCTAATTCAAAGTCTTGAACTGTGTTGTTTATTCATCCCGTTTCCAGGTGAAACCTTAAACCTTTGTAGAGTTAATATTTTGTATACATGCTGGTAGCAATCTGAAGACGTGGATCATAGATGTTGACATAGTGTTCTCTTATGGTGTCTGTGGTGCCCTTGGTAAATACACTTAATGTAGTACAATCTTTATTAGTATAGTGTTTCACCCACGAGTGGGTTTATCAAGTGTTTGATAAATCTCATTTGTGGGTAAAACATTGTACCAATAGACTTAATTGCATTGTCTTTTTATCACTTGTCTGTATTATGCTTTTATTCAGTATATTGTGTCCTTATTCTTCATTGTGCTTTCTCGCTTCAGAAGTAATTTTAGTTCTCGGATTGGGAATGTGTGTGGTGTAAATACCAATGAGGAGGTAAGAATCTCAACGTGGTGTAAATACCAGTGTAGAGTGATGAATGGTTTTGAAAACCGACAAGTTGAAGAATTGAGACACTTATGCAACACATGGGAATCTTTATTGAAGAAACGTTTCGCCACACAGTGGCTTCATCAGTCCAATACAAAGTAGAAAGGTGTAAGGAGAGGAGGAGTTTCAAAACCATTCATCACATCTGTCAGACACTGCATCATCATGGGATCTTGATACAAAGAATTCTTCAAAACTTGTCCAACCTTTGGACGACGACCTACTTCGACTAGTGGATGGTACCACTATGACCCCGCCGCATCCTACTTCGTCTCACCTGACTACAGTATATAAGCCACGTCTCCGGCCCTATGCTGTACATTCTACAAGATTGATGGACTGAACATATCGACTTCAGACTGAGGGACTGATTACCTCAAACTACTCCTCTCCTTACACCTTTCTACTTTGTATTGGACTGATGAAACCACTGTGCGGCGAAACGTTTCCTCAATAAAGATTCCCATATGTTGCATAAGTGTCTCAAACTTCAACATAGATGTAGAACGGAAAAGTTATATTTGTCAGCTACCAAACCATTATGAGGCGATGGAAGAAAACCAATATGTATATGTCTACTGGTTTGGAAGAGGAATTTGACAAATACTGTCATGGAGTGATAGCACATTAAATGAGGTCAATTGGTATAACAGGAAAATTAGTCAAATGGATAGTTAAAATTTTGACGATTAGAAAACTGAATATTAGTGAACAAAACAGAATTTAGCATTAGCAGAATAAAAAAAAAAAAACTTTCTCATCCTCATGAAAGACGCATAAAAACACTAACCACAGCTTCGTATCATCATTTTCGGATGATGCCAAAAATAATTATGAAAATCACTGCGGAAGAAACCGAAATTGCAAGAGGATATAAGCAAAATCTTCTGGTGAGCAACAGAGAATAACATGATGTTCAGTGGTGATAAATTTCAAATGCTTATATATGGAAAGAATAAAGAACTAAAATAAATCCAACTGCCTATATATGGAAAGAATGAAGAACTAAAAAGGGGCACTATACACAGAATGCAGAAGAATCACCAAATAGATTAAAAGGCATACGTGAAAGATCTGGGCGTACTGTAATAATGTCAGCTGACTTATTTTTTAAAGAACAAATGTCTCAAAAGCCAGGAAGATGACTCATTTCAACCCAAGAAGAGGTATTAGAGTTGGAATTGATACAAAGATGGTTTACAAGCTGCGTGAAGCCTGAGTCCTAAATGTGCACTGCCTGGAGTGGAAGAGAGGTGTATAATACATATGTAGAAAGTACTTAAGGGCCTGGTCCCAGTCCTACACAATACAATAACGTACTGTACTGAGAGGTATGGGAGAAAATGTAAAATAAATCCATTGGAAAAACATGGGCGCCATAAGCACAATAAGCAAGCACTTTCAACTTCCGTGTACCTAGATTATACTACCAGCAGATATCAGAAACACTGCCGGAACAAGTGTAGAAGTCATAACAGGAAACTCGGCAAGCACCTCCACCAGATACTAGATCAGCCAAGTTCTGATGGATATGTGGGTCAGCGAGTCGCTGACAGCAATAGCCTGTTTGACCAGGCAAGCACCAGACGAGCTTGGCCCAGGGTACGGCTGCGGGAGTAGAAAAGTGCTCGCATCTGATGGTGGTAGCACAGCCCAGTGTCGTGGTCAAGGTACCAGGTTTATCACACCTGAAATAGCTTATGCAGTGCATTGCGGGCAGCCGTAAGATTGAACATAACTTAAAACAGCCCGTAGACTTGGTAAATTTCATAAATGTTAAAAGTAATTTAATAAATTTATATGCAGTTAAGAAATGAAAGTACAATGACCATTCTAAGTAATAACTCTTACAGCAGCTATGTCAGAATGAAGGGACTGTAATACAAATTGGTACAGTTTATGGGTGTAAATTATTGGAGACAGATACATGTGGAAGAATACAAGCCGAATACTCGATAGGCAGGTTCAGGTAGGTGTGTTTGATATTATATGCCGTTATTATGAACCGCAATAGGCAAAGGAAGTGCTTTTTAATAATGTTATGAAGTTGTTGGTAGATGGGGAATTTTAGTAATCTTCTGGTATAGAGTTTCAGATATTGGACATAGCGTGTTTATTCAGGTTGAGCGGAACACGGAGGGCATCAAAAGAGGTATTTCTGTTTTGTATTATGCCTGTTAGTTCTGTTGCAGTTCTTTAGAAACAACTCCAGAACTGGATTTATATTCATTGATTGTCCTATATCCAGAGCAGTAAGAATTAATGTATGTTAATTAAGTATACAGTTTTGAAGATTAGGGGCTTTTCGAGTTCATGTAAGCTTTAGGGTATTAGCTGTTGTAGATCTCCAGTAACAAATACTTTAGGCTGCTTTCCCACCAAACGAGTCGAGTAATTTTGACTATGACTCGACCGTGCAAGGGAACGGTATTTTATATATAATTACAAGGAAACCGTTCACACTGAGGGAGTCGGGGCGAGGCAAGTCACGTTGTCTCGACTCGTTCCCCTGCATAATCGAATCAAAATAGTCAAGACTCGATGTGATTTGACTCGTTTGGTGTGAAAGTAGTAGTGAGGTAAGGGCATATTTTATTAGAGTAGAGAGTAATTAATGTTTGAGGCACATAGTAATGTATCTAAGAAAGGATGACCACTGTTTTGTAAACCTTGATTATGTGCTGGATGTGTTTATAAAGTTTTATATTGGTGTCAAGGTGTAGACCTAAGAATTTTTCCCTCGTCTTTTCTTATTATGAGTGTCATTGTTATTTAACATTTATGTTCCTAAACATCGTGTAGAAAGTCTTGTCAGTATTAAGAAACAATCGGTTGTCAGTGTAATAGCTGTCTTTACGAGATGTCGGGAGCAGCTGGTATTGCAAGCAGCAGTA
>NC_091294.1:13190008-13320008 GCF_038502225.1 Cherax quadricarinatus
GTGACCTGAAGAGTGTCATCATGGGCTTGGCCTTCCTAGTTTTGAAGGCTCTCATTATCCATCCTGTCATTTTTCTAGCAGATGCGATTGATACAATGTTATGGTTCTTGAAGGTGAGATCCTCCGACATGATCACTCCCAGGTCTTTGACGTTGGTGTTTCGCACTGTTTTGTGGCCAGAATTTGTTTTGTACTCTGATGAAGATTTAATTTCCTCGTGTTTACCATATGTATATAATCATGTATCTCTCCCGCCTGCGTTCCAGGGAATACAGGTTCAGGAACCTCAAGCGCTCCCAGTAATTGAGGTGTTTTATCTCCGTTATGCGCGCCGTGAAGGTTCTCTGTACATTTTCTAGGTCAGCAATTTCACCTGCCTTGAAAGGTGCTGTTAGTGTGCAGCAATATTCCAGCCTAGATAGAACAAGTGACCTGAAGAGTGTCATCATGGGCTTGGCCTTCCTAGTTTTAAAGGCTCTCATTATCCATCCTGTCATTTTTCTAGCAGATGCGATTGATACAATGTTATGGTTCTTGAAGGTGAGATCCTCCGACATGATCACTCCCAGGTCTTTGACGTTGGTGTTTCGCTCTGTTTTGTGGCCAGAATTTGTTTTGTACTCTGGTGAAGATTTAATTTCCTCGTGTTTACCATATCTGAGTAATTGAAATTTCTCATCGTTGAACTTCATATTGTTTTCTGCAGCCCACTGAAAGATTTGGTTGATGTCCGCCTGGAGCCTTGCAGTGTCTGCAATGGAAGACACTGTCATGCAGATTCGGGTGTCATCTGCAAAGGAAGACACGGTGCTGTGGCTGACATCCTTGTCTATGTCGGATATGAGGATGAGGAACAAGATGGGAGCGAGTACTGTGCCTTGTGGAACAGAGCTTTTCACCGTAGCTGCCTCAGACTTTACTCTGTTGACGACTACTCTCTGTGTTCTGTTAGTGAGGAAATTATAGATCCATCGACCGACTTTTCCTGTTATCCCTTTATCATGCATTTTGTGCGCTATTATGCCATGGTCACACTTGTCGAAGGCTTTTGCAAAGTCTGTATATATTACATCTGCATTCTTTTTATCTTCTAGTGCATTTAGGACCTTGTCGTAGTGATCCAATAGTTGAGACAGACATGAGCGACCTGTTCTAAACCCATGTTGCCCTGGGTTGTGTAACTGATGGGTTTCTAGATGGGTGGTGATCTTGCTTCTTAGGACCCTTTCAAAGATTTTTATGATATGGGATGTTAGTGCCATCGGTCTGTAGTTCTTTGCTATTGCTTTACTGCCCCCATTTTGGAGTGGGGGTATGTCTGTTGTTTTTAGTAACTGTGGGACGACCCCCGTGTCCATGCTCCCTCTCCATAGGATGGAAAAGGCTCGTGATAGGGGCTTCTTGCAGTTCTTGATGAACACGGAGTTCCATGAGTCTGGCCCTGGGGCAGAGTGCATGGGCATGTCATTTATCGCCTGTTCAAAGTCATTTGGCGTCAGGATAACATTGGATAGGCTTGTGTTAACCAAATTTTGTGGCTCTCTCATCAAAAATTCGTTTTGATCTTCGACTCTCAGTCTGGTTAGCGGCTTGCTAAAAACTGAGTCATATTGGGACTTGAGTAGCTCACTCATTTCCTTGCTGTCATCTGTGTAGGACCCATCTTGTTTAAGTAGGGGCCCAATACTGGACGTTGTTCTCGACTTTGATTTGGCATAGGAGAAGAAATACTTTGGGTTTCTTTCGATTTCATTTATGGCTTTTAGTTCTTCCCGCGATTCCTGACTCCTATAAGATTCCTTTAGCTTGAGTTCGATGCTTGCTATTTCTCTGACCAGTATCTCCCTACGCATTTCAGATATATTGACCTCTTTTAGCCGCTCTGTTATTCTTTTCCGTCGCCTGTAAAGGGAGCGCCTGTCTCTTTCTATTTTACATCTACTCCTCCTTTTTCTTAGAGGAATAAGCCTTGTGCATACATCGAGTGCCACCAAGTTAATCTGTTCTAGGCATACGTTGGGGTCTGTGTTGCTTAGTATATCTTCCCAGCTTATATCGGTTAGGACTTGGTTTACTTGGTCCCACTTTGTTTTTGTTATTGAAGTTGAATTTGGTGAATGCTCCCTCGTGACTAGTCTCATTATGTCGGTCTTGGGCTCCACGCATACATGTCTGAACCTCAATTATGTTGTGATCTGAGTATATTGTTTTTGATATGGTGACATTTCTTATCAGATCATCATTGTTAGTGAAGATGAGGTCTAGTGTATTCTCCAGTCTAGTAGGCTCTATTATTTGCTGGTTTAAATTGAATTTTGTGCAGAGATTTAAAAGCTCGTGTGAGTGTGAGTTTTCATCAGAGCTGCCTCCTGGTGTTATTACTGCAACAATATTATTTGCTATATTCCTCCATTTTAGGTGCCTTAAGTTGAAATCCCCCAGGAGCAAGATGTTGGGTGCAGGAGCTGGAAGATTTTCCAGACAGTGGTCAATTTTTAACCCTTCATCGCGCAAGGGGTCCGAAAATTTGAAATTCGAACTGAACTCCCTATGGTGGATAGAGTAACTCAATACAAGGTCACTGATCCCATATAAATTGATTTCTGATGGTTAGTTTTCGAGCAATTGCCAATCTCCGAAGACCGAAAATATTAGGCCGCCCCCGACAAAGTGATTAAAAAATTCTATGTTGCAAACTTGCAATTGTTAATAAAACACACCAAAAGAATTTTTTAAATTTAATATACAAACAGACAATATAAAAAACATAAATGGAACTTTTATCAAAACATTTTTTAATACTTACAAAAATATAAAAAGGAAGCAAATATCAACAATGCCAAATTGCAAAGTGATGCAAGTTTCAATCCCTATATTCCTGAGATTCATTTGGAAGACCAATGATTCTATATTGCTAATTGGCAAGATGGAAGTCTGTGAAACAATTTCTATCAGTCTTTATGCACAGATTTACTTTGCATACACTACAGACGAATGACGATGTTACCGTTTTTTTCGAGGTGCTGCAATACTTGCAAGTAAACGGCCTTTGCCCTGCCATTGGGAAGTGCATTAGAGTCATGTCTTTCCTAACACTGTCATCAGGCATTTCTGTACGTGTTCCCCTCCCAGGTTTCACTATGCCAACACCATTGGAAGTACATGGTGAATTAGTTGGTGAAGGTCTTGGAGTTGTTCTTAGGCTGCTCCCTCTAAGGTTTTGTCCTTTAGACCTTGCAATTTCAGAGATAGAATTCCTGAAATACTTCAGTTGCATACACTTTTGCTTTATTGCTCGAGAATCACGGCAATAAAGCACCCATGCATTCACAACAGCAAGATCAATAATATAGGCAAATAGCCGCATGTACCAACGTTTTGATTTCATTGGTGTTTTGTAGAGATGCACCAACATGTTGCTTTTGTCAATACCTCCCATGTTTGCATTATAGTTCTTGATGACTGCAGGGCACGATATTTTCTCTTTCCTCTTTGTACCCTTGTTATATCTCTCAACAAGACTCATGGGCTCGACCCCAATATCAGTTGTCACTAAAGTCACAACTTTGGTGTCCTTCCATCGTACAACAAGGACACCATCATTGTTGTTGAAGCAAAAATTGCCCCTGACCACACTGTTTTTTTCCATTTGTTTGATAGGCACCAGATGTGGCTTACCACATCTATTGTCACGTACTGTTCCAGTGTATCTGCAGTTATACTTATCTCTTAGTAGCTTGACCAAAGGCATACTTGAAAAGAAATTGTCAGCATAGATTGCTGATGTGTTTGTCTTGTTCATAGTTTGTGCAAGTACCAGAACAATCTTTGTACTTATTGGAAGTTTACATTCTTCCTGTGGCAGCTGTATGGGATGTGTGTCAAAAGTTGTTGTGCCTTGATACATGAGTATATCATGTATGAGTCCATCTTGACTTGCACGACAAAAAAGTTTGAAACCCCACTTATCTGGTTTTGTTTTGATGTACTGCCTTAGGTTTCCAGCAGTTTTACCCTTGAAACCAACCATGACTTCATCAATAGATTGCTTGGGTGTAGCTGGAATTTTCAAGCAAGCATTAGTTAGTTCAGTGTAAAGAGGCCTTACTTTGTAGAATCTGTCATTATCCTTTTTTGTGTTGTCATTGAAATGAATATGACTTCTAAGGTACCTAAACCTCTTAGACGCCATGCTATCTGCAACCTGTTGGCTCCTAAAACCAGCTTTCCAATAGTCTTCGAGGGATGGTAGTGAATTAATACCCATGAACAACAAAATACCTATGAACCTCATGATCTCTTCAGAATCTGTTGAAAAAGTACTATTTACGTCTTGTTGCCTTGTATACAAATTTGTTTGATATGCTATGTTATCTATCATGGCTGGAGTAACGAACATACGAAAATACTCATATGGAGACCTAATTGCAAGAGGCTTTTCATGTTCATATGCCGGCAAAGGATCATTTTCAATGTCATCTACGGTCCACTCAGATGAAACTTGAAGAGCAATATTCTCATGGATCTCTTCCTCATCCGGGTATGCCTCAATCCTAAAAGTTTTCTTTTTCCTCATTACTTTCTGCTTTTTGGCTGGCCTTTCTTCCCTTTCTTCCTCATCATCAGTTGACATCTCTGCATCCTGTGCATCCGTTGGCAAGTATTCATCACCACTATCCAGCAATTCTGGTTCGTCTACCTCTGGTTCTGAGTCACTGTCTTCAGAAACGCAGATATACCTCGACCTGCTGGTCGACTGCTCCCCATAAAACAGCCTCTCATGGAACTGGAAGGACAATAGAAACCTCCTGTATAAATCCAGACCACTACAGAGTTCATATATGCAATTGAAAATTTTTTATAAATATTTATTTGACTAAAATTGGACATTCCCGGAAACTCGCGCAATACCGAAATAATTCGGACTAAAATGCATGCACTTTTTTCAACTGCATGCTACACTCATATTATGCTTCACACGGACTTTAGGTATATATCAAAATATGCCTAAACTATTCATGTAAGCACTAAACACAACAATCAGTACTTACCGACATTGTAGAATATATAATCCAAGAGTAGATTAGCAAGGGTGGAGGGAAAAATGCGCGTGTGTTCGAAGCCAAGCCGCTAGTGTTTATATTTTGATCTCTCAACCAATGGGAAGGCGGCAGAAGCGAACTGTACTTAGCTGAAGAGACTCAGGGAAGGCTTGTGATTGGTTGGAACTAAAGAACGGGAAGCTGGCCGCGCGGGGCGCGAAGTATGACACGCGCCAAAAACACGTAATCAATACCGAATTTTTTCGGCCCAACCCGATAAAGGGTTAACAGCTGTTCCTGGAATTGCTGGGATGTTGCATCCGCAGGCTTGTAGACTACCACATTGACTAGGTTTTGGTTCTCGACCTTTACTGCTAAAACTTCCACTACATCATTTGAGGCATTTAGCAGTTCTGTGCAAACAAGTGACTCTGCAATGTACAGGCCAACACCCGCCCCCCCCCCCTTTTGCCTGTTCACTCTGTCACATCTGTATAGGTTGTAACCTGGGATCCATATTTCATTGTCCAAGTGATCCTTTATGTGGGTCTCAGTGAAAGCCGCGAATATTGCCTTTGCCTCTGCAAGCAGTCCACGGATGAAAGGTATTTTGTTGTTTGTTGCTGGCTTTAGACCCTGTATATTTGCAAAGAAGAATGTCATCGGACTGGTGGTATTGTTGGTACTGGGGGGGGGATTTTTTTTCTGGCATTAATATCTGTATCTGTTGGTTTGGAGTGGAGGCCATCGACTGTGGTTCCACTCCAGGAATGACTGGATTTGGTGTACGATTTCTGCCATTTCCTGCCAGTTTTTTTTCCTTCCTGGCACTAAAAAACCTCTCCCTCTTGAGTGTCTGTGGCTACCCAGGTTTTCCCATGGCCTGGATGTTTTGTATCTTTTTGTACCCTTTAGATGGTGTGCCTGGCAATTTAAGTTATAGCACAGTCTTTCCTGTACTGAAGAGGTACACATTTCAGGGTGAAAAAGCTTACAGGAAGGGAGTTTGCATTTTCCTGTTGTCATATGGGCATGGCATTTTCTAGGGTGGTCATAGTTGCACGTCCCGTCTGTTTTTCCAGATTTCCCATGTCTGCAGATACCAAGTGCATAGTATGTGCACAGGCTTGGTTTCCGTTTGCCTTGGGTTTCTGTGACTGTATTCCCTGTTGGTGCATGTTTCCCTGTCTTATTCCTATCCTCCCTAGCACCAACAATGGAGCTCCCACCAGTTGTTTTTGGTAATATATCCTCACTATAGCTTGTTTGCTATTTCCTGTGGTATTTCTAGTTTGAAATATTGGTTTTATCTTATCTTTGACTACACTTGTTTCCCCACTACGGCTCCTGTCCCCTATGAGGTCATTTATATGTATTCCTTCCTGCGTATAATTCCCGACTTCCTGGACAAAATCTCCAGCTTCACCATTACTGTCTCCCAGGACAGCACCTCCAGCTTCACCATTACTGTCTCCTAGGACAGCACCTCCAGCTTCACCATTACTGTCTCCCAGGACAGCACTGTCAGCCCCACATTTACTGACTACCAGGACATCACCTCCAGCCTTACAGTTTCTGACTACATGGCCAGTATCAAGGGCAGTACCATTCAGCCCAGACTTTTTATGTTCCCATCTGTTGTAGAAAGCTTCCAGGTTGTCTATGAAAGCAGCTTTGATGTTATCCTCTTTTAATACCCTTGTGATTTTAGTCCACAGATTTTCCTCATTTGGGCATACCCAAAAACACTTCCCTGTTTTAATACTGCTTGTAGCTAGTTCTTGGATATCTGCACAAGGGGCGTGACACCAATTTCCACAAAAATGACAATTTATCCATGTGGAAGCCCGTTTGTTTGATTGACTGCAGACTATACAGAGCTTCATAATGATTTGAGTGGTTGATTTACTGTAATTCTACTAGCAACCTCTTGAATACTCTATTAATAACCTCCTTAAATGAAGCTCTAGCTATTTGTATTTCTATTTCTAACTAATTGGACAGCTTAACCATGTACGTTCCTAATTTATATTTATTGTTTGTGTTTGATAAGGGCGCCTACAACCCCATCCGTTTACAGTCTGCTTTATTGTCCAACGAAATCGTTTGAAACCAGTCAAGGGTTCGGACCATCAAGGGTTCGGACCAGTCGATCTGATCTGATCAGTGGGTCACTTATTTAAAACATACTAGTCGGTGATTTGGGCTAACACATGAAGGATCTACTTGAAATTATCTACCCGAGTAATATGTGATTTGATTGATACAAAAGTATAACTTGCGTGTTGAAGAGCCGGTGATTTCTGGCAGCTCCTACAGTGACTAACGGTCGAGCCTCAACCCTTGTTTATCAATTGCTGTATCTAGCTTTTCTAGTTTTTTTTTTTCATCTCCACCACAATAAATGCTATATTATCACTATAGTTGACTGGTGGAAATTTTGGAGGAAGGACGCTTTTTCTGTAGTAATAATTGCTTCTCGTTGTGTATATTGCGACCGCTGGTAACTACAGGTTATATGAAATTCACAGTATACGTCTGGTATTTCAAGAAAAAAGAAACTAATGAAAGTCACTCCACTCCACTAAGTACCATTATAATACTGGTTAGTTGCTACTACAACACTGTATTCTGCTATTCACTGGTATCACTAGCTTATATGCGAGTACACTAGCAGGCCAGAAAGATTATTAAAACAGCTGACCACTGTGGTAAGATTCTGGCGACTTCTGGCACCTGCCACTATAGGCTTATCACTTCATTTACAAATTCACCTGTTTTCAAATGACACTTTAGCCTTTATCATCTATATACTAGGGAGCCACTGTAGTATACACTATACACTATGTATACACAATGTTATCAGGGAGACTTTCTTTACTCTGACAAAGAAAAGTTCTATTATTATTACAGTGGACCCCCGCATAGCGACTTTAATCCGTGCAAGAGGGCTCATTGTTATGCGAAATGATCGGTATGCGAATGAATTTTCCCCATGAGAAATAATGGAAATCAAATTAATCCGTGCAAGACACCCAAAAGTATGAAAAAAAAAATTTTACCATATGAAATATACATTTTCCTACACACAAAGAGAAGGATACATGCGCAATAGTAGAGTAGTACATGCACAATATATATTGTGCATGTACTACTCTACTAAATGAAGAATAAATGACACTTACCTTTATTGAAGATGCAGCAATGACTGATGAGACACTGTGTCCTGGGAGTGCCTTTTCCTCCTGAGTACTGTAGGTCCTGTTTGGCATTTTCTTCCAGAACAGGCCTTATCACACTGTGTATGCCACTACGATTCTTAAATCTCTCAAACCAACCTTTGCTGGCTTTAAATTCACCAATATGAGCACTAGTTCCAGGTATTTTTCCCTGTTCACCTGGGTGTTAGTCGACTGGTGTGGGTTGCATCCTGGGAGACAAGATTAAGGACCCCAATGGAAATAAGTTAGACAGTCTTCGATGACACTGACTTTTTTGGGTTATCCTGGGTGGCAAATCCTCTGGGGTTAATTGTTTCTTGGTATTCTCAATAAGCCACACAACAACGGTGCTACAGCAGCAGCAGCTGACAGTGCTACAGCAGCAGCAGACGATGCTACAGCAGCAGCAGACGGTACTACAGCAGCAGCTGACGGTCGTACAGCAGCAGCAGCAGCTGACAGTGCTACAGCAGGAGCAGACGATGCTACAGCAGCAGCAGACGGTACTACAGCAGCAGCAGCAGCAGCTGACGGTGGTACAACAGCAGCAGCAGCTGACGGTGCTACAGCAGCAGCAGCATCTGACAGTGCAGCAGCAGCAGCTGACGGTGGTACAGCAGCAGCAGCAGCTGACAGTGCTACAGCAGGAGCAGACGATGCTACAGCAGCAGCAGACGGTACTACAGCAGCAGCAGCAGCAGCTGACGGTGGTACAACAGCAGCAGCAGCTGACGGTGCTACAGCAGCAGTAGCAGCTGACAGTGCAGCAGCAGCAGCTGAAGGTGGTACAGCAGCAGCAGCAGCTGACAGTGCTACAGCAGGAGCAGACGATGCTACAGCAGCAGCAGACGGTACTACAGCAGCAGCAGCAGCAGCTGACGGTGGTACAACAGCAGCAGCAGCTGACGGTGCTACAGCAGCAGCAGCAGCTGACAGTGCAGCAGCAGCAGCTGATGGTGGTACAGCAGCAGCAGCAGCTGTACCACCAATAGTAGCGATGGTTGATTGGGGTTTATTATACAACCTGGCCAGCTCGGAGACACGCACTCCACTTTCATACTTATCAATGATCTTTTTCTTCATCTCTATAGTAATTCTCACCCTTATTGGTGTAGGGTTGGCACTAGAAGCTTTCTTGGGGCCCATAGTCACTTATTTTGCAGATAAAATCACCAAAAACACTGTAATAATACGAAATGTTCCGATTGTATGCTTGGATGTTACCGCGGAGGCTGTCTGGTAAACAATGCCACTGGCGGCACATGTGAGGCTGGCTAAGGGCACACATTGGACACGTCTCGGACGAAGAGCAGTGAGCGGGTTTTTGAGCGGTATGCGAGGCAAAATTTTTGCGATAAAAGCGAGCGGTATGCGGATTGAACGTTATGTGATGCCGACGGTATGCGGGGGTCCACTGTATTTTGCACACGGAACACAGGCCTATGATTCCCCTCTGGCAGTAAACTCTGCTAGGTAGTGCACACTAATTCTCCTTTTTTGACTCAGTATATAATGTTTTCCGCCCAAGAATTTTAAAAAAAAAAAAATTTATTTTTTCTTATGAAATGGTAGAGAATCTTTTTGTGAAGGTAATAAAACAAAAAGTACGAAATTTGATGGAAAATTGACGAAATTATGCTCTCGCAAATTTTGATGTGTCAGCGATATTTACGATTCAACGATTTTGCCGACTTTGACTCCCATTTTAGGCCAATTACATTATTCCAGTCAACCAAATTCTTAGCTATTTCACTAGTATTACTTCTATTCTATCGATTGAGCACAAGAAATCGCCAAGTCAACTGTTTCAACTACAAATTAAAGTGATCGGAAATTGTTAATTTGGCCAATTTAACACAAAGTTCAAAATATTCCAATTTCAAAATAGGGTCCAGAATAAACAATGTAGGTATTCCTGGAACTAAACTAACATTTCCTCTGTTCATTAGTTACGTTTTGAGGCTTTACAAATAAATTCCATTTTGATTTTTTATTCACATAATGAATTTTTATTTCACACCAAAAAATAGAAGATTTACTGTTATGCAATACTGTAATAATTGTATAAATATCATCACCATATTTGTGAATGCATATTAGACCCACCAGCTGCCGTGTATTAGACGTGTGAGGTCGTTTGTTTACTCTTGAATATCGGCAAAAATTTAACATTTCTGCTACTTTGAGCTCAGTTTCAAGCCATTTCCAGTGTGAAAACCAATCAAAATCATCTCTATTTCTGTAATATGTCTTCCATTCTATCAAATGAGACCAAGAAATCGCAAATAGAACTGTAAAAAACATACGAAAAAACATTGCAAAGTCGCTGTTTTAATCGAAAAATCATGATTTCAGTTTTTTTCTCTCATTATACACAGTGTGCTGCAGGATCTGCTTTATGTGGTGCACACATACCACATAGATGTATTCTCTCATATCTAGGCCCAAATGTACCACTCACAGTTTATCAGAGTGAGCTGAGCTCATGACGTAGATCTACGGTTTGGACCCTGAACGTAAAGCCGTAGATCTACGGGACTGACCCTCAAAGGGTTAAACAATCAATGGAGAAAAAGAAATTGGAATGACTTATGCAGCAAGTAGCACCACCCAACAGTACCAGCAGGTTGGTGTGGCGACCCTGGAAATTTGAAAGTATGCTAGCCAAAATTAGTGCTGAATAACTGAAGGAACTGAATAACTGATTGCCGGATTTGTGATGGCGGACCTGTACTCTAGAATGAATAAAATATGTCATAATGTATGTGAGGAGTAAGTGCTGGGTGTTGTTGGGTTTATAAGGGCCACTGAGAGAAGCCGTACATATTAGTGGTGGAGGAGGCTTCTGCCACCACCACTATCCACAAACAATATATGTACATAATTTGTAAATAAGAAATATTTACATTTTAATTTATAAATAAGAAATATTTACATTTTAATTTATAAATAAATAAGTTTATTCAGGTGTACACAAATACAGTTACATATATAGATTATCATACATAGCAGCATATGTGTAAAGTACCTAGGATAACCCAAAAAAGTCAATGACTTATTTCCATTGGGGTTCTTTTGTATTTACACTAGGTAGTAGGTTGGTAGACAGCAACCACCCAGGGAAGTACTACCGTCCTGCCAGATGACTGTGAAACAGAAACCTGTAACTGTTTTGCATGATGGTAGGATTGCTGGTTTCTTTTTCTGTCTCATAAACACGCTAGATAACAGGGATATCTTGCTACTCCTACTTACACTTTGGTCACACTTCACAGACATGCACATGCATATATATATACATACATCTAGGTTTTTCTCCTTTTTCTACATAGCTCTTGTTCTTCTTTATTTCTTCTATTGTCCATGGGGAAGTGGAAAAGAATCTTTCCTCCGTAAGCCATGCGTGTCATATGAGGCGACTAAAATGCCGGGAGCAATGGGCTAGTAACCCATTCTCCTGTAGACATTTACTAAAAAAGAGAAGAAGAAAAACTTTATAAAACTGGGATGCTTGAATGTGCGTGGATGTAGTGCAGATGACAAGAAACAGATGATTGCTGATGTTATGAATGAAAAGAAGTTGGATGTCCTGGCCCTAAGCGAAACAAAGCTGAAGGGGGTAGGGGAGTTTCGGTGGGGGGAAATAAATGGGATTAAATCTGGAGTATCTGAGAGAGTTAGAGCAAAGGAAGGGGTAGCAGTAATGTTGAATGATCAGTTATGGAAGGAGAAAAGAGAATATGAATGTGTAAATGCAAGAATTATGTGGATTAAAGTAAAGGTTGGATGCGAGAAGTGGGTCATAATAAGCGTGTATGCACCTGGAGAAGAGAGGAATGCAGAGGAAAGAGAGAGATTTTGGGAGATGTTAAGTGAATGTATAGGAGCCTTTGAACCAAGTGAGAGAGTAATTGTGGTAGGGGACCTGAATGCTAAAGTAGGAGAAACTTTTAGAGAGGGTGTGGTAGGTAAGTTTGAGGTGCCAGGTGTAAATGATAATGGGAGCCCTTTGATTGAACTTTGTATAGAAAGGGGTTTAGTTATAGGTAATACATATTTTAAGAAAAAGAGGATAAATAAGTATACAAGATATGATGTAGGGCGAAATGACAGTAGTTTGTTGGATTATGTATTTGTAGATAAAAGACTGTTGAGTAGACTTCAGGATGTACATGTTTATAGAGGGGCCACAGATATATCAGATCACTTTCTAGTTGTAACTACACTGAGAGTAAAAGGTAGATGGGATACAAGGAGAATAGAAGCATCAGGGAAGAGAGAGGTGAAGGTTTATAAACTAAAAGAGGAGGCAGTTAGGGAAAGATATAAACAGCTATTGGAGGATAGATGGGCTAATGAGAGCCTAGGCAATGGGGTCGAAGAGGTATGGGGTAGGTTTAAAAATGTAGTGTTAGAGTGTTCAGCAGAAGTTTGTGGTTACAGGAAAGTGGGTGCGGGAGGGAAGAGGAGCGATTGGTGGAATGATGATGTAAAGAGAGTAGTAAGGGAGAAAAAGTTAGCATATGGGAAGTTTTTACAAAGTAGAATTGATTCAAAGAGGGAAGAGTATATGGAGAAAAAGAGAGAGGTTAAGAGAGTGGTGAAGCAATGTAAAAAGAGAGCAAATGAGAGAGTGGGTGAGATGTTATCAACAAATTTTGTTGAAAATAAAAAGTTTTGGAGTGAGATTAACAAGTTAAGAAAGCCTAGAGAACAAATGGATTTGTCAGTTAAAAATAGGAGAGGAGAGTTATTAAATGGAGAGTTAGAGGTATTGGGAAGATGGAGGGAATATTTTGAGGAATTGTTAAATGTTGATGAAGATAGGGAAGCTGTGATTTTGTGTATAGGGCAAGGAGGAATAACATCTTGTAGGAGTGAGGAAGAGCCAGTTGTGAGTGTGGGGGAAGTTCGTGAGGCAGTAGGTAAAATGAAAGGGGGTAAGGCAGCCGGGATTGATGGGATAAAGATAGAAATGTTAAAAGCAGGTGGGGATATAGTTTTGGAGTGGTTGGTGCAATTATTTAATAAATGTATGGAAGAGGGTAAGGTACCTAGGGATTGGCAGAGAGCATGCATAGTTCCTTTGTATAAAGGCAAAGGGGACAAAAGAGAGTGCAAAAATTATAGGGGGATAAGTCTGTTGAGTATACCTGGTAAAGTGTATGGTAGAGTTATTATTGAAAGAATTAAAAGTAAGACTGAGAATAGGATAGCAGATGAACAAGGAGGCTTTAGGAAAGGTAGGGGGTGTGTAGACCAGGTGTTTACAGTGAAACATATAAGTGAACAGTATTTAGATAAGGCTAAAGAGGTCTTTGTGGCATTTATGGATTTGGAAAAGGCGTATGACAGGGTGGATAGGGGGGCAATGTGGCAGATGTTGCAGGTGTATGGTGTAGGAGGTAGGTTACTGAAAGCAGTGAAGAGTTTTTGCGAGGATGGTGAGGCTCAAGTTAGAGTATGTAGGAAAGAGGGATATTATTTCCCAGTAAAAGTAGGCCTTAGACAAGGATGTGTGATGTCACCGTGGTTGATTAATGTATTTATAGATGGTGTTGTAAGAGAAGTAAATGCGAGGGTCTTGACAAGAGGCGTGGAGTTAAAAGATAAAGAATCACACATAAAGTGGGAGTTGTCACAGTTGCTCTTTGCTGATGACACTGTGCTCTTGGGAGATTCTGAAGAGAAGTTGCAGAGATTGGTGGATGAATTTGGTAGGGTGTGCAAAAAAAGAAAATTAAAAGTGCATACAGGAAAGAGTAAGGTTATGAGGATAACAAAAATATTAGGTGATGAAAGATTGGATATCAGATTGGAGGGAGAGAGTATGGAGGAGGTGAATGTATTCAGATATTTGGGAGTGGACGTGTCAGCGGATGGGTCTATGAAGGATCAGGTGAATCATAGAATTGATGAGGGGAAAAGGGTGAGTGGTGCACTTAGGAGTCTGTGGAGACAAAGCACTTTGTCCTTGGAGGCAAAGAGGGGAATGTATGAGAGTATAGTTTTACCAACGCTCTTATATGGGTGTGAAGCATGGGTGATTAATGTTGCAGCGAGGAGAAGGCTGGAGGCAGTGGAGATGTCATGTCTGAGGGCAATGTGTGGTGTGAATATAATGCAGAGAATTCGTAGTTTGGAAGTTAGGAGGAGGTGCGGGATTACCAAAACTGTTGTCCAGAGGGCTGAGGAAGGGTTGTTGAGGTGGTTCGGACATGTAGAGAGAATGGAGCGAAACAGAATGACTTCAAGAGTGTATCAGTCTGTAGTGGAAGGAAGGCGGGGTAGGGGTCAGCCTAGGAAAGGTTGGAGGGAGGGGGTAAAGGAGGTTTTGTGTGCGAGAGGCTTGGACTTCCAGCAGGCGTGCGTGAGCGTGTTTGATAGGAGTGAATGGAGATGAATGGTTTTTAATACTTGACGTGCTGTTGGAGTGTGAGCAAAGTAACATTTATGAAGGGGTTCAGGGAAACCGGCAGGCCGGACTTGAGTCCTGGAGATGGAAAGTACAGTGCCTGCACTCTGAAGGAGGGGTGTTAATGTTGCAGTTTAAAAACTGTAGTGTAAAGCCCCCCTTTGGCAAGACAGTGATGGAGTGAATGATGGTGAAAGTTTTTCTTTTTCGGGCCACCCTGCCTTGGTGGGAATCGGCCAGTGTGATAATAAATAATAAAATAATTTACTTTTATACTTGCACTTACCTTGGAGGAGATGTTAGTTTAATCAGTCAATTTGATGGAGGAGATGCTGGCAGAGGTTTAGGATGGTGGAAGATATGTAGCAGGGCGGCGTTATGTTCATTGGCTCAATACACATCCAACAACATTGAAGAGTTACTTTCGTGTTTTTTTCTACAGCTTACTCGCTTAACTTACTTGCTTCACTGTTAATTCTACACTTTATCGCTGGCTGGCACTATAGTCTTTATCGATACCTGCTGCTTTAGTATCATACATATCATAGAATCACTGAAACACTGCAGAAGGCACATTCTTCCCCCTCTCTTCCTCCTGCACTTTGGTACTTTGCTACGAGTTTTTTCTTGAATTTTATTGTGTTTCTTTCCTTCTTTATCACAGGGCTGGCACTAGAAACTTTCTTTGGGCCCATGGTGGCTTATTTAGCAGTTACAAGTACCAAAAACAAAGGAATAATGCAAAATATATTGCATGTGCACGTGGAATCATCCTCCCTAGCTTGTAAATAATGGCACACTGGCTGTACATGGGCTCAGGCCGCACGGACACGTTCAGGATGAATATCCTTAACTGAGTTTTTCATCTTTGGCCAAACTAATATTTTGACTCAAAAACGCATCAGTATCCGATTTTATCGCTATCCGATAGCATCGTTAACTGAGGGTCCACTGTATTTGTTTTCACTGTTACACATAAACATGTCTGTCTGTCCATCTTGAACCAACAGGTATTACACACGATGGAGAGTAGTCACTTCTGATTCCTGAACAAGTGAAAATGCTATTACTGTACTTGCCAGTCATGCTTATTATGCATTATATCTACAAGCACAGTATAACATTTTGTCTGGATTTCTTGGCTTATCCTAGGTAATTTACACTGTGTATATTTGTGTTTGTGTACCTGTGAGATAGAGACCTAGGCAGAGATAGACAGAGATAGAGACAGCCAATCATCCAGCCAGCCACCGGCAAGCATGCCTGCCAATCATGTATTACATGTTCCAGAATTGTTTCTCTTTACTTAGGGCATAGGTTATAGGACATTCTGGCATGATGATGCTACCAGTAGTACCAAAATTGAAAGGATGTTGCACATGGGTTATTATCGAGGATTTTGATATTTCCTCGACCACTTGTGGCCACATCCACCTCAGAGCCACTAAACTCGTGGTCAACATTACTTTCCTCTTAAAAGGGGAGTGTTAATGTGACATCAGTGAATCCCTGGTGTTTGCCGCGCTCTTTGCTCTAGCTGGCGCTCAGTCGAAGTGGTGCTCCCACAAGGTACTAAGTGGTCCCATATTTTTTTAATACTGCGCACACTGAGTGATAAGACCCATTCTATGCTGACCAGGCATCTCGATCCAATCGTGCCAAATTTGAAGGCAGGAAAAATAAAACGTTGATCTACATTTGGAGCAGTAACATAGATCTATGTTTGGACAATTAAGGGGTTAAATAGGCCCAGGGGACTTCAAGGATTAACCCTTTGACTGTCAGTGTTGTATGTATACATCTTTCGAGTCAGTGTTTTTGGCGTATTAATACGCCAAAATTCTAGCGGCTTTAAATCAAGCGGGAGAAAGCTGGTAGGCCCACATGTGAGAGAATGGGTCTGTGTGGTAAGTGTGCACAGTATAAAAAAATCTTGCAGCACGCAGTGCATAATAATAAAAAAAAACTCCAACCGTATTTTTGGATTAAAACGCCAACTTTGAGATGTATTTTCATGTAGTATTTATAGTTTTATTCTCATTTCCCTGGTCTCTTTTGATAGAATGGAAGATGTATTACAGAAATAGAGATGATTTTGATTGGTTTCATGATGAGAAACACTTGAAAATTGAGCTCAAAGTAGCAGAAATGTTCAATTTTTGCCAATGTTCAAGAGTAAACAAATCACGCCACGTGTCCAATACATGTCAACTGGTGAGTCTTATATTCTTTCATAAGTGTGCTGATATTATTTACACCATTTTTACAATAATGCAGTAGTCTGCATAACAGTAAATCTTCTACTTTTGTGAGACTATAAATTCAAAATGGAAAGCAAAAGTAATATAAGAGGGGCCTGGAGGTTATTCCGGGGATCAACGCCCCTGCGGCCCGGTCCATGGCCAGGCCTCCCCATGGATCAGGGCCTGATCAACTAGCCTGTTACTGCTGGCCGCACGCAGTCCAACGTACGAGCCACAGCCCGGCTGATCCGGCACTGACTTTAGGTATCTGTCCAGCTCTCTTTTGAAGGCAGCCAGGGGTTTATTGGCAATTCCCCTAATGCTTGATGGGAGGCTGTTGAACAGTCTTGGGCCCGGACACTTATGGTGTTTTCCCTTAGTGTACCAATGGCGCCCCTACTTTTTATTGGGGGCATTTTGCATCACCTGCCCAGTCTTTTACTTTCGTAGGGAGTGATTTCTGTGTGCAGATTTGGGACCATTCCTTTCAGGATTTTCCAAGTGTAGATTATGATATATCACTCCCTCCTGCATTCCAACGAGTACAAGTCAAGTGCTTCCAAGCGTTCCCAGTAGTTAATTAAGGTGCTTGACAGAACTTATATGTGCAATAAAGGATCTCTGTACACTCTCTAGATCTGCGATTTCACCTGCTTTGAATGGAGATGTTAATGTACAGCAGTATTCCAGCATAGAGAGAACAAGTGATGTGAAAAGGATCATCATTGGCTTGGCATCTCTCGTTTTGAACATTCTCATTATCCATCCTATCATTTTCTTTGCACATGCGATCGTGGCACTGTTGTGATCCTTGAAAGCGAGATCCTCAGACATTACTACTCCCAGGTCCCTTACATTATTTTTCCGCTCTATTGTACGGCCAGAGTCTGTAGTATACTCTGTTCTAGTTATTATCTCCTCCAGTTTTCCATAACGGAGTAGTTGGAATTTGTCCTTATTGAACATCATATTGTTTACCGTTGCCCACTGGAAAACTTTGTTTATATCTTCTTGGAGGTTAACCGCGTCCTCAGCAGATGACAGCCTCATGCAGATCCTAGTATCATCCGCAAAGGATGATACGGTGCTGTGATGTATATCTCTGTCTGTGTCTGATATGAGGATGAGGAATAAGATGGGGGTGAGTACTGTGCCTTGTGGAACAGAGCTCTTCACTATGGCAGCCTCCGATTTAACTCTGTTAACCACTACTCTTTGTGTTCGATTTGTTAAGAAGTTGAAGATCCATCTCCCCACTTTCCCAGTTATTCCTTTAGCACGTATTTTATGGGCTATTACGCCATGATCGCATTTGTCAAATGCTTTTGCAAAGTCTGTGTATATTACATCTGCATTCTGATTTTCTTCCAGTGCATCCAAGGCCATATCATAGTGATCCAGTAGTTGTGAGAGGCAGGAACGACCTGCCCTGAACCCATGTTGCCTTGGATTGTGCAGATTTTGGGAATCCAGGTGATTTGCAATCCTGCTTCTTAGCACTCTTTCAAAGATTTTTATGATGTGGGACGTCAGAGCTAAGCGACTGTGGAATTTCACCCATGTCCAAGCTCCTCCTCCATAGTGTACTTAGGGAACACGAGAGGGGTTTCTTGCAGTTCTTAGTGAAAACAGAGTTCCACGAGTCTGGGCCCGGGGCTGAGTGCATGGGCATGTTGCCAAAGGCTTTTTCGAAATCTATCGAAGTTAGGGTAATGTCGGAAATCTGGCATACATTTATGGAGTTTTGAGGCTCATTCATGAAGAAATCATTTTGGTCGTCGATCCTCAGACCGATTAGTGGTTCACTATACACAGGGTCGTACTGGGATTTCAATATTTCACTCATTTCCTTGTTGTCATCTGTGTAAGTCCCATTCTGTCTGAGTAAGAGCCCGATACTAGATGTGGTATTTTCCTTGTTTTTGGCATATGAGAAGAAATATTTTGAATTTCTTTCAGTTTCACTAATAGCTTTAAGCTCCTCCTGTCTCTCCTGGTTCCTGTAAGAGTCATTTAGCTTAAGTTCGATAGTTTCCACTTCCCTGGTCAGCGCCTCCTTTCGTGTATCGATATTCTAGCACTCCTGAGGAGCTCGGTGACTCTTCGTCCTTTTCTGTAGAGGGAGCGTCTTTCTCTCTCCAGTTTACACCTGCTCTTCATCTTTCTTAGGGGAATATGCCTAGAACATGCTTCAGCTGCCAGGAAGTTGATCCTTTCAAGGCACTGGTTTGGGTCCATGTCATTTACCTGGAGTTTACCTGGAGAGAGTTCCGGGGGTCAACGCCCCCGCGGCCCGGTCTGTGACCAGGCCTCCTGGTGGATCAGAGCCTGATCAACCAGGCTGTTACTGCTGGCTGCACGCAAACCAACGTACGAGCCACAGCCCGGCTGATCAGGAACCGACTTTAGGTGCTTGTCCAGTGCCAGCTTGAAGACTGCCAGGGGTCTGTTGGTAATCCCCCTTATGTATGCTGGGAGGCAGTTGAACAGTCTCGGGCCCCTGACACTTATTGTATGGTCTCTTAACATGCTAGTGACACCCCTGCTTTTCATTGGGGGGATGTTGCATCGTCTGCCAAGTCTTTTGCTTTCGTAGTGAGTGATTTTCGTGTGCAAGTTCGGTTCTAGTCCCTCTAGGATTTTCCAGGTGTTTATAATCATGTATCTCTCCCGCCTGCGTTCCAGGGAATACAGGTTCAGGAACCTCAAGCGCTCCCAGTAATTGAGGTGTTTTATCTCCGTTATGCGCGCCGTGAAGGTTCTCTGTACATTTTCTAGGTCAGCAATTTCACTTGCCTTGAAAGGTGCAGACTGAATATAAATATCAAATACATCTAATGCATTCAAAACCATGCATCTGTTATCCCTATTTTATTTTTCTAAAACTCTTAATAATTACATGTACTATAAAAGTAAAAGAAGGTCTTAGCAATGTGTGATGTCACAATGATTGTTTAACATATTTATGGATGGGGTCGTATAAGCAGCGAATACTAGTGTGTTGGGAAGAAAGGTGTAGGATTAAAAGACAGTGAATCTGATACAAAGTGTGAGTTATCACTGATGCTCTTTACCTATTGCACAGATTTTAGGGAAATTCTGAAGAGAAGCTTCAAAGGTTGGTGGATCAATTTGAAAGGGTGATATAAAAGAAGGAAATTAAAAGTGAACATAAAAAAGAGCAAGGTGATGAGAGTAACAAGAACTACAAGCAATCTGAGACTGGATATCAGAGTGGAGGGAGTGTGAAAGCAGCAAATGTATATAGATATATGGGAGTAGACATATTGGCAGACTGATTTAAGATATCTTCCCAACATGTTTCGTTTAGGACATGGTTTACCTGGTCCCAGTTGATGTTCTTGTTGTTGAAGTTGTATTTTGTGAAGACACCTTCACAGGTACGTACATGCATTCTGCTGATCAGGACCCCTATGCATGTACGTCTGGACTTCAATTAGGTAGTGATCGGAATTAGTTGTTTTTGATATTCTTATATCTCTTATCAGGTCCTCATTATTTGTGAAGATAAGGTCAAGTGTGTTTTCTAGTCTTGTTGGCTCCACTATCTGCTGGCTTAAGGTGTGTTTTTCACAGAGACTTAGTAGCTCATGTGTGTGTGACCTTTCATCTGCGCTACCTCTGGGGATTGTTTCAGCTATAACATTATTTGCTACATTCTTCCATTTTGTATGCCTTAGATTGAAATCACCAAGCAGTAAGATGTTTGGGGATGGAGCTGGAAGGTTTTCCAGACAGTAATCAATTTTCAGTAGCTGTTCCTTGAACTGTTTTGAGGTTGCATCTGGTGGCTTATATACAACCACAAAGACTAGGTTTTGGTTCTCGATCTTTATTGATAGAACTTCAACTACCTCATTTGTGGTGTTCAGCAACTCTGTGCAGATGAGGAACTCTTTGACATACAGGCCAACCCCCCCTTGTTGCCTGTTCATTCTGTGGCATCTAAAAAGGTTGTAACCACTTATCTATATTTCACTGTCAAAGTGATCTTTTGTGTGAGTCTCTGTGAAGGCTGCAAACATTGCATTAGACTCCTCTAGAAGTCCACTGATAAAAGGTATTTTGTTGTTGGTGGATGGCTTAAGGCCCTGTATATTAGCAAATATGAACGAGGTTGTATTCTGTGTTTGTTGGGGGGATTTTGTTATTGGCATCAGTAGTTGTAATTCTGGAGGGCCATGGGTGGCCACTGGCTGCGCCTCCAGTCCAACAAGGCTCCAAGGTGGTGGACTATTTTTGTTATTTCCTTCCATTTTCTTTTTCTGTTTCCTGCCACTAAAAAATCACCTGGAGTTGGGTTGTCTTAGCTACTATTGTTTGTCTTGTGGGGTCTGTGCCTCCTGGTCCCTTTTAGATGGTATGCAGGGTAGTTGATGCTTTAACACTGCTTCTGGAGGACCGAGGAGTGACACATTTTTGGGTGAAAGAAAGTACAGGAAGAAGAACGGCACACTCCTTTAGACAGGAGGTCGCTACATTTTTTGGGATGCTCAAAGTTGCATGTCCCATTTTTTTTTCCTGATATTCCATGCTTACAGATGCCCCAAGCATAATATTTGCACAAATTCACCTTTGGTTGAGAATTGTTGGGAGGTGTGTGACTAATGAACAGAGAAAATGTTATTTTAGTGCCAGGAATGTCTGTCTTGTTTATTCTGGACCTAATTTTGAAATTGGCATCTTTTAAAATTTGGTTGAAATTGGCCAAATTGACAATTTTTTACTATTGGGTAGTTGAAATCAGTAAATGGGCAGATTCTTGTACTGAGTCAGTAGAACAAATGGAGTTCTAAAGAAATAGCTATGAGTTTGCTCGGCTGGAGCAATGGAATTGGATGAAAATAGGGCTCAAAGTGGGTGAAATCACTGATGCGTATATATTGCCAAGATCGCTGACTTAATGAGAGCGTAATTTTGTAAGTTTTCCACCAAATTTCGTTCTTTTGGTGTCATTACCATTGGAAAAATATTCTCTATCATTTCATAAGAAAAAATACTATTATTTTTGTTTTTTCAAATATTTTGCGACAAAGAGAAAGACACTACTGGATTTGAAGTCTCGACAGTCTAAGGATTAAGGAACAGCCGTTGATGTTGCTGCTGCTGCCTCAAAAGTTTGGAATGGTATTTTTCACTTTATAAATACAAGTTCTGTAAATCAGGCTCAGGTGCTGCATGTAAGAGTACGTATTCTGTTTCCTCATCTAGGTCCTAGATATGATGTGTGAATGAAAAGAGTAATATACAGTGCTAAAACAATTAAAAAATTACTTGGCAGAATAATGGAAAATAGATATTTGGGAAAAAAAAATTTAACACCAGCCATCTCCCACCAAGGCAGAGTGACCTAAACAGAAGAAACACTTTCATAAAGTTTTTCTTCCTTTTACATTTAGTAATTTATGCAAGAGAATGGGTTACTAGCCCGTTGCTCTCAACATTTTAGTCGCCTCTTACAACATGGATGTCTTACGAAGGAAAAATTATTCTTCCATTTCCCATCAGTGAGAATTTTTTTTTTTTTTCAATAAACTGGCGGTATCCCACTAAGGCAGGGTGACCTAAAAAGAAAAATGAAAGCTTTCCTAAATAAAAAATATCCTGATGAGATATTTATGTTTTGTGAATTGTAGTAATTTTTTTTTTTATTCTTGCTGTTGCATAATAGTTGATGTAATTCATCAGACACCACAAGGAGCAACTCGGTTTGCTCTCTCTTATTAATTGCACTTAAGGTGTTTAGTGACTTAGTACAAAGATATTTATCAGTTGTACTACTATCTATGAGTTCATTTCATTCATTACTTATCAGTTTTCTAAATATTTTATTCACATGACAGCTTCTCCTCACTTACTGATGGAGGTTCGTTCCTAAGACCACATGGGTAATTGAATTCTTTGCTAATCAAGGAATCACCCCTTACTGACACTTCAAAAGTGTCACCACCCAAAATTAAAACATTCAGTTTTGTGCTTGCTGGGAAATTCCATTCAATCTGTTTATTATTAACAGTAATACAACCTAAAATAGGTCAATGACTTCCAAAATATTCCAGGAAATGCGTGCATAGCTGAATGCTTGGGATTTTTTTTTTTCGAGAAATACACTTTTTTCAATCTTTGCATAGGATAAGAGTGATCTTCTATACCTGGAGAGAGTTCCAGGGGTCAACACCCCTGCGGCCCAGTCTGTGACCAGGCCTCCTGGTGGATCAGAGCCTGATCAACCAGGCTGTTACTGCTGGCTGCACGCAATCCAACGTATGAGCCACAGCCTGGCTGGTCAGGTACCGACTTTAGGTGTTTGTCCAGTGCCTGCTTGATGACAGCCAGGGGTCTATTGGTAAACCCCCTTATGTATGCTGGGAGGCAGTTGAACAGTCTCGGGCCCCTATATATAGTTACCCTTCAGGCACAATCATGAGTTACTGAGACACTGCTTGCTTCTCCCTCTGCTATGGCTCCGCCCACTTTGTAACGATGCCAAATGGTGAATTAAGTACATATATTAGAAAGAAAAAATAAAATAAAAGTGAAACTCTAACTTGATAACTTTATTTTAATTTGCATAACTCTTATATATTACAGAAAGCAATAAAAAAGTAAAATACACATATGAGTTAAGCTTACAGAAAAATAGTTAAAGAATCTGGCAACATTTTGGAATAAGTATCATCTTTGTACCATGTTTCTACAAAGAATTAGCCATTTTACAAAAATTATTTTTTATGACGTGGCAAGTAATATACATCTGAACAAGTAGTGAATTTTCAGAGTTTTTTCCGATTTTTTATTTTTTTTTTTCTGTCTTGCACATTAAATTCACCATCTAACATCGTTACGAAGTGGGAGGAGCTAAATGAGTGATGGAGAGGCCAGCAGGAGCTTTAAGTATCTGGTTAGTTATCATGTGCGTTGGATGTTAACTGTGGCACTTCTAAAACATTGTGTAATTACGCTAATATTAGTAACAAAGGTTATCTATCTATCACATTTATTCCAAATTGATATCAGAAACACAATAAATGCCCTAGAACACTATGAAATGAATAATATATGCCATAATATGTGAATGGGGTAGACAGTGGAGCCTGCTGCTCTGGGATAAGATAAGATAGATACGTTTTCTCGTCTGGACCTCTGGTCTATAATGAAAGAAAACTGTGTTTACATCAGGGCAAACACTCGTAGATCACTCTTATCATAAGAAAAAATGCAAAAATAGTGCAAATTTTCGTTTCTTTTTTTTTTAATGAGTCATATGCTATGCTCTCTGTCTCATAGCATCTTAACCCTTTCAGGGTCAGGAAACCCTCTCCTAAATTTGTTCTCAGGGTCAAAAAATTTTCGGGAAAAAAAAATGACCTTTTTCTTATAAAACGATAGAGAATCTTCCCGATCATAATGACACCAAAAGTATGAAATTTGATGGAAAACTTACAGAATTATGCTCTTGCAAAGTTAGTGGTCTCGATGATGATTATGCATCAGTGATGTCACCCACTTTGAGCCCTATTTTCGGCCAATTCCAGTGTACTAGTCGACAAAAATCATAACTATTTCACTAGAACTCCATTTTTTCTGTCGAATGAGTACAAGAAACCACCCATCTACCAATTTCAACTATCCAATAAAATGGTCAGAAATTGGCAATTTTGCCAATTTCACACAAATTTCAAAAGATGCCAATTTCCAAATAGGGTCCAGAATAAACAACACAGACCTAATTGGCACTAAAATAACATTTTCTCTATTCATTAGTCATGTCCCCAGGCCCCACTTTGAATTTTTATTCTCACAAATAGAAGATTTACTGTTATGCAGACTACTGCATTAGTGTAGAAATGGTGTAAAAATGGTATAAATAATATCAGCACACTTGTGAAAGAATATTAGACTCACCAGTTGATGTGTACTGGACGCTCAGCATGATTTGTTTACTTTTGAACTTTGGCAAAAATCGAACAATTCTGCTACTTTGACCTCAATTTCAAGGTACTTTTCATTGTGAAACCAATCAAAATTATCTCAATTTCTGTAATATGTCTTCCATTCTATAAAATGAGACCAGGAAAACTAGAATACACTCATAAATACCTTATGAAAATATACTGCAAAGTAGCTGTTTTAAACCAAAAACATGGTCAGAGTTTATTTTTTTTCTCACTAAGCACTGTGCTGCAGGATTTTTTTTATACTGTGCACACTGACCACATAGACCCATTTTTTCATATGTAGGCCTACCAGCTTTCTCTCGCTAGATTTGAAGGCGCTAGAATTTACACATACTAGTACGTCAATAACCTTACAGCGTAAGCCATACTAGTACGTCGGAAACCCTGAAAGGATTAAAAAAGGGTTAAACTCAGTGAACAAGGTACGTTGATGGTAATAATAATAATAATATATAATTTATAATGATAAATAATCGTTCTGGAGCACTTTAAATGTCATATATATTTCATATATGTTTGGTAGCTGACATTTAAAGCATGCAAGAGTGATTATTATTATTATTATTATTATTATTATTATTATTATTATTATTATTATTATTATATTATTATTATTATTATTGACGTACCTTGTTCACTGAGTTTAATCATTTCTTAAGCTGCCACAGTACACTGAGAATGTAAACACACACACAAACACACCAGCTAACCCCTTTGCTGTGAACTTCTTAATACTTCTTCCATTTTCCTCTTGTTTTTCCTCTTCCAAGTGCTGTGCACTTCTAACTCTATCTTCTACTATGGGATGCACAATAAAGTACAAATTTATAGATGAAATATGCAGTCTTGGAGATTGCTTGATGCTGAGATGCATCACTAACCCCTTTACAATGAACTTCATTTGTACTTCTTCCATTTTCCTGTTGTTTTTCCTCTTCCATGAGGAAAAACAACAGGGACTTTGTACAGATATGTAGTCTTGGAGACTGTGAAAGCTAGTGTACTGAGCGGATGTAGGAGGAAGGAGATTGAGATTCTTGACGCTAAGATGCTGGGCTGCCCATTCATGACCCAAGTTCTTGTACACCATACAATAGCTAATGGTCAGAGAGCTGCAAGTAATCGATAAACAAGTACATTGGTAAGTGAGGAGAGGCTGTATTGTGATTTTCAGTTTGTATAATTAGGCATATTTTTACTTGCAGGAAAATGTGAGTGTAGTGGGACTCTCGGGTTCTGAGGTCAGTGACAGTGGCCTAACCTCTGAGGATGAGGACAGCAGGGTAAGGACAATCAGTTCCTAGTGATTAATTTTGGGCATTTTAAGTGACAATTTTAGATTCACCAGTGAACAAATCTAATAGGCACTCCAGGTGTCTTGCTAAGCAAAACATCCTTTTCTTGAAAGTTTTGGGTAAAAATATTGACTATAATAACTTTTTTACGTATTTTTTATTTGCATTCCTATGCTGTTTTTGAATGCATTTACTCTATGACCTTTCTTAATCATAGCTGTATTTACAATACAGTAAACCTCTCATTAATGGATTTCAACAATTTCTGACAAAAATATTGGCTGGGCAAACATTGGAAGTACATATCAGACAAAGTGGAATCAAGGCTGTCATTCTAGATTTTCTCTATTAGCATGTTTTCATTAATGATGACTTGAAAGAATTTTTTTTATCTTGGTTAAGTTTTTAGTAAATGCATTCATATTTTGTGTATGTACTTTGTATATGTGTATAAAATGGGTATATTAACCCTTTAACTGTCAAATCATAGATCCATGCATTACTGCTAGCACTCCAGACATAGATCAACACACTATTTTTCCTGCATTCAAATTTGGCACTATTGGCCTGATAGGCCTAGGCAGTATAGATCTTAGCACTCAGTGTGCACAGTATTAATCCTTTGACTGTTTTGGTCATACATATACGTCTTACGAGCCAACGTGTTTGACGTATATATACTCAAAATTTCTAGCGGTTTCAAATCAAACTGGAAAAAGCTGGTAGGCCCACATGTGAGAGAATGGGTCTGTGTGGTTAGTGTGCGCAGTATAAAAAAAATCCTGCAGCACGCAGTGCATAATGAGAAAAGAAAATCTCTGACTGTGTATTTGGATTAAAATGCCGATTTTGAGGTGTATTTTCTTATGGTATTTATGGTTGTATTCTTGTTTTCTTGGTCTCATTTGATAGAATGGAAAATATGTTATAGAAATAGAAGTGATTTTGATTAGTTTTACTATGAAATGTTCGATTTTTCCCGATGTTCAAGAGTAAACAAATGACATTATTGTCCAATAAATGTCCAACTAGCCATTCTGATATGAAGTCATGAATGGGTTGACGTTATTTATACAATTATTACAATATTGCAGTACAGTAGGGCCCTGCTTTACGGCGTTTCACTTTATGGCGTTCCGCTAACACAGTCATTTCAAATTATGACCTAAACTCTCTATATAGCTCCCCCCACCTGACTTTCTAATACGGTCACTGCACCCCACCCTGTTTGTTTACATTCTCCATGAGCTCTGTAAGCACTACGTCTCCCCATTGTGTCTGGAAACTCCAAAATTTCAATTGTTTTTAAAAGTTATTTCATATTTTATATATACTCTTATAATTATTTTTTTTTTTATTATCACACTGGCCGATTCCCACCAAGGCAGGGTGGCCCGAAAAAGAAAAACTTTCACCATCATTCACTCCATCACTGTCTTGCCAGAAGGGTGCTTTACACTACAGTTTTTAAACTGCAACATTAACGCCCCTCCTTCAGAGTGCAGGCACTGTACTTCCCATCTCCAGGACTCAAGTCCGGCCTGCCGGTTTCCCTGAACCCCTTCATAAATGTTACTTTGCTCACACTCCAACAGCACGTCAAGTATTAAAAACCATTTGTCTCCATTCACTCCTATCAAACACGCTCATGCATACCTGCTGGAAGTCCAAGCCCCTCGCACACAAAACCTCCTTTACCCCCTCTCTCCAACCTTTCCTAGGCCGACCCCTACCCCGCCTTCCTTCCACTACAGACTGATACACTCTTGAAGTCATTCTGTTTCGCTCCATTCTCTCTACATGTCCGAACCACCTCAACAACCCTTCCTCAGCCCTCTGGACAACAGTTTTGGTAATCCCGCACCTCCTCCTAACTTCCAAACTACGAATTCTCTGCATTATATTCACACCACACATTGCCCTCAGACATGACATCTCCAGCCTTCTCCTCGCTACAACATTCATCACCCATGCTTCACACCCATATAAGAGCGTTGGTAAAACTATACTCTCATACATTCCCCTCTTTGCCTCCAAGGACAAAGTTCTTTGTCTCCACAGACTCCTAAGTGCACCACTCACTCTTTTTCCCTCATCAATTCTTTGATTCACCTCATCTTTCATAGACCCATCCGCTGACACGTCCACTCCCAAATATCTGAATACATTCACCACCTCCATACTCTCTCCCTCCAATCTGATATTCAATCTTTCATCACCTAATCTTTTTGTTATCCTCATAACCTTACTCTTTCCTGTATTCACCTTTAATTTTCTTCTTTTGCACACCCTACCAAATTCATCCACCAATCTCTGCAACTTCTCTTCAGAATCTCCCAAGAGCACAGTGTCATCAGCAAAGAGCGGCTGTGACAACTCCCACTTTGTGTGTGATTCTTTATCTTTTAACTCCACGCCTCTTGTCAAGACCCTCGCATTTACTTCTCTTACAACCCCATCTATAAATATATTAAACAACCACGGTGACATCACACATCCTTGTCTAAGGCCTACTTTTACTGGGAAATAATTTCCCTCTTTCCTACATACTCTAACTTGAGCCTCACTATCCTCGTAAAAACTCTTCACTGCTTTCAGTAACCTACCTCCTACTCCATACACTTGCAACATCTGCCACATTGCCCCCCTATCCACCCTGTCATACGCCTTTTCCAAATCCATAAATGCCACTAAGACCTCTTTAGCCTTATCTAAATACTGTTCACTTATATGTTTCACTGTAAACACCTGATCCACACCCCCCCTACCTTTCCTAAAGCCTCCTTGTTCATCTGCTATCCTATTCTCCGTCTTACTCTTAATTCTTTCAATAATAACTCTACCATACACTTTACCAGGTATACTCAGCAGACTTATCCCCCTTTAATTTTTGCACTCTCTTTTATCCCCTTTGCCTTTATACAAAGGAACTATGCATGCTCTCCGCCAATCCCTAGGTACCTTACCCTCTTCCATACATTTATTAAATAATTGCACCAACCACTCCAAAACTATATCCCCACCTGCTTTTAACATTTCTATCTTTATCCCATCAATCCCGGCTGCCTTACCCCCTTTCATTTTACCTACTGCCTCACGAACTTCCCCCACACTCACAACTGGCTCTTCCTCACTCCTACAAGATGTTATTCCTCCTTGCCCTATACACGAAATCACAGCTTCCCTATCTTCATCAACATTTAACAATTCCTCAAAATATTCCCTCCATCTTCCCAATACCTCTAACTCTCCATTTAATAACTCTCCTCTCCTATTTTTAACTGACAAATCCATTTGTTCTCTAGGCTTTCTTAACTTGTTAATCTCACTCCAAAACTTTTTCTTATTTTCAACAAAATTTGTTGATAACATCTCACCCACTCTCTCATTTGCTCTCTTTTTACATTGCTTCACCACTCTCTTAACCTCTCTCTTTTTCTCCATATACTCTTCCCTCCTTGCATCACTTCTACTTTGTAAAAACTTCTCATATGCTAACTTTTTCTCCCTTACTACTCTCTTTACATCATCATTCCACCAATCGCTCCTCTTCCCTCCCGCACCCACTTTCCTGTAACCACAAACTTCTAACACTACATTTTTAAACCTACCCCATACCTCTTCGACCCCATTGCCTATGCTCTCATTAGCCCATCTATCCTCCAATAGCTGTTTATATCTTACCCTAACTGCCTCCTCTTTTAGTTTATAAACCTTCACCTCTCTCTTCCCTGATGCTTCTATTCTCCTTGTATCCCATCTACCTTTTACTCTCAGTGTAGCTACAACTAGAAAGTGATCTGATATATCTGTGGCCCCTCTATAAACATGTACATCCTGAAGTCTACTCAAGTCTTTTATCTACCAATACATAATCCAACAAACTACTGTCATTTTGCCCTACATCATATCTTGTATACTTATTTATCCTCTTTTTCTTAAAATATGTATTACCTATAACTAAACCCCTTTCTATACAAAGTTCAATCAAAGGGCTCCCATTATCATTTACACCTGGCACCCCAAACTTACCTACCATACCCTCTCTAAAAGTTTCTCCTACTTTAGCATTCAGGTCCCCTACCACAATTACTCTCTCACTTGGTTCAAAGGCTCCTATACATTCACTTAACATCTCCCAAAATCTCTCTCTCTCCTCTGCATTCCTCTCTTCTCCAGGTGCATACACGCTTATTATGACCCACTTCTCGCATCCAACCTTTACTTTAATCCACATAATTCTTGAATTTACACATTCATATTCTCTTTTCTCCTTCCATAACTGATCATTTAACATTACTGCTACCCCTTCCTTTGCTCTAACTCTCTCAGATACTCCAGATTTAATCCCATTTATTTCCCCCCACTGAAACTCTCCTACCCCCTTCAGCTTTGTTTCGCTTAGGGCCAGGACATCCAACTTCTTTTCATTCATAACATCAGCAATCATCTGTTTCTTGTCATCCGCACTACATCCACGCACATTTAAGCATCCCAGTTTTATAAAGTTTTTCTTCTTCTCTTTTTTAGTAAGTGTCTACAGGAGAAGGGGTTACTAGCCCATTGCTCCCGGCATTTTAGTCGCCTCATACGACACGCATGGCTTACGGAGGAAAGATTCTTTTCCACTTCCCCATGGACAATAGAAGAAATAAAGAAGAACAAGAGCTATTTAGAAAAAGGAGAAAAACCTAGATGTATGTATATATATATGCATGTGCATGTCTGTGAAGTGTGACCAAAGTGTAAGTAGGAGTAGCAAGATATCCCTGTTATCTAGCGTGTTTATGAGACAGAAAAAGAAACCAGCAATCCTACCATCATGCAAAACAGTTACAGGTTTCTGTTTCACAGTCATCTGGCAGGACGGTAGTACTTCCCTGGGTGGTTGCTGTCTACCAACCTACTACCTATGTATACTTATGTATACCTGTACCTAAATAAACTTAACCCTTTGACTGTCGCAACCCCCAATCCTGAGGTGTCTCCTGGTGTCGCAAAATTTAAAAAAAAAAAATTATTTTTTCTTATGAAATGATAGAGAATCTTTTCCCGATTGTAATGACACCAAAAAAACGAAATTTGATGGAAAACTGACGGAATTATGCTCTCGCGAAGTTAGCGACCTCAGCGATGTTTACAAATCGGCGATTTCGCCAAATTTGAGCCCTATTTTCAGCTAATTCCATTGTTCCAGTCGCCCAAACTCATAGCTATTTCTTTAGAACTCCATTTTTTCTATCGATTGAGTACAAGAAACTGCCCATTTACCGATTTCAACTACCTAATAATGTGGTCAGAAATTTAGAATTTGGCCAATTTCACAAAAAGTAAAAAATATGACAATTTCAAAATAAGGTCCAGAATGATCAATGCAGACATTCCTGGCTCTAAAATAACATTTTCTTTGTTCATCAGTCATATCTCCAGTCCCCTCTGATATTATTCTTGCTTTCTATTTTGAATTTTTATTCAAACAAAAAATAGAAGACTTACTATTATGCAGACTACTGCAATACTGTAATAATTGTATAAATAACATAAACCCATTCGTGACTGCATATTAGAATGGCTAATTGGACATTTATTGGAAAATGGCATCATTTGTTTACTTTTGAACATTGGTAAAAATCAAACATTTCCCCTACTTTGAGCTCCATTTCTAGGTTCTTTTTATAGTAAAATAAATCAAAATCACATCTATTTCTATAATATGTTTTCCATTCTATCAAATGAGACCAAGAAAATGAGAATACAACCATAAATACTATACGAAAATAGACCACAAATTTGGCATTTTAATTAAAAAAAAACGGTCGGAGTTTTTTTTTTCTCATTATGCACTGCATGCTCCAGGATTTTTTTTATATGGTACACACTGACCACACAGACCCATTCTCTCACATGTGGGCCTACCAGCTTTCTCCTGCTTGATTTGAAGCCGCTAGAATTTATGAGTATATATACGTCAAACACGGTACCTCGTAAGACGTACATATACGGCCGCGACAGTCAAAGGGTTAAACACTGTGCTGGCATGCAGGTACACATTAAAATCAGTAAGAGTGTCTTGTGTCTCTAGATGCCTTATTAGTAATGATAGTAGTACTCAATAATAATCATTGAATCTCATTAAATGTCATATATTACATTAACCCCTTCAGGGTCCAAGGCCCAAATCTGAAGTGGTGCCCCAGTGTCCAAGAATTTTCAAAAAAAAAAATTATTTTTTCTTATGAAATGGTAGAGAATCTTTTTGTGCAGGTAATAAAACAAAAAATACGAAATTTGATGGAAAATTGACGAAATTATGCTCTCGCGAATTTTGGTGTGTCAGCGATATTTACGAATCGGCGATTTTGCCGACTTTGACTCCCATTTTAGGCCAATTACATTATTCCAGTCAACCAAATTCTTAGCTATTTCACTAGTATTACTTCTATTCTATCGATTGAGCACAAGAAATCACCAAGTCAACTGTTTCAACTACAAATTAAAGTGATCGGAAATTGTTATTTTGGCCAATTTAACACAAAGTTCAGAATATTCCAATTTCAAAATAGGGTCCAGAATAAACAATGTAGGTATTCCTGGAACTAAACTAACATTTCCTCTGTTCATTAGTTATGTTTTGAGGCTTTACAAATAAATTCCATTTTGATTTTTTATTCACATAATGAATTTTTATTCACACCAAAAAATAGAAGATTTACTGTTATGCAATACTGTAATAATTGTATAAATATCATCACCATATTTGTGAATGCATATTAGACCCACCAGCTGGCGTGTGTTAGACGTGTGAGGTCGTTTGTTTACTCTTGAATATCAGCAAAAATTTAACATTTCTGCTACTTTGAGCTCAGTTTCAAGCCATTTCCAGTGCTAAAACCAATCAAAATCATCTCTATTTCTATAATATGTCTTCCATTCTATCAAATGAGACCAAGAAATCGCAAATAGAACTATAAAAAACATACGAAAAAACATTGCAAAGTCGCTGTTTTAATCGAAAAATCATGATTTCAGTTTTTTTCTCTCATTATACACAACGTGCTGCAGGATCTATTTTATGTGGTGCACACATACCACATAGATGTATTCTCTCATATCTAGGCCCAAATGTACCACTCACAATTTATCAGAGTGAGCTGAGCTCATGACGTAGATCTACGGTTCGGACCCTGAACGTAAAGCCGTAGATCTACGGGACTGACCCTCAAAGGGTTAATATACACATTTTCATTAATCAATGTATGATATTTTTCAAAATTATATAATAAACATGATACATAACATATAAAGATGATAAATACACTCCACAGTAGAATAAATAAACATAAATATGAGATGTGGGAGTCAAACGACTTATACGATTGACGCCATACAGGCCCACCATCACAAATCCGGCAGTCAGTTATTCGGTTGCTTCAGTTATTCGGCACTAATTTTGGCTAGCATAATTTCAAATTTCCAGGGTTGCCACACCAACCTGCTGGTACTGTTGGGTGGCGCTACTTGCTGCATAAGTCATTCCAATTTCTTTTTCTCCTTTATTGTTTTAACCTGCTTACTTTTAGCCCTAGCCATGGTTCCAATGAATAAAAGAAATGCTTCTCATTATGTAAAGCACCTACACAGTACATTATCCATTAAAGATAAGGTGGCTTTGAAGCCACTGTCGGTTGCCATGAGCTCAGTTTCATGAAGCAGGAGAATATGCTTTATTATTATGCTAATATCAACACTACAGCTTATTTGCCTATCACAATTGATCTAATATGACATAAGAAACAATATAAATAACATAAAACATGTTAAATACTCCAGAATGAATAATATTTGCCATAATACCGAGCAGTTCGACAGAGTTATGAAGAGGATATGGAAAACAAATACCGTTCTCCTATCCTTGTCTTGGGGGCTTATATTAGAGAAAACGGAGTATAGCACAGGGCTAACTGTGATATACACTCGTACTCCACCATAAACATGAAACAAAAAAGTTATTTTCTCTCTATAGATTATCACACATAGCAGCATATGTGTAGAGAACCTAGGATAACCCCAAAAAAGTCAACGTGGCGTATTTTTAGCACTTGGCTTGGGTTAGCCATATATGATTTTTGGTAAATATTTGATTCCCAGCCAGGGTAGAAATATTAGGCGTGTTTCTTTACACCTGTTGTCTATGTTTACCCATCAGTAAATGGGTACCTGGGTGTTAGTCGACTAATGTGGGTGTTATCCTGGGACACTGACCTAATTTTCTTGAAATACTCGGCATAACAAGTGCCTTTCTATACAGTAGTATGTCACTGATGTCAGCTAGGCCTGTATTCCTTGTACATGTACGTGTAGTAAATAAAGATATTATTATTATTATATTATTATTATTATTATTATTATTATTTTCTCAGTTGTTTGTTGGGTTATCATATTCAAACATGGGCAATGTATGATGGAAAGATACTTCTTCACGTACACCAAAAAAGAAAGAAATCGGACCATAAATAGCGGAGTTCACTTCTCAGCCATTAGCGGCCGCTTAGCGGTATATTGTTGTATGGTTGTTATGGTTATAGTATTCTCATTTTTTCGGTTTCATTTGATAGAATGAAAGATATATTACAGAAATAGATATGATTTTGATTGCTTTCATGACGAAAGGTACCTTGAAATTGCGCTCACAGTAGCGAAAATGTTCTATTCTTTAGCGAAGCTCAAGAGTAAACAAATGACATCACCGTCCAATACCTGTCCGCCTGCCAGTCCAAATTCCAGTACGGAGTCAAGAATGGATTGATGTTATTTATACAATTATTACAATAATGCAGTAGTCTGCATAACAGTAAATCTTCTATTTTTTTTGTGAATAAAAATTCCAAATGGTAAGCAAGAGTAATATAAGAGGGGCCTGTAGCCGTGACTAATGAACAGAGAAAATGTTATTTAAGATAATTTTAGTTCCAGGAATGTTTGCATTGTTTATTCTGGACCCTATTTTGAAATTGGCATCTGTTGAAATTTGTGTGAAATCGGCCAAATTGCCAATTTCTGACCACTTTATTGGGTAGTTGAAATAAGTGAATGGGCAGTTTCTTGTACTCAGTTGACAGACTAGAAGTAAATAAGTTTATTCGGGTATACACAAATACAGTTACATAGATTATCATACATAGCAGTGTATGTATAGAGAACCTAGGATAACCCAGAAAAGTCAGACAAAGTGACTTATTTCCAGTACCTGGCTTTGGCTTGCCATGTATGATTTTTGGTAAATATTTTTTTTCTCGGTTGTTTGTTGGGCTATCTCATTGAAACTTGGGCAATGTATGATGGAAAGATGCTTCTTAACGTACAACAAAAATAAAAAAGAAAGACGATAAATAAGGGAGTTCACTTCTCAGCCATTAGCCGCCTCTTTGCAGTATATTTTTGTATGGTTTTTATGGTTGTATTCTCATTTTTTGGACTCATTTGATTGAATGGAAGATATATTACAGAAATAGACATGATTTTGATTGCTTTCATAATGAAAAGCACCTTGAAATTGAGCTCAAAGTAGCGGAAATGTTCGATTTTTGCTGATGTTAAGTGAACTGTGTAAGTCAAGTTGGTTAATTTTATTAAGTGTATTCTAACCTAACCACTGTGTAATTCGGCAAACTCAGTAATCCAGCACACTACAGGTCCCAATGATGCCGGATTTGTGATGGAGGACCTGTACAATATTTTACGATATTTTCATGTGTTTTATGATTGTTCATGGTTCAGTAGGTTAACCCTTTGACTGTTGCAACCCCAAATCCTGAAGTGTTTCCTGGTGTCAATGAATTAAAAAAAAAAAAATTCTTATGATAATGTTAGGATTAATTTTCTGATTTTTTAAGCCCCCCTAAAAATTTTGCAATCAGTACTTACCAAGATATAAAGGCATAAAGTTGGCAGAAAATGAGCCATGTATGACAACAGTGGCAAATGTTGCTCACCCAGTAAACTTTGGTTTACTTGCATTCCAAGGTTTCTTTTTTTTTTTTTTAATATTTTATTTTTTCAGGTAACTTATGTGGCCTGTGAGTCCAAAGAAAGGTGCAATGTACATATATACACTTGTTGTATACAACACAACAAGCACACAAACATAATTATCAATATATTGTTTACAAAACTTGTTTACACAAACAAACAATATAAAAAAATTGTTTATTACTATTGTTCTATAATAGTATATATACAAATGTACAGTCACTAGACATGTTCCCCAAAATTTCTGCAGCTTGTGGAACTCCTTGATAAGAAGCTCCTCACACATAAAAGGAGTGTGTCTGTATTTTTGTGGGCTTTTTTTTTTTTTATGTGCACAGACAAAACACCTCGTCTGAGCAGTTTTCTTCAAAGTATTAGCAGGCAGTTGTTTTAGGTAGTTATCCTAGGTAAATGGTCGTGTGTCATCATTTCTTCTTTCCTACCTTCCTTCCTACATTCCTTCCTTCTTTCCTACCTACCTTCCTTCCTTCCTTCCTACCTTCCTTCCTTTCCTACTTACCCACCTTCCTTTCTTCTTCTTTTCCTCCTTCCTTACTTTTTTCCTTACTTCCTTTCATCTCATCTTTCCTTCCTGCTTTCTTTTCTTCCTTCCATCCTTCTGGTTTCTATAATATATACATGTGTATATATACACATATATAATCACTGGACACTTTCATATAACTGCTATTATCTTCAGCAAGCAGCTGTCAAAATGACATATTGTCTCATTACTCACTCCCTCTTCCGCCTGTCAAAACAAAGGGGTCGGATGCTCGCTTCTCCTCTATCCTACTACCTAATTGTCTTTCTCTCTCATTCTCTCTCTCATTCTCTCTCTCATTCTCTCCCTCATTCTCTCTCGTTCTCCTTCATTCTTCATTCTCCTTCATTCTTCTGGTATCCTGGGCATTGCTTTTGGTCACAAACTCCTCAAAACCATGACCTGGTCGTGTGTCATCATTCCTTCCTTTCTACCTTCCTACATTCCTTGCTTCCTTCTTTCCTACCTTCCTTCTTTCCTACCTACCTTCCTTCATGCATTCCTTCCTTCCTTCCTTCCCTACCTACCTTCCTTTCTTCCTTCTTCTTTCCCTCCTTCCTTTTTTCCTTCCTTTCATCTCATCCTTCCTTCCTTCCTTCCTTCCTTCCTTCCTTCCTTCTGGTTTCTATAATATATATACACATATATAGTCACTGGACACTTTCATATAACTGCTTTATCTTCAGCAAGCAGCTGTCAGAATGACATATTGTCTCATACTCACTCCCCCTACCACCTGTCAAAACAGTGGGGTCAGATGCTTGCTTCTCCTCCATCCTACTACCTAATTATCTTTCTCTTTCATTCTCTCTCTCATTCTCCCTCTTTCTCTCACATTCTCTCCCTCATTCTCTCATTCTCCTTCATTCTTCTGGTATCCTGGGCATTGCTTTTGGTCACAAACTCCTCAGAACCATGAAATTGATCTTCACTGACACTTCCATCTGTGTTAGAGCATCACTTGGGAAGAGAAGAGTTCCAGATTTGCCGGGAAGTCACATATTTCTTACCGCTAGGCATGCTGAACAAGGACTACTGAAATGGCATTCCCCCAATGCACCACTGGCTCCCCGATTTTTTTTATATGGCACACACTGACCATGGAGACCCATTCTCTCGCATGTGAGCCTACCAGCTTTCTCCTGCTTGATTTGAAGTCGCTAGAATTTATGAGTATTAATATGTCAAACACGGTGGCTCGTAAGATGTATACGTATATACGATCGAAACAGTCAAAGGGCTAAGGAAGCAGTATTGTTAGGCTAAGTAAATGCTATTATTATATTTCCCTACAATATATTTCTGCACCAAACATTAGCGATTTTTCAGCATTTGTGAGGTTCTTTATCCCCTAACCCTCGCGAATGTTGAGGGAGACCTGTAATAATAATATGTATAATTTTATATTTTTTTTATTATCACACTGGCCGATTCCCACCAAGGCAGGGTGGCCCAAAAAAGAAAAACTTTCACCATCATTCACTCTATCACTGTCTTGCCAGAAGGGTGCTTTACACTACAGTTTTTAAACTGCAACATTAACACCCCTCCTTCAGAGTGCAGGCACTCTGTATAATATAACAGTTATATAATAATATACGTAGTATAAGTTATTATAATACATTTTTTTTTTTTTTACAAGTCAGTGCTCAGAATTCAACAGTTTAGAAGCATATATGTATAAAGATACACAACATATCCCTCCAAATTGCCAATATCCCAAACCCCTCCTTTAAAATGCAGGCATTGTATTTCCCATTTCCAGGACTCAAGTCCGGCTATATAAAAATAACCGGTTTCCCTGAATCCCTTCACTAAATATTAAGCTGCTCACACTCCAACAGCTCGTCAGGTCCCAAATACCATTTGTCTTTATTCACTCCTATCTAACACGTTCGTGCATGCTTGCTGGATGTCCAAGCCCCTCACCCACAAAACCTCCTTTACCCCCTCCCATCAACCTTTTTGAGGATGACCCCTACCCTGCCTACCTTCCTCTACAGATTTATATGCTCTCCATGTCATTCTACTTAGATCCATTCTCTCTAAATGACCAAACCACCTCATCAACCCCTCTTCAGCCCTCTGACTAATACTTTTATTAAATCCACACCTTCTCCTAATTTCCACATTCCGAATTTTCTGCATAATAATCACACCACACATTGCCCTTAGACAGGACATCTCCACTGCCTCCAACCACCTCGCTGCAGCATTTACAACCCAAGCTTCACACTCATAAAAGAGTGTTGGTGCTACTATACTTTCATACATTCCCTTCTTTGCCTCCATAGATAACATTTTTTGTCTCCACATATACCTCAACGCGCCACTCGCCTTTTTTCCTTCATCAATTCTGTGGTTAACCTCATCCTTCATAAATCCATCCGCTGACACATCAACTCCCAAATATCTGAAAACATTCACTTTTTCCATACTACTACTCCCCAATTTGATATCCAGTTTTTCTTTATCTAAATCATTTGATACCCTCATCACCTTACTCTTTTCTATGTTCAATTTCAACTTTCTACCTTTACACACACTCCCAAACTTGTCCACTAACCTTTGCAATTTTTCTTTAGAATCTCCCATAAGCACAATATCATCAGCAAAGAGTAACTGTGTCAAGTCCCATTTTATATTTGATTCCCCATAATTTAATCCCACGCCTCTCCCGAACACCCTAGCATTTACTTCTTATACAACCTCATCTATAAATACAGTGGTCCCTCAATTATCGTCCTTAATCCGTTCCTGGAAGTGGGACTATTATCGAAATAGACGATTTCGAATCAATTTTTCCCATAAGAAATAATGTAAACACAATTAATCCATTCCTGACACCCAGAAGTATTAAAACAAAAAAATTTTTTACATGAAATATAGATGTAGTACATAAACAATACAAGGGGACATGATGACTGAAACATTAACAGCATAACACTTAGCTTTATTGGTGATTCTTCTTAGTGTATGGAAGACTGGAGGAGGAAATCCCCACTAGCATTAGCACAGAACATGAGCGTCAGCCTGTCTTTCATAGGCTTGTGTCCTGGCAGTGCCTTTTCTTCCTGAGTAATGTAGGTCCTCTTTGGCATTTTCTTCCAAAAGAGGCCTGTTTCGTCACAATTGAACACTTGTTCGGGTTTTAGTCCTTCAGCCTCTATGTACTCCTTGAATTCCTGCACGTATTTTTCAGCCGCTTTTTGGTCCGAACTGGCAGCCTCACCGTGCCTTATCACACTGTGTATGCCAGTACGCTTCTTAAATCTCTCAAACCAGCCTTTGCTGGCCTTAAATTCACTCACATCATCACTAGTTGCAGGCAATTTCTTTACCAAATCGTCATGCAACTGTCTAGCCTTTTCACAAATAAGCGACGTCATAAGACTATCTCCTGCTAATTGTTTCTTATTTATCCACACCAATAATAACTTCTCAACATCTTCGAGTACTGGTGATCTCATTTTTGTCAGCATATTTACCCCCTTTGCAACAACAGCTTCCTTGATTTCCTTTTTTCTTGGCTATGATGGAAGATATGGTTGTACGGGATATGTTATACATCCTGGCCAGTTTGCCCACATACGCCACTTTCATATTGTTCAATGATGTTTTTCTTAAATTCAATTGTATTTCTCACCTTCTTTACCAAAGGCTTGGCACTAGGAGCTTTCTTTGGAGCCATGGAAGCTTATTTAGCACTTGCAAGCACTAAAATGAATGAAATGTTATGAAATATTTCGTATGAACACGTGAGGGGACCGTCGCTCACTGGTAAACAATGGCACACTGGCTTGGAAGGGAGGCAGAGGTGACTCAGAGTTGTGAGTACGCGTCCAGAACGAAAGACGATTAGCGAGTTAACGGACAATTTGCGAGCCAATGTTTAGACGAAATAACACGACGATTTCCGAAATGGACAACTTTCAGGCCTGACAATTATTGAGAGACCACTGTATATTAAATAACCATGGTGACATTACACATCCCTGTGTAAGACTTGCTTTTACCGGGAAGTAGTCTCCCTCTCTTCTACACACCCTAACTTGAGCCTCACTATCCTCATAAAAACTCTTACAACATTTAGCAACTTACCACCTATTCCATATATACTTGCAACATCTGCCACATTGCTCCCCTATCCACTCTATCATATGCCTTTTCTAAATCCATAAATGCAATAAAATCTTCCCTACCCTTATCTAAATACTGTTCACATACATATATGCTTCAATGTAAACACTTGATCTACACATCCCCTACCCACTCTAAAACGTCCTTGCTCATCCACAATTCTACATTCTGTCTTACCTCTAATTCTTTCAATAATAACCCTACCTTACACTTTTCCTGATATACTCAGCAAACTTATTCCTCTATAATTTTTACAATCCTTTTTGTCTCCCTTCCCTTTATATAAAGGAACTATACATGATCTCTGCCAATCCCTAGGTACCTTCCCCTCTTTCATACATTTATTAAACAAAAATACCAACCACTCCAACACTATATCCCCCGCTGCTTTTAACATTTCTGTCATGATCCCGTCAGTTCCAGCTGCTTTACCCCCTTTCATTCTACGTAATGCCTCGCACACCTCCCCCACACTCACATCCTGCTCTTCTTCACTCCTAAAAGATGGTATACCTCCCTGGCCAGTGCATGAAATTACTGCCTCCCTTTCTTCGTCAATATTTAAAAGTTCCTCAAAATATTCTCGCCATCTACCCAATACCTCCATCTCCCCATCTACTAACTCCCCTACTGTTTTTAACTGACAAATCCATTCGTTCCCTAGGCTTTCTTAACTTGTTTAACTCACTCCAAAATTTTTTCTTATTTTCATTAAAATTTCTTGACAGTGCCTCTCCCACTCTATCATCTGCTCTCCTTTTGCACTCTCTCACCACTCTCTTCGCATTTCTTTTACTCTCCATATACTCTACTCTTCATATAACACTTCTGCTGTGTAAGAACCTCTCATAAGCTACCTTTTTCTCTTTTATCACACCCTTTACTTCATCATACATATGTACTAATAATAAATAATGCTAAAATAATTATCATAATACTATAAGTGAGTTTGAGAGTGCCAACAACAGATGGCAGTATTGTGTATCAAAACAAAGCTCAGTCCGCGTGTGCTTCAACTCACCGTGGAGATAATTCTTGTGATTTGCTTACGTTTCGTGCAGTTATTTTGCAGAATTTCTTGTTTCTAACCATGGGTCCTAAGAAAGTAAGTGCAAAGGACAGTGCTGAGAAGAAAGAAAAGCCAAAAATCCGTGAAGTGACATAAGTGACAAAGTGTAGCATTAAGAGTGTAGCATTAAGAGTGTAGCATTAAGAGTGTAGCATTAAGAGTGTAGCATTAAGAGTGTAGCATTAAGAGTGTAGCATTAAGAGTGTAGCATTAAGAGTGTAGCATTAAGAGTGTAGCATTAAGAGTGTAGCATTAAGTGTGTAGCATTAAGTGTGTACCATTAAGAGTGTACCATTAAGAGTGTAGCAATTAAGCGCTAAAGAAGTAGAAAAAGGACGAAATGAAATGAACTCCTGACAGCATATGCATGCAGCTGTTCCCAGCATCTCTTCTCCCTCATCAACCTTTGCAAGCATCTCTTCTTCACTATCAACTGCCAACATTTCTTCTCCAAGGTGAATTATGATTATTATTATTATTATTATTATTATTATTGTTTTCCTTATGAAACTACGTAATCTAATGCAGTTTGCCTTACAAATACTTTGTTTTCTGTTATAAAAGCATGGGAAGGTATGTCGTCAGCAGGAATGGCTGCTGTGGTGGCCCTATACACCCCAACAACAACAATGGCCACCACCTCCACTATCACTACTCATAAATGTAGTAACATATTTCATTCATTCTAATGTTTATATCATGTTTCTGTGTTATTAATATTGTTTATTACGTAATATTAGATGAATTGCGATAGAAAAATAAGTCATAGAGTTGATATTAGGGAAATATTGAATATTAGGGAAATATTGAAGTGTCTTGCGTGCCTCCTGAGAGCCAGAACGGATTAATTGCAATTCAGTTAATTTAAATGAGGAAAATTGACTCTACAAACGAGCAAATCCAGATGTGAGCAAGGTCACGGAACGGATTAAACTCATAATTAGAGGTTCCACTGTATTTGGTGACTGTGTTTTTACACATTTTGCCCCCTTAAGTAGGCAAGTACCAGGTAGAGGTCCTGAAATTAGATCTCAAGGATGTTAAGTCTCTTCTATTGCTTGATAATGCACCTGCTCACTCAGAGCTGAAAAGTTAATCGGCACAGATGGTTAAGTCCATGTTTCTACCCCATAATACCTCCTCCCTGATTCAGCTTGTGGATCATGGAGTTATTGCAGCTTGCAAGAGGCTGTACCAGTTTATGTATATAGATGAGGTACTGGTAGTGATTGAGGAGGGTAAAGATTTAAAAAGAGACACTATAGGCCTATGTACATTGGAGAACATCAGAAAAGTATTATCTGAGGTCTGCTTCCTTCAGGAAGAAACTGAAAAGAACATTAACTATTTGTCAATTTTTTTTTTATTATTTTTTTATAATCTTGATACTGAGTTGGACTTTGAGAGGTTTGAGGCCAGTGATTTTCTGTCATATCCTTCAGAGGGTGGGAGAGAGAAAAGTTATGAAGGAAGATGTGATGGTATGGTTGGAAGAAAATGGCAGTGATCCTAGTTACCAAATGTTCAGTGATGTAGAAATTACAGGGCAGTCTCTTGGCATAAAAGAACTGCATATTGATGATGGTTAAGAGATTGAGAGACCACCAAAGAAGTCATTTACAAGATGCAATGGAAGTTCTCATCAACCACACTGACCTCTGACAAAAGCAAAGTGAAGGGCCATTATCCACACTTAAGAATTCTTAGAGAATGTATCCTAAGGGACCAGCATCAACATGGTAAACAATTGAAGCTGGATATATTCTTGGAACCTGTTCCTTTTTCAACATCTCAGCCATCTGCTACTACTCAGCTTTCTACTACTACTCAGCCATCTATAGTTACTCAGCTATCTACAATTACTATGCCATCTACAACTGTTCAGCCATCTACAACTACTCAGCCATTTTCATCTTCTCAACCATCTATGTCTTCTCAAGTCATCTATGTCTTCTCAGCCCCATTTAGGGCAGGAAAAATATCAGAGCTGGAACAGATACAGAGATTCTTTACAGCCTACATAAAGCCAATAAAGCATTTAAATTACTGGGAACACCTTAAAGTTTTAAATATGTACTCACTGGAATGGAGAAGAGAGATACATGATAAAATATACCTGAAAAGTACTTGAGGGCCTTGTCTAAAATTTACACACTGCCATAACGACATACTGGAGCAAGTGATATGAGAGGAAGTGCAAAATAAACCTAGTGAAGAGCAGGGATGCCATGGGCTCAATAAGGGAAAACTGTCTCAACATCTGTGGCCCCAGACTATTGAACATCTTACCAGAAGCTCTCAGAAACACTTCTGGAACAAGTGTAGAAGTCTTTAAGAGAAAACTGGACAAGTATCTTCACCAAGCACCAGATCAACCAGGCTGTGATGGATATGTGCATCAGTGGGCCACCAGCAGCAGCAGTCTGATTCACCAGTCAAACACCAAATGAGCCTGGCTCAAGAGTGGGCTTTGGGAGTAGAAAATTTTTCAGAACTCGTCTAAGGTATACAAGCTGGAAGTAGTGGACAGTCTGGAATATCGTACACCCACTCCTCCCCATTAGTCTGTTAATGAGAGACTTCACTGTACATCATTATCATCTCATAATAAGGTTTAATTTTACTTCACTATTACATTGCATGAGATTTCTTTGCATTCTTTCGTCATAGTGTTGCTTGCTCTTACATATTTGTACAGGTTTCGATAATCACTCGCTACATTCAAGATTTTTCTAGTAATCTTGAGGTTTTGTTTATTTTCCATAACACTTGCTCTCAAAACAACAAGTGCCATTTTGCTTTCCTAACAAAAAATTACCATCTTTCTTGCCCAACAAAAAACACCATCTTGCTTTCTTTGCATTTACACTTCAGTTATTTTCCATTGCATCACATTGAAAACTTAATTTACATTCTTGCCCATTTCTTTCATTTATACATGACATAGATTTGATCTATCTTCTCTTTAAATAATGAGAGCAGACCCTTAATATCTGCCTACCACTTCCACTCCTCAGGCCCTCTATCGCAACGTTAAAAATCTCAGCTTGAGTCCCAGCGGTCAGGTTGGGCTGTCTGGTGCCATACCCCGATCCACACCAGGGATAAATACCACCAACCTCCCTCGACCCCAGTTTCCACAGCCAAGACAGTACCAACCACAATTTCCTCAACATAACTACCAATACTTTCCCCAGCAACAGAGCCTGTCTAACATACAAGGAAGTAGTCGCAGCGTAGCTAACTCTGAGAGCTCTCTCTATGATCACCTGATCTTCAACGACTCCCATATAAGTGCTGCTCACCCACAGCAGGTTAGTAACAGAATGCATGAGTGTAATCAAAGCAGAATGTGTTTAATCTCTCCTTGTTGAAGACTTTGATTGAGTCTTCATTTTTGTGGTTAATTATTTAAAATCTGGCTGGTAGGATGTGAGGTCTGTTCTAAGAAGCTCAGTGAGGTGGCCGTTAGTGAGGATAGGATGATGTTTTGACTTGATAAATTTCATTACAGAGAAGAGAGATTCACAGCAGTAAGTTGTCCCAAAAACAGAGAGTACGTAGTTGGAAGCCAATTTTCTGAAGATTGGGATACTTTGCTTCTGGGATGTGTTTGCAAAAATCAGTCAGAGATGAGCTTTTATGTACTGTCTTCAAACCAACATCTTCCTGCAGCTCAATAAGCCCTGTTTTTATTGAAGCAACATCTGAGGCAAAAAGCTGTAACAACAGGACATCCATCATTGATGACATCAATCACTAAAGGATTCACAAGAAATTCAAAACATGGCTTTAACTTTTTTAGTTTCTCAAACCTGTTCTCAAAATCATTATAAAGTGTTTCTAAGTTCCTTCATTTTGTTTCAATTTACTGTATTTAATTTCAACATCAGGAAAAGCAGTTATTCATAGGGTTGGGAAAGTGGTCAGATTTCTTTGTTGCAAGATCTCTTTGAAAAAACCTTATTTTATTCTGAAAACTGAAAGAGCAGGTTCTGTAATAACTGTTCCTTCCTTGAAGTGCCACGTTTAAATATTGGAGGTGTTGCATTACATCTGTGAAGAACATCAGATACTGTACCCATTCATTATCTTCTAGTTGTGGGTATTTCTTTTCTTTCATGAAAGCAATGATTGGTTCAAAAAGAGCCACAACTTATTCAAAAGATTGGTAGTTGATAGCGATCTTACAATACAGTAGAATGAAATGTTACTTTGCTTTTTTTCAGGCTCCAGCTCCTCATTTAACCCTTTCAGGGTCCGTGTCGTAGATCTACGGCTTCACGTTCAGGGTCCAAACCGTAGATCTATGCCATGAGCTCAGCTCACTCTAATAAGCTGTGAGTGGTAAATTTGGGCCTAGATATGAGAGAATACATCTATAATGAGAGAAAAAAAACTGAGACCGTGATTTTCGATTAAAACAGCGACTTTGCAGTGTTTTTTTCATATGTTTTTTATAGTTGTATTTGCAATTTCTTGGTCTCATTTGATAGAATGGAAGACATATTACAGAAATAGAGATGATTTTGATTGGTTTTAGCACTGGAAATGGCTTGAAACTGAGCTCAAAGTAGTGGAAATGTTAAATTTTTGCTGGTGTTCAAGAGTAAACAAACGACCTCACACGTCTAATATACGTCAGCTGGTGGGTCTAATATACATTCACAAATGTGGTGATGATACTTATACAATTATTACAATATTGCATAACGGTAAATCTTCTATTTTTTTGGTTTGAATAAAAATTCATTATGTGAATAAAAAATAAAAATGGAATTCATTTGTAAAGCCTCAAAACATAACTAATGAACAGAGGAAATGTTAATTTAGTGCCAGGAATACCTACATTGTTTATTCTGGACCCTATTTTGAAATTGGAATATTTTGAACTTTGTGTTAAATTGGCCAAATTACCAATTTCCAATCACTTTATTTTGTAGTTGAAACAGTTGACTTGGCAATTTCTTGTGCTCAATCGATAGAATAGAAGTAATACTAGTGAAATGGCTAAGAATTTGGTCGACATTTGGAATAATGTAATTGGCCTAAAATGGGAGTCAAAGTCGGCAAAATCGCCGATTCGTAAATATCGCTGACACACCAAAATTTGCGAGAGCATAATTTTGTCAATTTTCCATCAAATTTCGTATTTTTTGTTTTATTACCTTCAGAAAAAGATTCTTTACCATTTCATAAGAAATTTTTTTTTTTTTTTTTTAAATTCTTGGACCCTGGTGTGCACTTTGAAATTTGGCCTCTGGACCCTGAAAGGGTTAAATTTCTAAATTCACAGTGTGTTTTTGCACTTGTTCAAATGAAGTTCATTTTCTAAAATGCAGCTTATGACATTGTTGAACTTGAAGTGTTTGCTTACTAAATGCTCAAGATGGATAATACAGTGAATACGAGACATTCAGGATAGTTGAGTTTGTGTGTCAGTTGCCCAACTAGGCGAGTATTTTGACCTACCAAAGCTGCTGCTTCGTCTGTTGTAATGTAAACAAGTTTATGCAATGATAGTTGAGCATTTAATAAAGCTTTGTTAAGTGCATTTTTTATATTACTTTTTGTGATTTCCTTTAAGTTTATGAGGTCTCAGAATTCTTTTACATTTCCATCGTTTGTAACGTAGCAAACAAATATAGCTAGCAGAGGGATATCTTAAATGTCTGTAGATTCATCCAGTGCTAAGCTGAAAGCAACACAGCTTTTCAGATCATTCTGCAGTGAACATATGATTGTAGAATTAATTTCAGAAATGTCTCTTTCAGTAGTGTAGCAGGAGATAGAAATTTGTCCTATTGCCTGTTTGAGTTTTCAGTTCTCGGAAGTGAGAATTTCAGCCACATAACTAATGTTCTTTTCTACAAATTCTCCATGACTGTAAGGTATTCCATGCTATAACAAAACTAGTTTCAGTAGCCAAATCACTTTGCTCACAAAGGGAAAATAGGTTATTTTGTTGAGTGACAAAATTAGATTTCAAAAATTTTATCTTATTATTTCATAGTTCTTATTCAGGAGAAAATTCAGATGCAAACTTTTTATGGTTTCATTCATGGTGATACTTTAAATTATTGGTTTTAAATTTGCTGATGGTTGTGTGACAGATAAGGCAGGGTCATTTCACCTTAAACAGTAAAAACAAAATTGTCCTCCCATTGTTGGTTAAACACACTGCCTTCTTGTTTGTATTTGTTTTATACACTTCTGTTGCTCGGTCATTTTAAACAACGGTTTTATAATTTTAAAATCAGTCATAAGTACTTGTTAATCAGAAAAATACTTATCTACACTGCACTACACTAGTTAATGTTCCTCTACTGCCGCAAACATGTAACTGGCATGTGCGTATAGCCTGGAGAATGATGGTGCAGACCCAGTTGCATCATCCATAGTTATTTAACCCCTTGAGGGTCCATGCCATAGTTCTACGGCTTTGAAGCAAGGGTCAGTGCCATAGTTCTATGGCTTTGAAGCAAGGGTCAGTGCCATAGTACTACATCATGAGCTCATCTCACTCGGATAAGCTGTGAGCTGTAAATTTGGGCCTAGATATGAGAGAATGGGTTTATGTGGTAAGTGTGCACCATACAAAAAATCTTGTAGCACACAGTGCATAATGAGAAAAAAAACTGCGACTGTGTTTTTGGATTTAAACATTGGCTTTGCAGTGTACTTTTGTATGGTTTTTATGGTTGTATTCACGTTTTTTTTAGTCTCATTTGATAAAATGGAAGGCATATTACAAAAATAGAGATGATTTTGATTGGTTTTAGGAATGAAAATAGCTTGAAATTGAACTCAAAGTAGTGGAAATGTTCAATTTTTGCTGATGTTCTAGAGTAAACAAATCACAGTGTACGTCCAATACACGTCATCTGGTAGATCTAATGTGTGTTCATGAATGCATTGATATTATTTATACAATTATTGCAATATTGCATAATAGTTGATCTTCTGTTTTTTTGGTGTGACTAAAAATTCTTTGTGTGAATAAAAATCTAAATGGTATTCATGTATAAAGTCTGGAAACATAACTAATGAAGAGAGGAAATGTTATTTTAGCGTTAGGAAGGCCTGCATTGTTTATTCTGGACCCTGTTTTGAAAATGGAATATTTTGAAATTTGTGTGAAACTGGCCCAATTACTAATTTCTGATCATTTTATTGAATAGTTGAAATAGATGATTGGGCAGTTTTTTATGTTCAGTTGATAAAATAGAAAGCATACTAACAAAATAGCTAAGAATTTGGTCAGTTGGAACAATGTAATTGGCCTAAAATAGGAGTTGAAGTAGGCAAAATCGCTGATGTGTAAATATCGCTGACATTGCAAAATTCGCGAAAGCGTAATTTTCCCAATTTTCCATCAGATTTTGTACTTTAAGTTCTTGGACCCTGTGGACACTTCAGATTGGGGGTCTGGACTCTCAAGGGGTTAAAACTTGTTTTGATTATGTGCACAAATTTAAATAGCAAATTGGATACATAATGCATGAGGATGTTTGAAAAGATGATGTGAATTACCCGTATATATATATAAAAAAAAAAAAATTATAAAACTGGGATGCTTGAATGTGCGTGGATGTAGTGCGGATGACAAGAAACAGATGATTGCTGATGTTATGAATGAAAAGAAGTTGGATGTCCTGGCCCTAAGCGAAACAAAGCTGAAGGGGGTAGGGGAGTTTCGGTGGGGGGAAATAAATGGGATTAAATCTGGAGTATCTGAGAGAGTTAGAGCAAAGGAAGGGGTCGCAGTAATGTTGAAGGATCAGTTATGGAAGGAGAAAAGAGAATATGAATGTGTAAATTCAAGAATTATGTGGATTAAAGTAAAGGTTGGATGCGAAAAGTGGGTCATAATAAGTGTGTATGCACCTGGAGAAGAGAGGAATGTAGAGGAGAGAGAGAGATTTTGGGAGATGTTAAGTGAATGTATAGGAGCCTTTGAACCAAGTGAGAGAGTCAGTGTGGTAGGGGATCTGAATGCTAAAGTAGGAGAAACTTTTAGAGAGGGTGTGGTAGGTAAGTTTGGGGTGCCAGGTGTAAATGATAATGGAAGCCCTTTGATTGAACTTTGTATAGAAAGGGGTTTAGTTATAGGTAATACATATTTTAAGAAAAAGAGGATAAATAAGTATACAAGATATGATGTAGGGCAAAATGACAGTAGTTTGTTGGATTATGTATTGGTAGATAAAAGACTGTTGAGTAGACTTCAGGATGTACATGTTTATAGAGGGGCCACAGATATATCAGATCACTTTCTAGTTGTAGCTACACTGAGAGTAAAAGGTAGATGGGATACAAGGAGAATAGAAGCATCAGGGAAGAGAGAGGTGAAGGTTTATAAACTAAAAGAGGAGGCAGTTAGGGTAAGATATAAACAGCTATTGGAGGATAGATGGGCTAATGAGAGCATAGGAAATGGGATCGAAGAGGTATGGGGTAGGTTTAAAAATGTAGTGTTAGAGTGTTCAGCAGAAGTTTGTGGTTACAGGAAAGTGGGTGCGGGAGGGAAGAGGAGCGATTGGTGGAATGATGATGTAAAGAGAGTAGTAAGGGAGAAAAAGATAGCATATGAGAAGTTTTTACAAAGTAGAAGTGATGCAAGGAGGGAAGAGTATATGGAGAAAACGAGAGAGGTTAAGAGAGTGGTGAAGCAATGTAAAAAGAGAGCAAATGAGAGAGTGGGTGAAATGTTATCAACAAATTTTGTTGAAAATATGAAAAAGTTTTGGAGTGAGATAAACAAGTTAAGGAAGCCTAGAGAACAAATGGATTTGTCAGTTAAAAATAGGAGAGGAGAGTTATTAAATGGAGAGTTAGAGGTATTGGGAAGATGGAGGGAATATTTTGAGGAATTGTTAAATGTCGATGAAGATAGGGAAGCTGTGATTTCGTGTATAGGGCAAGGAGGAATAACATCTTGTAGGAGTGAGGAAGAGCCAGTTGTGAGTGTGGGGGAAGTTCATGAGGCAGTAGGTAAAATGAAAGGGGGTAAGGCAGCTGGGATTGATGGGATAAAGATTTTTTTTTTATTATCACACTGGCCGATTCCCACCAAGGCAGGGTGGCCCGAAAAAGAAAAACTTTCACCATCATTCACTCCATCACTGTCTTGCCAGAAGGGTGCTTTACACTACAGTTTTTAAACTGCAACATTAACACCCCTCCTTCAGAGTGCAGGCACTGTACTTCCCATCTCCAGGACTCAAGTCCGGCCTGCCGGATTTAATACTTCATGAATTACAAATGCAGTCCATAAAAGATTAAGAATTTATGATGATCATTTATGATTGGGAATGATTCAACACAAATTTGTTGATTTTATAAAATACAGTATTCTTTCTTTCAACACACCTGCCGCATCCCACCGAGGCGGGGTGGCCCAAAAGGAAAAACGAAAGTTTCTGCTTTTACATTTAATAACATATACAGGAGAAGGGGTTACTAGCCCCTTGCTCCTGGTATTTTAGTTGCCTCTTACAACACGCATGGCTTACGGAGGAAGAATTCTGTTCCACTCACCCATGGAGGTAAGAGGAAATAAACAAGAACAAGAACTAGTAAGAAAATAGAAGAAAACCCAGAGGGGTGTGTATATATATGCTTGTACATGTATGTGTAGTGTGACCTAAGTGTAAGTAGAAGTAGCAAGATGTACCTGAAACCTTGCATGTTTAAGAGAGAGAAAAATGGACACCAGCAATCCTACCATCATGTAAAACAATTACAGGCTTTCGTTTTACACTCACTTGGCAGGACAGTAGTACCTCCCTGGGCGGTTGCAGTCTACCAACCTACTACCTAGAAAAATACAGTATATGTGAATAAATAATTTAGTGGTTAAGTATTTGCCAATATTTAATTATTATTGTTTGGATGAGTAAGCAGTTGTGGTGTTTTTTAGGTTGTGGAGGACTGGATATGTCAGAGTGAAGGGGATGGAAGAGGAGAGAAACTGCAGAATCAGCCAGAAACAGTTGGCTCCTCACCAGAAGATGCACACCACATCACACATGTATGTTGTGTGTGTGTCCATGTCTATCTGCCTACTTCTGGATTCAATTTTCCATTTCTTTATATGTAGTAGTGAGATGTGTCCAGATCCATTTTGAACCTCTTCTCGTCTTTACTGTTTTTTATTCTCATCAAGTTGACTTCAATTTAGTCCCATCTCAGATGTCATTCAGGCAAACCAGAAACAGTACTGGTCATAATACCAATCCTTGCAGAACCCCACCAGTTACTTTTCCTCATTCTGACTTCTCTTCTCTGACAATTGCTCTTTGCTTCCTTTCCCTAAGGATTTTTCAATCCACTGGATTACACTCCCTGTTATTCCTGTCTCTTCCTTAAGTTTTTGGTCCAGCCTCTTATGAGGCACAATATATCAATCTAAGACAATGTACCCCCTCTCCCTCCCTTTCCCCCCCATTCTAATGTTCATTATTTGTTTTAGCCACTGAATAATGACACTGAGTACCTAACATTCGAGACCCTGGTTTCATCGGCGGTGAGGACAAGTGTAGAGATATTACAAAGCCAGGCAGGTGGGACTCTGGCAGCCGGGACCGCTGTCTCCCTACACCTGCTCAACTCACTGCACACCACACTTGTTGCTCAGGTCAGTTATGCTTATATGGTTTTAACCTGTAAACGGTCCAAACGTATATACATGTATACGTTTTTTCAACATTTGAAAGTATGTAAAAAAAGTAATCTTTTTGTTTTTCTACATTTGAAAATGTGTAAAAAACTTTGATTTACTTTTTTTTTTGTTATATTTGAAAACATGTAAAAAAAAATTTGATCTACTTTTGTAGCACTACACATGTGAATGTAGATCTGCTTGGACCGTTTACGGGTTAAAGATCATTTATTAATCTCTGGATAACATTGATAACCTTTTGACAGGCTTGGGTTTAGTATGTACAATTTTAAATTTTTTATTTTTATTATCACACTGGCCGATTCCCACCAAGGCAGGGTGGCCCGAAAAAGAAAAACTTTCACCATCATTCACTCCATCACTGTCTTGCCAGAAGGGTGCTTTACACTACAGTTTTTAAACTGCAACATTAACACCCTTGCTTTACATATATTTTTAGGATGGAGCTTGAATGCAAAAATTTGGAAAAATCTTTATGATGATGGGATCAGATCCTCTACAGTCTGACTTGAAAAAAAAAATAGATTAATAACAAAGAGGTGTAACCATTACATAGGGCAACATTTACATTTTTTTTTCAACACTTCAGCCATCTCCCACCAAGGCAGAGTGATACAAACAAGAAAGAAACAATTTCAACCTCGTTCAGCACTTTCACCATCATTCACACACAATCACTGTCTTTGCAGAGGTGCATAGGTACAACAGTTCAGATGTCACTCCAAACATCAAATATCCCAAACCCTTCCTTTATAGTGTAGGCATTGTACGTCCCACCTCCAGGGCTCGAGTTCGGCTAACTGGTTTCCCTTAATCCCTTCACAAAATATTACCCAGCTCACACTCCAACAGAAATCGTTTTCTAATGCAGCCTCTCCTCACTTAGCAACGTACTTGTTTACCAACAATTCAGACTTATGACGGGCTCTCTGACCAGTATGCATACCTAAATAATGTACATTAGAGCTGATTTCCTCTTTTCTATTTATTACAGTATACAGTGCACTACTATATAAACATTTAAAAATATACTAAAAATGTTATAAATAGTGCATTGCTGACATTAAAACAATATCAGAGATGGTTGACACAAACCCACTACCATTATAGTATGCTCCTTGCTTAGCGATGAAATCATTTACCGATGTGGTCTTAGGAATGGAACTCCGTCGTTAAGTGAGGAGAGACTGTATGAATCATACTTTAATGAGTATAATTGTACAAAGTTTTATTTTGTTGATACCAATGTTTATTTTTGGAAGTGTAAACAAATGAATATTGAACTAGCAAATGGTAGTTTTGAAATTTTTTGACTTCCAAATGGTTAAATGTATGGTTTTGGAAGCAAATGGCAGGTGGAAACTTTTATCACATTTCCTTACACATGTAACATTGCAGCTAACAGCTCCTCTCTCTCTTTGCAGAAGATATGCAAATACCGATTTATTCCAGCCATAAAATCCATTGGCAAATTGTTCCCCCTCTCTCCTACATACCCTAACTTGAACCTCACTCTGCATATAGGCTCTTTACTAGTTTTAGTAATCTACTACCTATTTCATACATTTGCAACATCTGCCACATTGCTTCCCTATCCACCTTATTGTATTCCTTTTCTAATCAGCATTTCATAGATAAATAATTTCTGAATAAATTTAGGATGTGATGCAATAATATTCTCACCTATATCATGATTTTCTTATTAATTTAGTAATGTTCCTAACTTGTTTTCTTCACATTTTTATATTTTCAGATCCAAACTCAAGCTCAATCTCTTCAGCTGCCTCAGAGTTTTCTGTCCTCTGTTGACACTGAGCTTAAGGGTGCTCTTCAAGCCTTCATTGGAAAACCGTGAGTATACTTTTAATTAAATAGAAGAAATTCGTTGGCATGCATGTTTGTTTGTGATTAATTGCCTATCTATATCCACAGGAGCAGAACTATGATTATAATATTAGGTATCAGATTTATCACCTACCTCCTCTTATAATCTGTTCCATCTTTGCATCACTTAAAATTCAAAATTTTATTTTCAGAATCTTAAATAGTAGAACAGTGACTTAATTCTTTAACTGTTAGCTACTCTATGCTGGGAAATTTGGAACATAGAGGTTGCTGTTTTAAAGAGCTCATTTCAGAATATCGTACCTTGTTTGTATAGGTGTCTCCGTACAGTAAAATTGGTTTGATTTTATTAATAATCCAGTTCTCTTATCAGCACTTGGTTAAGTATAGTATATATTTTTGAAGCAATATTTTCTCTGATGTGCTGTGTGAACCCATATAGGCCTACAGTTTTTTCTTAGGCATCAGGATATAGTAGGTTACAACTTAAACAATTGAGGTGAGGACTAAAATGGCAACTGCAGCATCATGTGGTCTTCAGGCATGCTTTCTGTTATAGGATCTTGTCCTCTGAAAATTTGCCACCTACCCATTCTTCTCTTCTCTTCCAGTGCACCTGATGATAGACTAACCTTACATTCCTCATCCTCCCATCTTCCACCTACTGGGCTTCCTTCAACCTCCTGAAAGCCATATATCATCAGTGACCCCCCCTCATCCTTCCTCCCATTGCCTCTCCTTCCAGATCTCTTTGTTCATCTTTACCATTTTCCTGGCTGTCTCACTTATCGATTCATTAGCTGCCTTCTCTTAAGAGAGCATCTCTGCTAGTGACTTTCCCTCTTTATTCTCCCTGGGTCTACCTTTGTTTGTTCTCCTTCCTTTGTATCGGCCCCTGTATCATCCTTCTTATTTATTCTATGGTATTTTTTCAGCCCTAATTTCTTTTTCCAGCTTTAAACCTCTTTCTTCTACCATAGTAGCCTTTTTTGTCTGTTCTGTAGCTTCTTCCCTTGGTTTGTTGCATATTAATAAACTTTCCTTTGAAATACTTTCAAACTCCTATCTCAGAGTCCTTCCATCTATGGTCACTCTCATCCTTTTTATTTCCTCCTCCAGCTTCTGGGCTCTTTCCTCTGCCATTTTAGCCCTGTTTGCCTGTTCAGTGGCCTCTTCTCTCACTTTGGTGGTGAATGCTGCTTCAGGGATTGAGGATTCCTTCAAACTCCTCCTTTGATTAGTTGGCTCTTCATACCATCTATTATTGCTCCCAGGTAGTACCATCCTCTGCCCTCATGCTCTTCCACCCCTCATTTCTGAGTATCTCTCTGATTTACCATGTTTCTTGTTTACATGAGAGAAGCGTTTGGGTAAATATGTATGAGTTCATTTATGCACTCTCCTTCTTGTGGTTGCAAATGTGTGCATGAGTGCATCTGCATGTGTGAGAGTGAGCATGTTTGCATGCCTGTATGTAAGTGTGCATTCTTGTGCTTTCATGTATGTGTACATATGCACTCACCTGTATGTGGATGTATGTGTATGTGCACATGTTTGTGTATGGGGGTACATTCATGTTTAGGTGTGTGTGTGTGTATTCTTGCATTCATTCATATGAGTGGGTGTTTGTGTGTATGTGTATTCTCTCAGGGGCCTCTCTTGCCTTACATATTTACATGGTCTTCCCCTCTAGTGATGATAACCCTGAAAGACTGCTCTAATGTATTGGCAACAAAGTCTTCCTTCACTGGCTCAAACAACAACTGGCATTACCTATTCCTTACTAGCTGCTAGGTGTACTGTATCTGTATACTACTGTATGCTGCAGTCTGCCTATGGCTCTTGTGTTCCCTACACACACACTGCATATGTATGTGCATGCATTATGCTAGCTCACCCTGTGTGTACTTGTGTGTGACAGTCAACCTGTACGTGCATGTACCACAATAACTTTTTGCAACTGGGCAACTTTGGTGAGCTTTAAGGCCGACCAAGGATCTGCTGCATGACTCCACACCTACCATCACATACAGCAGATTTTGTTGTCCTCTCACTGGTCCATGGAAGTCATCACCACTCAAGAATTATGTGAAAAATAGGACACAAGGGAGGGCTCAGCAGGCTGAAGAAGGAAGTGAGGGTTAACAGAGGGTATGAGTGACAGAAATAGAAGTGGAATAAGTGTGTGAGGAAGAGGTGTCTGTCTTGTGGGGGATATGATGTGCTTGTGGGGATGACAGTAGGCAAAAAAGTTTACTTTATTCTTTATAATTTGGCTTGCACATTTTATCTTTGCATTAAACAACATACAAATGATATTTTTACACTTTACCAGCTTATTGGACGTCAGCAATGATGTGCCGTCAGTGGTGTCACAGGTATTGCTGACACAGTACTGTAGTGTGCTGGTTCAACGACTGCGTGATAACCACCCAGGGCTACCACAGACACCGACTAAGCTGCCTCAGAGCAAAGTAAGTCATTAGTATACTTAGTTTGTTATCTGTTACTTGAAAATTTGTATAAGTGTCCTAAAATTGAGATAGAAATATTTATTAATCTCTTTTTTTTCTTTTTTCTTTTTTTTCAACAAGTCGGCCATCTCCCACCTAGGCAGGGTGACCCAAAAAAGAAAGAAAAAATCCCCAAAACAAAAATACTTTCATCATTATTCAACATTGTTCAGTGGGATTGATGGGATAAAGATAGAAATGTTAAAAGCAGGTGGGGATATAGTTTTGGAGTGGTTGGTGCTATTATTTAATAAATGTATGGAAGAGGGTAAGGTACTTAGGGATTGGCAGAGAGCATGCATAGTTCCTTTGTATAAAGGCAGAGGGGACAAAAGAGAGTGCAAAAATTATAGGGGGATAAGTCTGTTGGGTATACCTGGTAAAATGTATGGTAGAGTTATTATTGAAAGAATTAAGAGTAAGACGGAGAATAGGGTAACAGATGGACAAGGAGGCTTTAGGAAAGGTAAGGGGTGTGTGGACCAAGTGTTTGCAGTGAAACATATAAGTGAACAGTATTTAGAAAAGGCTAAAGAGGTTTTTGTGGCATTTATGGATTTGGAAAAGGCGTATGACAAGGTGGATAGGGGGGCAATGTGGCAGATGTTGCAGGTGTATGGTATAGGAGGTAGGTTACTGAAAGCAGTGAAGAGTTTTTGCGAGGATGGTGAGGCTCAGGTTAGAGTATGTAGGAGAGAGGGAGATTATTTCCCAGTAAAAGTAGGCCTTAGACAAGGATGTGTGATGTCACCGTGGTTGTTTAATATACAGGTCTCCCTCAACATTCGCGAGGGTTAGGGGATCAAGAACCTCGCGAATGTTTGGTGCCCCAAAATATTGTAAGGAAATCTAATACAATACTGCTTCCTTAACTTGTTGAACCATGAACAATCATAAAATACATGAAAATGTCGTAAATTGTACTAAATACATACATGTTATGGAGGCATTGGTATTTAATAACATACATGTTATTAAATACCACTGCCTCCACCAATGCCTCCACCACTTCCTCAACTACTTCCTCAACCACTTCCTCAACCACTGCGAGTCCCTACTGCCCTCCCTCCGACCCCGCAACTGGCAGCCAGCCCTCCCACCACTCAGTGTGGTGAGTGTTTTGTTTGTTCATTATTTGCTATTAAACTACAGTATAAATAATGTAAACACATTCATGACTACATATTGGAATGGCTATTTGGACAGGTATTTGATGGTGACATCATGTGTTTACTCTTGAACACAGCAAAGAATCAAACATTTCTGCTACTGCTAATAATAACAATAGTAATAATAATAATAATAACAAATGCAGTAGAATTGAAGAAGGAAATTGTACAAAAATGCAAGGGAGTGGTTGACACATCGTCAGTGTGGCTTTGTTTATGCTGGAGTGAGCATTAGTCTCCGTGCTCTTCCAAACATTTCACAATAATTCACTGTGTTTGGTGCTTGTAGATTGAGTGCGACTGGAGTGGTAGAGGCAGTGGTTGAGGAAGCGGTTGAGGCAGTGGGTGAGGCAGTGGGTGAGGCAGTGGGTGAGGCAGTGGGTGAGGCAGTGGGTGAGGCAGTGGGTGAGGCAGTGGTTGAGGCAGTGGTTGAGGCAGCAGTTGAGGTGCTGGTGGAGGCAGCGGTTTAGGCAGGGGTTGAGGCAGCAGTTGAGGCAATGGTGGAGGCAGCAGTTGAGGCAGTGGTATTTAATAACATGTTATAAATAATAATAATACATATTAACATTTATTATTATTATTAACATGTATGTTATTAAAAACTTTATAAAACTGGGTTGCTTAAATGTGCGTGGATGTAGTGCGGATGACAAGAAACAGATGATTGCTGATGTTATGAATGAAAAGAAGTTGGATGTCCTGGCCCAAAGCGAAACAAAGCTGAAGGGGGTAGGAGAGTTTCAGTGGGGGGAAATAAATGGGATTAAATCTGGAGTATCTGAGAGAGTTAGAGCAAAGGAAGGGGTAGCAGTAATGTTAAATGATCAGTTATGGAAGGAGAAAAGAGAATATGAATGTGTAAATTCAAGAATTATGTGGATTAAAGTCAAGGTTGGATGCGAGAAGTGGGTCATAATAAGCGTGTATGCACCTGGAGAAGAGAGGAATGCAGAGGAGAGAGAGAGATTTTGGGAGATGTTAAGTGAATGTATAGGAGCCTTTGAACCAAGTGAGAGAGTAATTGTGGTAGGGGACTTGAATGCTAAAGTAGGAGAAACTTTTAGAGAGGGTGTGGTAGGTAAGTTTGGGGTGCCAGGTGTAAATGATAATGGGAGCCCTTTGATTGAACTTTGTATAGAAAGGGGTTTAGTTATAGGTAATACATATTTTAAGAAAAAGAGGATAAATAAGTATACACGATATGATGTAGGGCGAAATGACAGTAGTTTGTTGGATTATGTATTGGTAGATAAAAGACTGTTGAGTAGACTTCAGGATGTACATGTTTATAGAGGGGCCACAGATATATCAGATCACTTTCTAGTTGTAGCTACACTGAGAGTAAAAGGTAGATGGGATACAAGGAGAATAGAAGCATCAGGGAAGAGAGAGGTGAAGGTTTATAAACTAAAAGAGGAGGCAGTTAGGGTAAGATATAAACAGCTATTGGAGGATAGATGGGCTAATGAGAGCATAGGCAATGGGGTCGAAGAGGTATGGGGTAGGTTTAAAAATGTAGTGTTAGAGTGTTCAGCAGAAGTTTGTGGTTACAGGAAAGTGGGTGCAGGAGGGAAGAGGAGCGATTGGTGGAATGATGATGTAAAGAGAGTAGTAAGGGAGAAAAAGTTAGCATATGAGAAGTTTTTACAAAGTAGAAGTGATGCAAGGAGGGAAGAGTATATGGAGAAAAAGAGAGAAGTTAAGAGAGTGGTGAAGCAATGTAAAAAGAGAGCAAATGAGAGAGTGGGTGAGATGTTATCAACAAATTTTGTTGAAAATAAGAAAAAGTTTTGGAGTGAGATTAACAAGTTAAGAAAGCCTAGAGAACAAATGGATTTGTCAGTTAAAAATAGGAGAGGAGAGTTATTAAATGGAGAGTTAGAGGTATTGGGAAGATGGAAGGAATATTTTGAGGAATTGTTAAATGTTGATGAAGATAGGGAAGCTGTGATTTCGTGTATAGGGCAAGGAGGAATAACATCTTGTAGGAGTGAGGAAGAGCCAGTTGTGAGTGTGGGGGAAGTTCGTGAGGCAGTAGGCAAAATGAAAGGGGGTAAGGCAGCCGGGATTGATGGGATAAAGATAGAAATGTTAAAAGCAGGTGGGGATATAGTTTTGGAGTGGTTGGTGCAATTATTTAATAAATGTATGGAAGAGGGTAAGGTACCTAGGGATTGGCAGAGAGCATGCATAGTTCCTTTGTATAAAGGCAAAGGGGATAAAAGAGAGTGCAAAAATTATAGGGGGATAAGTCTGTTGAGTGTACCTGGTAAAGTGTATGGTAGAGTTATAATTGAAAGAATTAAGAGTAAGACGGAGAATAGGATAGCAGATGAACAAGGAGGCTTTAGGAAAGGTAGGGGGTGTGTGGACCAGGTGTTTACAGTGAAACATATAAGTGAACAGTATTTAGATAAGGCTAAAGAGGTCTTTGTGGCATTTATGGATTTGGAAAAGGCATATGACAGGGTGGATAGGGGGGCAATGTGGCAGATGTTGCAAGTGTATGGTGTAGGAGGTAGGTTACTGAAAGCAGTGAAGAGTTTTTACGAGGATAGTGAGGCTCAAGTTAGAGTATGTAGGAAAGAAGGAAATTTTTTCCCAGTAAAGGTAGGCCTTAGACAAGGATGTGTGATGTCACCGTGGTTGTTTAATATATTTATAGATGGGGTTGTAAGAGAAGTAAATGCGAGGGTCTTGGCAAGAGGCGTGGAGTTAAAAGACAAAGAATCACACACAAAGTGGGAGTTGTCACAGCTGCTCTTTGCTGATGACACTGTGCTCTTGGGAGATTCTGAAGAGAAGTTGCAGAGATTGGTGGATGAATTTGGTAGGGTGTGCAAAAGAAGAAAATTAAAGGTGAATACAGGAAAGAGTAAGGTTATGAGGATAACAAAAAGATTAGGTGATGAAAGATTGAATATCAGATTGGAGGGAGAGAGTATGGAGGAGGTGAATGTATTCAGATATTTGGGAGTGGACGTGTCAGCGGATGGGTCTATGAAAGATGAGGTGAATCATAGAATTGATGAGGGAAAAAGAGTGAGTGGTGCACTTAGGAGTCTGTGGAGACAAAGAACTTTGTCCTTGGAGGCAAAGAGGGGAATGTATGAGAGTATAGTTTTACCAACGCTCTTATATGGGTGTGAAGCGTGGGTGATGAATGTTGCAGCGAGGAGAAGGCTGGAGGCAGTGGAGATGTCATGTCTGAGGGCAATGTGTGGTGTGAATATAATGCAGAGAATTCGTAGTTTGGAAGTTAGGAGGAGGTGCGGGATTACCAAAACTGTTGTCCAGAGGGCTGAGGAAGGGTTGTTGAGGTGGTTCGGACATGTAGAGAGAATGGAGCGAAACAGAATGACTTCAAGAGTGTATCAGTCTGTAGTGGAAGGAAGGCGGGGTAGGGGTCGGCCTAGGAAGGGTTGGAGGGAGGGGGTAAAGGAGGTTTTGTGTGCGAGGGGCTTGGACTTCCAGCAGGCATGCGTGAGCGTGTTTGATAGGAGTGAATGGAGACAAATGGTTTTTAATACTTGACGTGCTGTTGGAGTGTGAGCAAAGTAACATTTATGAAGGGATTCAGGGAAACCGGCAGGCCGGACTTGAGTCCTGGAGATGGGAAGTACAGTGCCTGCACTCTGAAGGAGGGGTGTTAATGTTGCAGTTTAAAAACTGTAGTGTAAAGCACCCTTCTGGCAAGACAGTGATGGAGTGAATGATGGTGAAAGTTTTTCTTTTTCGGGCCACCCTGCCTTGGTGGGAATCGGCCGGTGTGATAATAATAAAAAAAATGTTATTAAATACCACTGCCTCATCCGCTGTCTCACCCACTGCCTCAATTGCTGCCTCGCCCACTGCCTCAACCGCTGTCTCACCCACTGCCTCACCTACTGCCTCACCCACTGCCTCACCCACTTCCTCACCCACTGCCTCACCCACTGCCTCACCCACTGCCTCAACTGCTGTCTCACCCACTGCCTCACCCACTGCCTCAACTGCTGTCTCACCCACTGTCTCACCCACTGCCTCAACTGCTGTCTCACCCACTGCCTCACCCACTGCCTCAACCACTGCCTCACCTGCTGTCTCGCCTACTGCCTCACCCACTGCCTCAACTGCTGCCTTGCCCACTGCCTCACCCACTGCTTCAACTGCTTCCTCAACCACTGCCTCACCCACTGCCTCAACCACTGCCTCACCTGCTGTCTCACCCACTGCCTCACCTGCTGATATCCGATTGGATATCAGATTGGAGGGAGAGAGTATGGAGGAGGTGAACGTATTCAGATATTTGGGAGTGGACGTGTCAGCGGTTGGGTCTATGAAAGATGAGGTGAATCATAGAATTGATGAGGGAAAAAGGGTGAGCAGTGCACTTAGGAGTCTGTGGAGACAAAGAACTTTGTCCTTGGAGGCAAAGAGGGGAATGTATGAGAGTATAGTTTTACCAACGCTCTTATATGGGTGTGAAGCATGGGTGATGAATGTTGCAGCGAGGAGAAGGCTGGAGGCAGTGGAGATGTCGTGTCTGAGGGCAATGTGTGGTGTGAATATAATGCAGAGAATTCGTAGTTTGGAAGTTAGGAGGAGGTGCGGGATTACCAAAACTGTTGTCCAGAGGGCTGAGGAAGGGTTGTTGAGGTGGTTCGGACATGTAGAGAGAATGGAGCGAAACAGAATGACTTCAAGAGTGTATCAGTCTGTAGTGGAAGGAAGGCGGGGTAGGGGGTCGGCCTAGGAAAGGTTGGAGGGAGGGGGTAAAGGAGGTTTTGTGTGCGAGGGGCTTGGACTTCCAGCAGGCATGCGTGAGCGTGTTTGTAGGAGTGAATGGAGACAAATGGTTTTTAATACTTGACGTGCTGTTGGAGTGTGAGCAAAGTAACATTTATGAAGGGATTCAGGGAAACCGGCAGGCCGGACTTGAGTCCTGGAGATGGGAAGTACAGTGCCTGCACTCTGAAGGAGGGGTGTTAATGTTGCAGTTTGAAAACTGTAGTGTAAAGCACCCTTCTGGCAAGAAAGTGATGGAGTGAATGATGGTGAAAGTTTTTCTTTTTCGGGCCACCCTGCCTTGGTGGGAATCGGCCAGTGTGATAATAAAATAAAAATAAAAAATCACCTTACTCTCATCTATGTTCACTTTCAATTTTCTACCTTTACACACCCTCCCAAACTCGCCCACCAACCTTTGCAACTTTTGTTTAGAATCACCCATAAGCACAGTATCATCAGTAAAAAGCAACTGTGTCAACTACCATTTTGTATTTGATTCCCCATAATTTAACCCCACCCCTCTCCCCAACACCCTATCATTTACTTCTTCTACAGCCCCATCTATAAATATATTAAACACCCATGGCGACATTGCACATCCCTGTCTAAGACCTACTTTTACTGGGAAATAATCTCCCTCTCTTCTACACGCCCTATCCTGAGCCTCACTATCCTCATAAAAACTCTTTACAGCATTAAGTAACTTACTACCCATTCCATATACTTGTAACATCTGTCACATTGCTCCCCTATCCACTCTGTCATATGCCTTTTCTAAATCCATAAATGCAATGAAAACTTTCCTACCTTTATCTAAATACTGTACACATTTATTTATACACACTCATCTGAGTTTTCTTTGATTTTATCTTAATAATTCTTGTGCTTATTATTTTTCCTTTTATATCCATGGGGAAGTGGAATAAGAATCTTTCCTCTGTAAGCCATGCCTATTGTAAAAGTCAACTAAAATGCTGAGAACAATGGGCTAGTAACCCCTTTTCCTGTAATAATTACTGAAAAGAATAAGAAGAAGAAAATTGTCAAAGTGGGATGTCTGAATGTGCATGGATGTTGTGCGAATGATAAGAAAGAGATGATTGTGGATGTTATGAATGAGAATAAGCTGATTGTCCTGGCTTTAAGTTAAACAAAGCTGAAGGGGGTGGGAGAGTTTCAGTGGAGAGGAATAAATGGGATTAGGTCAGGGGTTTCAAATAGAGTTAGAGCTAAAGAAGGAGTAGCAATAATGTTGAAGGATAAGCTATGGCAGGAAAAGAGGGACTATAAATGTATTAATTCAAGGATTATGTGGAGTAAAATAAAGGTTGGATGTGAAAAGTGGGTTATAGTAAGCATATATGCCCCTGGAGAAGAGAGAAGTGTAGAGGAGAGAGAGAGATTTTAGGAAATGTTGAGTGAATATGTGGGGAGTTTTGAACCAAGTGTGAGAGTACTTGTAGTTGGGGATTTCAGTGCTAAAGTGGGTGAAAATGTGGAGGGAGTAGTAGGTAAATTTGGGGTGCCAGAGGTAAATGAAAATGGGGAGCCTTTAATTGAGCTATGTGTAGAAAGAGGTTTGGTAATAAGTAATACATATTTTATGAAAAAGAGGATAAATAAATATACAAGGTATGATATAGCACGTAATGAAAGTAGTTTGTTAGATTATGTATTGGTGGATAAAAGGTTGATGGGTAGGCTCCAGGATGTACATGTTTATAGAGGAGCAACTGATATATCGGATCATTATTTAGTTGTAGCTACAGTTAGAGTAAGAGGTAGATGGGACAAGAGGAAAATGGCAACAACAAGTAAGAGGGAGGTGAAAGTGTATAAACTATGGGAGGAGGAAGTTCGGGTGAGATATAAGCAACTGTTGGCAGAAAGGTGGGCTGGTGCAAGTATGAGTAGTGGGGGGGTGGGGTTGAAGAGGGTTGGAATAGTTTTAAAAATTCAGTACTAGAATGTGGGGCAGAAGTTTGTGGTTATAGGAGGGTGGGTGCAGGAGGAAAGAGGAGTGATTGGTGGAATGATGAAGTACAGGGTGTGATAAAGGAGAAAAAAGTAGCTTATGAGATGTTTTTACAAAGCAGAAGTGTTATAAGAAGAATACAGTATATGGAGAGTAAAAGAAAGGTGAAGAGAGTGGTCAGAGAGTGCAAAAGGAGAGCAGATGATGGTGGGAGAGGCACTATCAAGAAATTTTCATGAAAATAAGAAAAAATTTTGATGTTAAACAAGTTACGAAAGCCTAGGGAACGAATGGATTTGTTAGTTAAAAACAGAGTAGGGGAGTTAGTAGATGGGGAGATGGAGGTATTGGGTAGATGGCGAGAATATTTTGAGGAACTTTTAAATGTCAACGAAGAAAGGGAGGCGGTAATTTCATGCACTGGCCAGGGAGGTATACCATCTTTTAGGAGTGAAGAAGAGTAGGATGTGAGTGTGGGGGAGATGCGTGAGGCATTATGTAGAATTAAAGGGGGTAAAGCAGCTGGAACTAACAGGATCATGACATAAATGTTAAAAGCTGGGGGGATATAGTGTTGGAGTGGTTGGTATTTTTGTTTAATATATGTATGGAGGAGGGGAATTTACCTATGGATTGGCAGAGAGCATGTATAGTCCCTTTACATAAAGGGAAGGGGGACAAAAGAGATTGTAAAAATTATAGAGGAATAAGTTTACTGAGTATACCAGGAAAAGTATATGGTAGGGTTATTATTGAAAGAATTAGAGGTAAAACAGAACATAGGATTGCGGATGAGCAGGGACGTTTTAGAGTAGGTAGGGGATGCGAGATCAAGTGTTTACATTGAAGCATATATGTGAACAGTATTTAGATAATGGTAGGGAACTTTTTATAGCATTTATGGATTTAGAAGAGGCATATGATAGAGTGGATAGGGGAGCAATGTGGCAGATGTTGCAAGTACATGGAATAGGTGGTAAGTTACTAAATGCTGTAAAGAGTTTTTATGAGGATAGTGAGGCTCAGGTTAGGGTGTGTAGAAGAGAGGGAAACTACTTCCCAGTAAAAGCAGGTCTTAGACAGGGATGTGTAATGTCACCATGGTTGTTTAATATAGTATTTATAGATGGGGTTGTAAAAGAAGTAAATGCTAGAGTGTTTGGGAGAGGGGTGGGATTAAATTATGGGGAATCAAAAACAAAATGGGAATTAACACAGTTACTTTTTGCTGATGATACTGTGCTTATGGGAGATTCTAAAGAAAAATTCCAAAGGTTAGTGGACGAGTTTGGGAGTGTGTGTGTAAAGGTAGAAAGTTGAAAGTGAACATAGAAAAGAGTAAGGTGATGAGGGTATCAAATGATTTAGAAAAAGAAAAATTGGATATCAAATTGGGGAGTAGTAGTATGGAAGAAGTGAAAGTTTTCAGATATTTGGGAGTTGATGTGTCAGCAGATGGGTTTATGAAGGCTGAGGTTAACCATAGAATTGATGAAGAAAAAAAGACGAGTGGTGCGTTGAGGTATATGTGAAGACATAAAACATTGTCTATGGAGGCAAAGAAGGGAATATATGAAAGTATAGTAGCACCAACACTCTTATCTGGGTGTGAAACTTTGGTTGTAAATGCTACAGCAAGGAGGCGGTTGGAGGCAGTGGAGATGTCCTGTTTAAGGGCAGTGTGTGGTGTGAATGTTATGCAGAAAATTCGGAGTGTAGAAATTAGGAGAAGGTGTGGAGCTAATAAAAGTATTAGTCAGAGGGCTGAAGAGGGGTTGTTGAGGTGGTTTGGTCATTTAGAGAGAATGGATCAGAGTAGAATGACTTGGAGAGCATATAAATCTGTAGGGGAAGGAAGGCGGGGTAGGGGTCGTCCTTGAAAAGGTTGGAGGGAGGGGGTAAAGGAGGTTTTGTGGACGAGGGGCTTGGACTTCCAGCGAGCATGCGTGAGCGTGTTAGATAGGAGTGAATGGAGATGAATGGTTTTTGAAGGGATTCAAGGAAAACTGCTTATTTTTATATAGCCAGACTTGAGTCCTGGAAATGAGAAGTACAATGCCTGCACTTTAGCCCTTTGACTGTCGCGGCCGTATATATACGTCTTACGAGGTACCGTGTTTGACGTATATATCCTCATAAATTCTAGCGGCTTCAAATCAAGCAGGAGAAAGCTGGTAGGCCCACATGTGAGAGAATGGGTCTGTGTGGTCAGTGTGCACCATATAAAAAAAAATCCTGGCGCACGCAGTGGATAATGAGAAAAAAAACTCCGACCGTTTTTTTTTTAATTAAAATGCCGACTTTGTGGTCTATTTTCGTATAGTATTTATGGTTGTATTCTCATTTTCTTGGTCTCATTTGATAGAATGGAAAACATATTATAGAAGTAGATGTGATTTTGATTGATTTTACTATAAAAAGAACCTAGAAATGGAGCTCAAATTTGGGGAAATGTTTGATTTTTGCCAATGTTCAAAAGTAAACAAATGATGCCCTTGTCCAATAAATGTCCAACTAGCCATTCTAATATGCAGTCATGAATGGGTTGATGTTATTTATACATGTACAATTATTACAGTAGTCTGCATAATAGTAAGTCTTCTATTCTTTGTTTGAATAAAAATTCAAAATAGAAAGCAAGAGTAATATTAGAGGGGCCTGGAGACATGACTGATGAGCAAAGAAAATGTTATTTTAGAGCCAGGAATGTCTGCATTGTTCATTCTGGACCATATTTTGAAATTGTCATATTTTTTAGTTTTCATGAAACTGGCCAAATTGCAAGTTTCTGACCACATCATTAGGTAGTTGAAATCGGTAAATGGGCAGTTTCGTGTACTCATTCGATAGAAAAAATGGAGTTCTAAAGAAATAGCTATGAGTTTGGGCGACTGGATTAATGGAATTAGCTGAAAATAGGGCTCAAAGTGGGCGAAATCGCCGATTTGTAAACAGCGCTGAGGTCGCTAACTTTGCGAGAGCATAATTCCGTCAGTTTTCCATCAAATTTCGTTTTTTTTGGTGTCATTACAATCGGGAAAAGATTCTCTATCATTTTATAAGAAAAAATAATTTTTTTTTTTTTTTTTTTTTAAATTTTGCGACACCAGGAGACACCTCAGGATTGGGGGTTGCGACAGTCAAAGGGTTAACCCTTTGAGGGTTTTCATCGTACTAGTACGTCTTACGAGTAGGGGTTTTTGACGTACTAGTACTCATAAATTCTAGCGGCCTCAAATCTAGTGGGAGAAAGCTGGTAGGCCTTTATATGAAAGAATGGGTCTATGTGGTCAGTGTGCACAGTCTAAAAAAAAATCCTGCAGTACACAGTGCATAATGAGAAAAAAAAAACTTTGACCATTTTTTTTTAATAAATCAGCGACTTTGCAGTGTATTTTCGTATGGTATTTATTTTTGTATTCTAGTTTTCTTGGTCTCATTTTATAGAATGGAAGACATATTACTGAAATTGAGATGATTTTGACTGGTTTTGCAATGAAAGGTGCCTTGAAATTGAGCTCAAAGTAGCAGAAATGTTCGATTTTTACCAAATTTCAAAAGTAAACAAATCGTGCCAAGCGTGCAATACACGTCAACTGGTGAGTCTAATATTCTTTCACAAGTGCACCAATAATATTTATACCATTTTTTACACTAATGCAGTAGTCTGCATAACAGTAAATCTTATATTTTTTGTGAGAATAAAAATTCAAAGTGGAAAGCAAAAGAATATAAGAGGGGCCTTGAGACGTGACTAATGACTAGAGGAAATGTCATTTTAGTGCCAGGAATGTCTTTCTTGTTTATTCTGGACCCTATTCCGAAATTGGCATCTTTTGAAATTTGTGTGAAATTGGCAAAATTGCTAAATTCTGACCACTGTACTGGATAGTTGAATTTATAAATGGATGGTTTCTTGCACCCATTCGATAGAAAAAATGGAGTTCTAGCGAATTATTCATGTTTTTTGTCGACTAGTACAGTGAAATTGGCCGAAAATGGGGCTCAAAGTGGGCAAAATCGCCGATGCGTAAACATCGCCGAGACCGCTAACTTTGCGAGAGCATAATTCCGTAAGTTTTCTATCAAATTTCAAACTTTTGGTGTCGTTATGATCGGGAAAAGATTCTCTATCTTTTCATAAGAGAAAATAATTTTTTTTTTTTTTTAAATTTGGCCGACCCTGAGAACGAGTTTCGGAGAGGGCCTGTCGACCCTCAAAGGGTTAAAGGAGGGGTTTGGGATAGTGGCAGTTTGGAGGGGCATGTTATATATCTTTAAATATGCTTCTAAACTGTTGTATCTGGGCACCTCTGTAAATAATACTCAGTGATTATGTATGAATGAGGTGAATGTGTTGAATGATGATGAAAGTATTTTCTTTTTGGGTCACCCTACCTTGGTGGTAGATGGCCGACTTGTTGAAAAAAAAAAGTATTAATATTATACATATATTATTATATTTCATTAGTATTAGTAGTAGTAGTAGTATTATAATGGGGAAGTGCTAAACCTGTAGGATTATACAGTGCCTGTGGGGGGAGGGGATGGAAGGTATTCAGGCTTAATTTATGGAACTGGAGCACTGATACAATTCCCTAGATCAAGAGCCCCTCACCAGTATCAAGGAACCTCCCTTGAGAAAGCACGCAACCTGAATTTTGGCTTGTATCCAGGAGCAGAAAATCGACCGAGTGACAGCACGTATCCTGAAAAACTCGCATGGTGGGGCACTCTTACATAGAGGTTCCACTGTAGTACAGTGGACCCTCGACTAACGCTATTAATCCGTTCCTGAGAGCTCATCGTTAGTCAAAATTATCGTTAGTCAAGTTAATTTTCCCCATAAGATATAATGGAAATCAAATTAATCCGTGTAGGACACCCCAAAGTATGAAAAAAAAAATTGTTTTTACCACATGAAATATTAATTTTAATACACACAAACTGAAGAAGACATGCACAGTTACATGACACTTACCTTTATTGAAGATCTGGTGATGATTGTTGGGATGGGAGGAGGGGAGAGTGTTGATGGTCTTAGTGTTTAGAAGGGGAATCCCCTTCTATTAGGACTTGAGGTGGCAAGTCCTTTTCCGGGGTTACTTCCCTTTCCTTTAAATCTCTCAAACCAACCTTTGCTGGCCTTAAATTCACTCACATCACCACTAGTTGCTGGCATTTTTTTCATTAAATTGTCATGCAACTTCCTAGCCTTTTCACATATGATCCCTTGAGAGATGCTATCTCCTGCTATCTGTTTTTCGTTTATCCACACCAATAACAGTCTCTCAACATCTTCGAGTACTTGCGATCTCAGTTTCGAAAACATAGTTGCACCATTGGCAAGAACAGCTTCCTTGATTGCCATTTTCTTGGCCACAATAGTAGCGATGGTTGATTGGGGTTTTGTGTACAACCTGGCCAGCTCAGAGACACGCATTCCACTTTCATACTTAGCAATGATCTCTTTCTTCATATCCATAGTAATTCTCACCCTTTTTGCTGTAGGGTTGGCACTAGAAGATTTCTTGGGGCCCATCGTGACTTATTTTGCAGGTGCAATCACTACAAAGGCTGTGATAACATGAAATGTTCCGATTGTATGCTTGGAAGCGACCGCGGTGGCTGGCTGGCTTGTAAACACTGGCCAGAAGTGGACGCGTCTGACGGAACAAATTGTGTTGGTCGAGTTTTTTAGCGCTAGTCGAGGCAAAAATTTTGCGTTAAAATGTATCGCTAGTCAGATTTATCGTTAATCGATGCCATCATTGGTCGAGGGTCCACTGTACTTTCTTTTATTCCATGGACATTTTATGCAAATTAAGCATCAAATGAATGATAAAGAATTCATGGGAACTGCATTTTTATTTTAAATTTGCCTTTTTTAACCCTTTGACTGTCGCAGCCGTATATATACGTCTTACGAGGTACCGTGTTTGACATATATATACTCATAAATTCTAGCGGCTTCAAATCAAGCAGGAGAAAGCTGGTAGGCCCACATGTGAAAGAATGGGTCTGTGTGGTCATTGTGCACTATATAAAAAAAATCCTGGAGCACGCAGTGCATAATGAGAAAAAAAAACTCCGACCGTTTTTTTTAATTAAAATGCCGACTTTGTGGTCTATTTTCGTATAGTATTTATGGTTGTATTCTCGTTTTCTTGGTCTCATTTGATAGAATGGAAAACATATTATAGAAATAGAGGTGATATTGATTGATTTTACTATAAAAAGAACCTAGAAATGGAGCTCAAAGTAGGGGAAATGTTTGATTTTTGCCAATGTTCAAAAGTAAATAAATGATGCCATTGTCCAATAAATGTCCAACTAGCCATTCTAATATGCAGTCATGAATGGGTTGATGTTATTTATACAATTATTATAGTATTGCAGTAGTCTGCATAATAGTAAGTCTTCTATTTTTTGTTTGAATAAAAATTCAAAATAGAAAGCAAGAGTAATATCAGAGGGGCCTGGAGACATGACTGATGAGCAAAGAAAATGTTATTTTAGAGCCAGTAATGTCTGCATTGTTCATTCTGGACCTTATTTTGAAATTGTCATATTTTTTAGTTTTCGTGAAATTGGTCAAATTGCAAATTTCTGACCACATTATTAGGTAGTTGAAATCGGTAAATGGGCAGTTTCTTGTACTCAATCAATAGAAAAAATGGAGTTCTAAAGAATTAGCTATGAGTTTGGGCGACTGGAACAATGAAATTAGCCGAAAATAGGGCTCAAAGTGGGCAAAATAGCCGATTTGTAAACAGCGCTGAGGTCACTAACTTCGCGAGAGCATAATTCCATCAGTTTTCCATCAAATTTCGTTTTTTTGGTGTCATTACAATCGGGAAAAGATTCTCTATCATTTCATAAGAAAAAATAATTTTTTTTTTTTTAAATTTTGCGACACCAGGAGACACCTCAGGATTGGGGGTTGTGACAGTCAAAGGGTTAAAGTAAGTAATAATTCAGTTTGTAATAAATATGCAGCTATAGTGGTGTCTCCCATATATCATTTGCCATCATTTCCATTTCTTTTCAACCATCTTTCAGTACATTTTTCTCATCTCTTTACTATAGTATTTCACTTGATAATATTTCTTATGAATGGAGGCTTGAGCATCCAGCAGGCATGCATAAGCATGTCAAATTGGAATGAGTGGAAGAAAAATCCTATATATTTTGTGCAAAGTCAAAAGAAAAGGGACACCTGGCTACAAGAAACTGGGTTGTGCCAGCATGAAGTCAGGATTAACCCTTTCAGGGTTTCCGACGTACTAGTACGGCTTACGTGCCAGGTTATTGATGGTTATTGACGTACTAGTACGCATAAATTCTAGCGCCTTCAAATCAAGCGGGAAACAGCTGGTAGGCCTAGATGTGAGAGAATGGGTCTGCTTGGTGAGTGTGCGTGGTAAGAAAAAATTCTGGGACACAGTGGCGCATTGTGGGAATGCCATCTTAGCACACCTTGCTCACCATGCCTCACGGTAAGAAACTCCTCACTCCTCGGCAAATTGGGACACTTTTGTTCCCCAGTGACAGTTCTAATACAGATGGAAGTGCCAATGAAGATGAGTTTCAAGGTTTTGATGAGGTTGTGACCAAAACTAATGACCATAATACCGGTAATAGGAAAACCCAGATGACCCTCAGCCTTCCACCTCTAATGCTGGGCCGTCTTGTTCACATTCAGTTGTACCAGAACCAAAGAGGAAACTCCTATTTTCCCATATCCCAGACTCAGATGTCAGCATTGGTGATGATAGTGATAGTGAAAATGAACTCCAAGCTCTTGAAAACAGTTCCAGTAGCGATAGTGAAGTGGAATATTCTCCAGTGAAGCGTCAGTATATACGACACTATAAGCGCTCTGGTAGTGTGCCATATGCTATTCCAAGGGTAAGGAGTACATCTCGGAGTACATTCCGTGGCTGTACGACAGGAACAGATAGTGAAAATGAAGATGATAGTGTTGCAATTGGGATGGAAAATGTGCATGGTGGTGGTAGTGGTGGTGCCAGCCGTGAGGCACCAGCAGTGGGCCATGCTGTCACCCACGCCACTGCCTCAGCTGATCTACAACAAAGGCCACCATCCCCCACCAACCCACCACACCAGCCTCCACAACCACAACCTCCACAACCACAACCACCTGTCAATGACCAGTACCCACCAGCAGACCGCACCTGGGATTGGCAGGAAGCTGCCAGTTTTGTTCCAAATCCCCATCAGTTTGATGAAAGGCAAAGTGGAATACGGCCATGTTGTACACTTGGGAACAATGCCAGTGAACTGGAATGTTTCGAGTTATTCTTTGATGAACCCCTGATGGAAATTATTGTCAGGGAAAGCAACAGATACTTTGATTACACAATGGCAAACACAATACTTTCACCAAAATCATGTCTACACCAGTGGAAGGAGACAACTGTGGCTGAGATGTATCTTTTCTTTGCCACAATAATGCTTAAGCCACATGTGTATAAGCACACTAACACTGTGAAATCATACTGGTCAACAGATCGCCTGATTGCAACCCCAGGTTTCAGTGATATAATGCAAGTGAATCGATTGGTGCTACTATTATGTATGCTTCACTTCTCAGACAAAGCCAGGCTTGACAGAAAAGACAGGTTATATAAGATTAGGAATGTGTTTGTGTATCTGAAGGAGAAATTCAGTATGTATTTTTATCCCTTCAGGAAGCTTGTTATTGATGAGTCTTTGATTCTGTTCAAAGGAAGACCCTCATTCAAGCAGTACATACCAAGCAAAGTTGTTTGTGCTTTGTGATTGCTACAGTGGTCTTGTATTGGATATTATTGTGTACACTGGAAGTTATACATTGCAAAATACCAGGAAGTTGTTGGGCATCTCTGGTGATGTGGTTAGAACAATGATAGAACCATACCTTGGTAAGGGGCATATATTATATACTGATAATCTGGTACACAAGCCCCTCACTCAGTGATTTTTTGTGAGTGAACATGACAGATGTATGTGGCACCACAGTGCGTGCAAACCGTAAACACATGCCCAGGTTTGACGTTGGCACTCGTAGAGGTGAGGTGCAGGTGTTTGCTGCCAATGACATCATGGCATTTCGGTGGCATGACAAACGAGATGTCACACTGTTGTCATCAGTTCACCCTAACGAAATGACAAACACTGGCAGGCAGCATAGAGAGAGCAATGAACCCATTCTAAAACCTGCAGCTGTGACTGATTACACCTTCAATATGCACTCAGTGGACAAATGTGACATGCAGATTGGGTTTGCTGATTGTGTTCACAAGAGTTATAAGTGGTACATAAAACTCTTTTTCCATCTTCTGGACATTTCCTTGCTCAGTGCTTATAATATGTATAAGATGAGGACCAGAAACAAACCACCATATGGCAAATTTTGTTTGTCTGTCATCAGACAAATAGTATTCAAGTACCAAGGAGCAACACCTGCAATAGAAAACCGCCCACTAAATTATCAACAGCTACCTTCTCATCTGAAGCATGGTGATCACTTCCTAATACAACTGCCTGTTACTGCTTTCAAGAAAAAGGCTCAGAAGAGGCGTTACATCTGTGCACATACAAAAAAAACGCCCACAGCAACGCAGAGACATCATGTTTCAAAGAGTTCCACAGGCTGCAGAACTATTTATTTATTTATTTATTTATTTATTTACAATTTGAGCATACATACAGAGGTACAAAAAAATACAGATAAGAGCAGCATGCCAAAGCCACTTATACAATGCATAGCATTACGGGCTGGCTTAAAATTAACTAAGCAATGATGAAATCAGTGATAATACATTATTGTAAACAGATAACTATAAAGCACAAATGAGTATTACAAAGACAGGTCATATGGTTGCATGCATTGTTGTACATTCAGTTGTATGGAGTATTCTGTTAGGGAGTGTATTTAAAAAATAATAAAGTTAGATTGGGTTTTAGGTTTAACATTTATGTGATATAATTGTGAGAAACATTTAAGATATACAATTTATAAGGTTCAGTTATTCAGTATTTATTTGGTTTTGGGTGAGTAAGTGATCTTTGAGAAGAGACTTGAATTTATAAACAGGTAGTGTTTCTTTTATATTTACAGGTAATGAATTCCAGATTTTAGGGCCTTTTATGTGCATTGAGTTTTTGCATAGTGTGAGATGGACACGAGGAACATCAAAGAGTGATCTGTGCCTTGTGTTATGGTCATGTGTTCTGTTGAGGTTGGCAAGGAGATGTTTGAGGGGAGGGTTAATATCAGAGTTAAGTGTTCTATGTATGTAATAGGTGCAGTAATAAGTATGGATGTTTTGTATGGTGAGTAGGTTTAGTGTATTGAATATTGGTGGAGTGTGCTGCCTGTAGTGAGAATTTGTTATCATTCTAACTGCAACCTTTTGTTGGGTAATTAGTGGTCTGAGATGGTTAATTGTTGTTGAGCCCCATGCACAAATTCCATAGGTGAGATAGGGGTAAATAAGAGAGTGATATAGGGCCAGGAGGGCTGACTGTGGAACATAGTACCGTATCTTCGATAGTATGCCTACAGTCTTGGAAATTTTCTTAGAAATTTGTTGTATATGTGTATGAAATTTGAGTCTATTATCAAGGTGGATTCCTAAGAATTTTCCCTCTGTTAGCTTTGTGATAGGTGATCCGTTTATCATTATGTTAAGAGGGACATCTGTAGCTCTGTTACCAAACTGAATGAAGTAGGTTTTGTCAATGTTTAGTGTAAGTTTGTTAGTCCTCATCCAGGTAGATATTTTCTGTAATTCGGTATTTACAGTATTGGCTAGCGTGACTGGGCTCGGGTGAGAGAAGATGTATGTAGTGTCATCTGCAAATAGTGTGGGTTTGAGTAATTGCGAAGCATTTGGAAGGTAATTTATGTATAGGAGAAAGAGAAGAGGGCCAAGGACACTTCCCTGTGGGACACCAACTGTAATTGGTTGCGCAGAAGAGTTTGCCCCATTTGCGTACATATATTGGCTTCTGTTGCTGAGGTATGACTTGAGGTAGTTGAGGGAGTGCCCTCTTATACCATAGTGTGACAATTTTACGTGGAGCAAGTCATGGTCAACTGTATCAAAAGCTTTACGTAAGTCAATGAAGATCCCCAGTGGGACTTCTTTTTTCTCTGTTGCAGTGTATATATGTTCTAGCATGTGTATAATAGCATCATTAGCATTTTTATTAGGCCTGAATCCAAATTGGCAGGGGTTGAGTATGTTTTGGGAGATAAGGTAGGAGTAGATTCGTTTATGAATTAATTTTTCGAAGATTTTTGAGAGAGGGTGTAAGTTGGATATTGGCCTATAGTTATTCAACTGTTTGGTCTCCTCCTTTGTGGATCGGGGTGACCCTTGCTATTTTGAGTACTGTAGGGAAGGTGGAGGATTCAGTGGATTTGTTAAAGAGTGTTGCAATGATTGGTGATAGCACTTGTGACACTTTTTTGTATATAAAGGGTGGTAAGGTATTTAAATCTCCTGCCTTGTTTTTTAGTGCGTTGATAATAAGGGAGACTTCGTATGGGTTAGTCGGAGCTAGGAACAGTGTGTTCGGGTAGTTGCCGGTGAGGTAGTCATTTGGTGGGGTATCTGAGCTTGGGATTTTATTGGCAAGGTTTTGTCCTATAGTGGAGAAGAAATCATTGAGTCTGTTTGCTGTTTCTGTTGGTGGGAGTTGGGGTTCATCTGATTTTGCTAATTTTATTTCGCTATTTCGCGATATCCTTTTTGTTCCCAGAATTTCTGATAGGGTTTTCCAGGTCTTTTTTATATCACCTCGTAAGTTGGATAATCTGTTCTCATAATACAACTTTTTTGCCCTTCTTATCAGGCTGGTTAGGATTGACGAGTAACGTTTTGTTTGGTCTCTGGTTATGTGACCCATTCTGTACTGTTTTTCATATTGGTGTTTTGTATTTATGGATTTGAGAATGCTGGGTGTTAGCCAGGGACTGTTCAGTCTCTTAGCTGTCATCTGTTTAGTTTTTTTAGGGCAGTGCTTGTTATAGAGGTATTGGGTCTTTTTTAGAAAATTATTAATACATTCGTCAATATCTGTATAGATTTCTAGCTCAGTGTGCCAATCAATGTTTGCTACTGCTGTTGTGACGTTATTAATGGCTGCCTCATTGTGAAGTCTGAAGGTGACTTTAGTAGTGTCTTGGGGTAGTTTACCAAGAGTTGTTATGAGGAAAGTAGGGTAGTGGTCTGTGGTATTATCTGTAATTATGCCTTATTTTAAAGGGGATATGGTGTTGGTCCAGATGTGGTCAAGTAGGGAAACACTAGTCTCTGTAACTCTTGTAGGTTTTGTTACTGTTGGTAGTAACATACAGTTACTCATTGTGTTTGTGAATTCAGTAACGTGTGGGTCCTGGTCTTGCAGGAGATTTATATTGAAGTCACCTGAGAGTAGTAAGTGATCTTTGTTCATGCGTGCATCAGTTATCATACTTCCTAGGTTTTGACTAAATTGGCTAATGTTTGACTGTGGAACTCTGTAGATGTTTATCACTGTGAGAGGTTTTTGTAGGTATTTGGATTTGAATTTAGCTATTATATATTCCCCATGTTCATCCCTTGTGCAAGTGTTAGTGATACATTCTAGTTGGTCTGAGTAGTATATGGCTGTGCCACCCCCTTGTTGGTCTGGCCTACAGTTGTGTATGGCTGTGTAACCAGGAATGGCATAGACATCTGTACTATCAGGCTTTAGACAGGTTTCAGTTAGTGTAATGATGGACATATTGGCATGTAAGGAATTTAGTAATGCTATGAGGTCATCGTAATGCTTGCTTAAAGATCTGATATTGTAGTTAAAGATAGTTATGTTGTTGTTGGCACTGAGAAGTGCCTTTGATTGTTCTGCAGTGTAGTAATTACAGTAACTGTTTGATTCATTTAAGTCATTAAATAAGAGGTTGGTATCAGGATCAATGCTTGTAATCATAAGATTTGTAGTGAATCTATAGTTAGAATTAAGTATAAAACAAAGTAAATAGTCTTAAGCTAAAAAATAGCACCTGAATTATTTAACAAATGTAAAATAATGAGCTAAAGTAGTTTTTTTTTTTTTTTTTTTTTTTTTTTTAAGCTAAAATAATGGAGACAATATAAAAGGGACTAATACAAATAAAGTGATGATCAAATAATGGAGCTTGGGAATATGATAGTAGGTAGTACTATAAAGGTAATTTTTTAAAGTTAGAATTTTAGTATAAAATTATAAAAGGGACTAATATAGGTTGTGGTGAACAATAAAGTGGTAATCAAATAAATGAGCTTTGGAATATAATGGCAAAATTGTGAACTTATTCTACTTTAGCACCTGAGAATAGCACCTTGATTATTTTAACAATTGTGAATATATAAACTAGGGTAGTTATATAAAGCTAAAATAAAGGATAAAATATATAAGGGACTAAAATTAAGTAATGGTAAACAAAGTTAAATGGACAGATGGTAGGAATTATAATATAAACTTATAATATAAAAATACAATTTGAAATGGTACTTGCAATTGCACTAGAGTCTGGTATAGGTTGTTGACAAGATCAAGATTATAACTAAATTTAAATTGACAAAATAAAATTCACAATTAAAGTACCAAAAGAATAATAGTAAAAAAATAACAATGGTAATGTCTTGGTTGTAATATGATAGTAAGATGGTAGACAGATAGTAAATGTGGTATTAAAACAGGTAAAGGTAATTAGACAAGTAATGGTTATTAAATGTCAAAAATGTTAAGAGTAAATTGAAATTTTAGTAAAAATGATAATTATTAATTTTAGTAAGTAATATCAATTGATAGTATTTAAAAAAATATGAGGTAGTAATATGGACAGAGAAAGTATCAATTCAGTTAATGTTTAAGCGAACAATAGTAAATAACAAAATCACATAAGGTGACTTATGCTTACTAGTAAAATCACAAAATGAGATAGTTGATTATTTAATTACTAAGAGATTGCACAATGAAATTTGAACAATAATGGAGCAAAACATACACTACACTACGTAGGCTTTTAAGTTGGACATTGTTTAGTTATTCTCTGTAAGATTAGTATCCCTGAGAAATCGTGATAGATCATTCTCGTTCGTGATTGTGTACAGTTGACCTACATTTGTTTTCCTAACAAGAATTTTCCCATCCCGTGTGAAGCATTGGTGTATTGTGTCATTATTCTCCCGCTTAAGTTTTCTGACTCTATACAGGAGGTTCTGACGTTTTTTGGTAAGACACTCGTTTATGTATACCTCTTTCTTTACTTTAATAGATGCAATAATTAAGTCTTTTTTCCTGTCATGTGAGTGGAATCTAAGCATAACACTTTTTCTACCATGGGATCCTAGTAACCTGGCTTCTTTTATTTCAGACTCTGGTGCAATAACACTTGTTTGGTCCTTTATGATCTGCAGCGTAATTTCTTTACTGTTTGTTTGGTTCATATCACTGGGAAAAAGTGGACTGTTAACTATTACTGCGTCCGATAGTTTATCTTGTTCAGTTTTATCTTCTTGGAGAGCAAAGTAGTCACTGAACTGGTTATCTAAGTTGTTCTTCCATTCTTTTACTGCTTCTTCAACCTTTGTATTAAGAGATATTATTTGTTGGGTATGGCTATCTATGACTGTCTGGATGGTCTTGCCACAGTTTGTCATTCCTGGTGTTGATAACTTTTGTTCAAGACTGAGGATTTTGTTCTCGAGTTGTGTCATCCTGGTGTCTTGTTTTGTTAGCGTCTCTCGAAGATTCATATTTTCAATAGCTAAGTTGGAGATGCATGTCTTTAGGGTATCTGGATCGTTGGTCATACCTGAGAGACTACTTGGTAGGTTGAATCCGGGGAAGAGAGGGGAGGATGGGCTGGTGGCAGCCATGTTCGTTGTCATTGTTGTGGTGTGGCCTTGAGTGGTGGTGAGTGGGGTGGTTGCTGGGCCGGCGTCCTCCTGGCTACACTTGTTGAATAGTTGATTTTTCGGTGTTTTCTTGCTGGCCTTGGTGCTGTTTCCTCTTAGATTGCGCCTCATAATACTACAAGAATTGTTGTAGTTAAGAAGAAGTTGTAGTATACAAAGCTTAGGGTTACGTTGTTCGGCTGGCAGCGGGGTGTTGCTTTCGGTTTGTGGGCAGTCTTCCTTTGATCTCTATTATTTTCGATTTGTAGGTTTCACTGTTGGTAATCTTTGGTCATTCTGGGTGCTACATTGGGTAGTGCAGTTTTGCTTGTAACTAGGTCATCATAGGAGCATTGGTAGCTCTGGTAGTTGGAGAAAAGTACGGAGCTTGGAAGTCGCTGCTGCCGCTGCCGCCGCTGTATTTGACAACAGTGTTTGTGCAGTTATTGTGTAGTAAATAAAGAGAAAAAATTACAAAATAGTGCTCATATTGGTCTCACAGGCCATAAAAGTTACTTGAAAAAAAAAATAAATAAAAAAATAATACAAAATAATACCGAAAAAACTAAATAAACTAAAACTGGGTGACTGGCAGTTGGCGATGTTGCTGTATGCCGGTCATTTTCTGTCAACTTCACACCTCCATATCTCGGTAAGTATTGATGGTAAAAAATTTTTGTTTAGCCTATAAGATTTAAAAAAAAAAACTATCTTTTCAAAAGTTTTTTTTTTTTTTTTTTTTTTTTTTTTTTTTTTTTTTTTTTTCCCTGAGAAAACTGGGAGAGGGCCTGTCGACCCTGAAAGGGTTAAGTGTGGGGTGAAGGGAGGGAGGACAGAGAAGTAGGGAGATGTGTATTTACAGGTTCATAATATGTATACAGGAGGGCCCCACTTATACGGCGGGTTAGGTTCCAGGCTACCGCCGTAAAGCGGAAACCGCCGTAAAGTGGAACACCCTTTTTTTCCACTTACAAATTCGTACAAACACTAGATAACAAGTTTACACTAACATATATTATGTTAGCAATAGAACCAGGCATCAAAAAACAATAAAAAAGTACAATACACACATAGTGCACTCATTACTTACCTTAAAATATTTATAGTCTTAATCTAGGGTGAGACAAGTAGTATTTATTGTAAGAAATCAAGTGTGGTATGTATGGTAGTCAGCCAGGCTACCATACCAGGCCAACCCACCCACACATACTATTCTATGATATTTAAGCATCCCAGAGCGATAAAATGTATATACAGTTCACTCATTACTTACCTTAAAATATAGGGTGAGATGAGTAGTATTTATTGTAAAAAATCAAGTGTGGTATGTATGGTAGTCAGCCGGGCTACCATACCAGAGAGAAAGAATGAGTGCATGAGAGAGGACAGGCGCAGAGTTATGTAAACAAACCAGGCGAAGGTAAGTTTTGTAAACAGTGTACACGTCTGGTTTGTGTACAAGTTACATTGTGTACAGGTTGTCTCTACATTGATACGGTAGAATAAATAAAGAAGAACACTCCCATTCTCATGTAACATCATTTTGAGAAGAAATGATGCTCTGAGTGAAGGCAATGGAAGTAAAAGTCACTCTGACTTTTTTGGGTTATCTTAGGTTCTCTACACATATGTTGTTATGTATTTATGTTATGTATCGTGTTTATTATATAATTTTGAAAAAAATATCATGGATGGATTAATGAAAATGTGTATATTAACGTAATATACAACATTTAATGATACACCGAGCTCAGACAGCGTAAACAAACAAACAAACTGAACAGGTTGTGGACGATCACTCGGTCAGGCGAAATAGACGGTATTAATACGTGTCCAGTTTTAGTTCATTCATGTACATTTGTAAGAGTTTGTGAAACTTTTACCTTATAATATTTTTATTATTATTATAATAATTAAATCACGAAACAAATACTCTTACACTGTGTACAAGTTAGTACAGAATTATAGCTATAAAGTGAAGGCATACGAAAGGAATATTTTTCTACAGTTATCCCTAGTAACAGGTGACGGGCTAGAGAAAACGTAATTCTTCCGACACTTCTACAAACCGTTTGGTAAACATCTCATATATATTTGTATAAATTTTTATACTGTGGGTGCATGTATCATGTTTGTGTGTTACATAATGTGTTTCTTATATAATTTTGAAAAAAATATCATAGATAGATTAAGGGAAATGTCTATATTATCGTAATATGCGACATTAATGCGCCTAAGAGATTATTATTATTACTATTACTATTATTATTATTATTATTATTATTATTATTATTATTATTATTATTATTATTGCATCAAGAGTAGAGAGACTCTTAGTGATTTTAATGTGTACCTACATGCCAGCACAGTGTGTAAGTTTATTTAGGTACAGGTGTACACAAGTTTATCAAGTACAATACATATAAAATATACAATAACTTTAAAACACTTGAAATTTTGGAAAGTTTCCAGACATAATAAGGAGATGTGCTCAGGGAGAATGTAAACAAACTCGGTGGGCCGCTGTGACCGTATTAGAAAGACAGGTGGGGGGAGCCGTATAGCGAGTTTTGGTCATAATTTGAAATGTCCGTATTAGCGGAACGTCGTAAAGCGAAACGCCGTAAAGCGGGGCCCTGCTGTACTTCAATGCAGACAAAGACAGGTTAGGTGATTGTTGGTGGAGGGAAGAAGGAAAAAAAGAGAAAAGAATTATGATTGACTTCTGAATATTTTTTCTCATTTGCTTTTTAACCAGTTGCATTTATTTTTAATATACGATCATTTGGTGTGTTATCTGGTATGCTCATAGTTTATAGTAAAAATCAGTAAAGAAATGTGAAAGTTTTTCTAAATTTTGTATTGTATAGAGATTAAGATTTAATTTGGAATTTTTTTCTTGTTTGTTTTTAATCAATTCATTTTGTATTTTGTGTTGCCATTTAGTGCTTATGTGGTAAGATTATATTTTTTTGGTAAACTCTAGTGAAGTGGGTTGCTATATGCATTATATGGAGGATGAGACTCATTTCATCACTCTTCTGCACCAGGGAGTCCCTGCAAAGGATATTACAGACACTGGGATGCACCCCAGTCTGTCTGCACCTTGTGGCACCACTTCATTAAGAAGAAAGGGTCTGGGAGGGTTACACAAATAAGCCGCACATAGAAGAGAGGAGCTTACAACGACGTTTCGGTCCGACTTGGACCATTTACAAAGTCACACTAACGAGAAGTGGAGCAGGACGGGTATATATAGGCAGGAAGAGGTAGTGGTGGTAGTAGTAGTAGTAGTAGTACTGTAGTAGTAGTAGTAGTAGTAGTAGTGGGGAATTGAGGAGGAGGAGCCAGTCAAATACATACAAAGAAAGGGGAGCGCTGCAAGGGAGCTAGGTGCCCACAGAGGGGGAGCAAGTACACAGAGGGGGGGAGGGGAACTCTTCTGTCCTCTGCCTTCCCTACATTTCCGGTCTTTCTAATCTCAACAATTCTCTCTGTCCCTTAGACATCAAGCTTACTATACGCCAGACTAACACTCTTCGCACTAATCTCGTTCATACCTCTCCTCCCTCTACAGATGTTCCTGGTGTCTACTCTATTGATTGCTCCTCTTGTCCTCTTCAGTACTTTGGAGAAACTGGCCAATCTCTTTCTGACAGACTTAGGGAGCACAAAAATAGTGTTAGGCTTCCCGACACTAATAATGCTCTTTTCTGTCATGTCAGAGATCACAGCCATCCTATTGACTGGTCTTCTGCTAAAACTGTCTTCCCTACTTCCAACTTTAACAGTCGCCGTCTGGTTGAATCCTCCCTAATACACAACTTTCCTTGTATGAATCTTAGTCCTGGCTTCGTCTCTGTAGATGCCTTCCTCTCCCACTACATTGTAAAATGCTCCAAACTTCAGAACACCTGTGACTTAACCTGATTCCTCCCTTTTTCTTCTTCTCCCTCTTCCCCTTTTCTCTTTGCTTTTTTCTTTTCTCTTCTGGGTTGTCTTTCTTTCTTCTGCCTTGTGTTCCTGTTCTTTCATTATGTATTTCATTACTTCCCCTTCCCCCCCTCTGTGTCCTTGCTCTCCCTCTGTGGGCACCTAGCTCCCTTGCAGTGCTCCCCTTTCTTTGTATGTATTTGACTGGCTCCTCCTCCTCCTTAATTCCCCACTACTACTGCTGCTGCTACTGCTGCTGCTGCTGCTGCTGCTGCTGCTGCCGCTGCCGCCGCCGCCGCCGCCGCCGCCGCTGCTGCTGCCGCTGCTGCTGCTGCTGCCGCCGCCGCCGCCGCTGCTGCCGCTGCCGCTGCCGCTGCTGCTGCTGCTGCCGCTGCTGCCACTGCCGCCGCTGCCGCCGCTGCCGCCGCCGCTGCCGCCACTACCTCTTCCTGCCTATATATACCCATCCTGCTCCACTTCTCGTTAGTGTGACTTTGTAAATGGTCCAAGTCGGACCGAAACGTTGTCATAAGCTCCTCTCTTCTATGTGCAGGTTATTTGTGTATCATTCCAGTCACGGTATTGTGCCTTTTTTTTTTTTGTTTTGTTATTTATGTTTGGGAGGGCCCTGAAGACCACCCCATGTAATGATACTCTTCAGATGGAAGTTATGCTAAACCTTAAAATTACTGCTCAGGAATTAAAGAATAAGCATCCTGATGTTCAGGGATAAGTGGCTGTACAGTAGCACTCTGCAACATTGTCTGCAAAAGTATCTGAGAATGCTGTGTCATAAGGCTGCCAAGAAACCTCTTACCATTGAGAGTATACATAAAGCTCACCTTGCTTTTTTGTGACAAGTATAAGGATTAGACTAAGGATGACTGGAGGAACATTATGTTTAGTGATAAACCAATTTTTTTGAGTCATCAGGAATGTCTCAATGCAAGTTCATCATTTAATTGGCTTTTCAAGGTTTAATCCTCATTGCATAATCAAGACAGTCAAAAACCCTGTCAAGATCATGGTTTGGAGGTGTTCAGCAGTAACAGCACTAACCATGGTGGACTTTGTCTTTCCCATGAGTGAGATGATGAATGGGGAGAAATATTTACATGTACTTGATGAGAAACTTCTCTCAACTATATTCACTGTACTAGCCTGGTTTAATGCATGACTGAGCCCTCCTGTTACCACAAAAAAAAGGTCTAGGATTGGTTGAGACAGCACAAAACCCCTACTTTGAGTGGTCAAGTAAGAACCCAGCTGTCAGTCAAATAAAAAAATGATTAGCAGGTGTTAATATTGAATGCAGCAGTGTACCAAATTTCCAACATCCCCAAGTTGGTGGAGGTCCTGAAAAATTTATGTATTTACATGATGCTGATGCATTTCTAGAAACTATGATTCTTTGTCAGAAAAGATTAAAAAAGTAATGGAAGCTAAAGGTCATATGCCTAAATATGGATGTTTTGTACTTTTAAGTGGCTAAGATTATTTTTGCAGAGAATGTATAGCAGTCTGTAAGAATACTGTCTCTTATTTGACAGTTCTTAGCACACTTATAAGTGGTAATGTTTACAGTTTGTGGCATGACATCTGCTTCAATTGATGTCTGCAATGTATTTCTTTGGGTGACTGCATTTACCACTGTCCTTTGCCTTATTTAGTCAACAAGTTTCAGGCCCATGGCAGCTGTACTAGGCCAGTCAGACCAGCACTTAATTCTGTGGGTACAATGAAAGGAGGTAAAGCATCTGAGTTTGATGGGATCAAGACAGAAATGTTAAAAGGTACCTAGGGATTGGCAGAGAGCAAGCATTGTTCATTTGTATAAAGGCAAAGGAGACAAAAGAGAGTGTAAAAATTATAGGGGAATAAGCCTATTGAGCATACCTGGTAAGATGTATGGTAGAGTTATTATTGAAAGAACTAATTCAGAAAGCAGGATTACAAATGACCAAGGAGGCTTTAGGAAAGGTAATAATAATAGGGGGTAAAGGAGGTTTTGTGTGCGAGGGGCTTGGACTTCCAGCAGGCATGCGTGAGCGTGTTTGATAGGAGTGAATGGAGACAAATGGTTTTTAATACTTGACATGCTGTTGGAGTGTGAGCAAAGTAACATTTATGAAGGGATTCAGGGAAACCGGCAGGCCGGACTTGAGTCCTGGAGATGGGAAGTACAGTGCCTTCACTCTGAAGGAGGGGTGTTAATGTTGCAGTTTAAAAACTGTAGTGTAAAGCACCCTTCTGGCAAGACAGTGATGGAGTGAATGATGGTGAAAGTTTTTCTTTTTCGGGCCACCCTGCCTTGGTGGGAATCGGCCAGTGTGATAATAATACAGTGGACCCCCACATACCGTACGCATTGCATACCGTACAATCCGCATACCGGACGCTTTGATCGCAAAAATTTTGCCTCGCATACCGCCCAAAAACCCGCTCACCGCCCTTCATCCGAGATGCGTCCAATGTGCGGCCTGAGCCACGCTCACATGTTCCGCCGGTGGCATTGTTTACCAGCCAGCCTCTGCTGTAACATCCAAGCATACAATCGGAACATTTCGTATTATTACAGTGTTTTTGGTGATTTTTTCTGGAAAATAAGTGACCATGGGCCCCAAGAAAGCTTCTAGTGCCAACCCTACAGCAATAAGGGTGAGAATTACTATAGAGATGAAGAAAAAGATCATTGATAAGTATGAAAGTGGAGTGCGTGTCTCCGAGCTGGCCAGGTTGTATAATAAACCCCAATCAACCATTGCTACTATTGGTGGTACAGCTGCTGCTGCTGCTGCTGTACCACTGTCAGCTGCTGCTGCACTGTCAGCTGCTGCTGTACTGTCAGCTGCTGCTGCTGTTGTACCACCGTCAGCTGCTGCTGCTGCTGTAGTACCGTCTGCTGCTGCTGTACCACCGTCAGCTACTGCTGCTGCACTGTCAGCTGCTGCTGCTGTTGTACCACCATCAGCTGCTGCTGCTGCTGTAGTACTGTCTGCTGCTGCTGTAGCATCGTCTGCTGCTGCTGTAGCATCGTCTGCTGCTGCTGTAGCATCGTCTGCTGCTGCTGTAGCATCGTCTGCTGCTGCTGTAGCATCGTCTGCTGCTGCTGTAGCATCGTCTGCTGCTGCTGTAGCATCGTCTGTTGCTGCTGTAGCATCGTCTGCTGCTGCTATAGCATCATCTGCTGCTGCTGTAGCATCGTCTGCTGCTGCTGTAGCATCGTCTGTTGCTGCTGTAGCATCGTCTGCTGCTGCTGTAGCATCGTCTGCTGCTGCTGTAGCATCGTCTGCTGCTGCTGTAGCATCGTCTGTTGCTGCTGTAGCATCGTCTGTTGCTGCTGTAGCATCGTCTGTTGCTGCTGTAGCATCGTCTGCTGCTGCTGTAGCATCGTCTGTTGCTGCTGTAGCATCGTCTGTTGCTGCTGTACCACCGTCAGCTGCTGCTGCTGCTGTAGCACCGTTGTTGGTGTGGCTTATTGAGAATACCAAGAAACAATTAACCCCAGAGGATTTGCCACCCAGGATAACCCAAAAAAGTCAGTGTCATCGAAGACTGTCTAACTTATTTCCATTGGGGTCCTTAATCTTGTCTCCCAGGATGCAACCCACACCAGTCGACTAACACCCAGGTGAACAGGGAAAAATGCTTGGAACCAGTGCTCATATTGGTGAATTTAAAGCCAGCAAAGGTTGGTTTGAGAGATTTAAGAATCGTAGTGGCATACACAGTGTGATGAGGCCTGTTCTGGAAGAAAATGCCAAACAGGACCTACAGTACTCAGGAGGAAAAGGCACTCCCAGGACACAGTGTCTCATCAGTCATTGCTGCATCTTCAATAAAGGTAAGTGTCATTTATTCTTCATTTAGTAGAGTAGCACATGCACAATATATATTGTGCATGTACTACTCTACTATTGTGCATGTATCCTTCTCTTTGTGTGTAGGAAAATGTATATTTCATGTGGTAAAAATTTTTTTTTCATACTTTTGGGTGTCTTGCACGGATTAATTTGATTTCCATTATTTCTTATGGGGAAAATTCATTCGCATACCGAACATTTCGCATAACAACCAGCCCTCTTGCACGGATTAAGGTCGCTATGCGGGGGTCCACTGTAATAATAAAAAATAATAATAGTAATATCTTTATTTCTACAAGTACATGTACAAGGTATACAGGCCTAGCTGACATCAGTGACATGCTTCTATATAGAAAACTGTGTTATGTAGAGCATTTCGGGCAAATTAAATCAGTTTTGTCCCAGAATGTGACCCACACCAGTCGACTAGCACCCAGGTACCCATTTTACTGATGGGACACATAGACAACCGATGTAAGGAAACACATCCAATGTTTCTACCCTTGCTAGGAATCGAACTTGGACCCTCACCGCGTGAAGCAAGAGCTTTAGCCAACAGGTCACGAGGGGGGCTAAAGTCCCCATGTTTACAGTGAATCAAATAAGTGAACGGTATTTAGATGAGGGTAAAAAGGTTTTTCATTGCATTTAGGGATTTGGAAAAGGCATATGATAGGGTGGATAGGGGAGCAATGTGGCAGATGTTGCAAGTGTATAGAGTAGGTGGTAAGTTACTGAAAGCAGTTTAGAGTTTTTATGAGCATAGTGAGGCTTAGGTTAGGGTGTGTAGGAGAGAGATTATTTGCCAGTAAAAGTAGGCCTTAGACAAGGATGTGTGATGTCACCATGGTTGTTCAATATATTTATAGGTGGGGTAGTAAGAGGAGTGAATGCTTGGGTATTGTCAAGATGTGTGGGATTAAAAGATAAAGAATTTAACACTGTGCTTTTGGGAGATTCTGAAGAGAAGTTGCAGAAGTTGGTGGATGAATTTGGGAGGGTATGTAAAAGAAGGAAATTAAAAGTGAACATAGGAAAGAGCAAGGCGATAAGGATAAGAGAAAATTTAGGTAATGAAAGACTGGATATCAGATTGGAGGGAGTATGGAGGAAGTGAATGTTTTCAGGTATTTGGGAGTGAACTTGTCAGCAGATGGGTCTATGAGAAATGAGGTGAACCATAAAATTAACGAGGGCAAGAAAGGTGAGTGGTGCACTGAAGGCTCTGTGGAGACAAAGAACATTATTCTTATTTTTTAAAGAACATTATCCATGGAATCAGAGGGGAATGTATGAAAGTATAGTGGTACCAATGCTCTTATATGGGTGTGAAGCTTGGGTGTGAATGTTACAATAAGGAGAAGGCTGGAAGCAGTATAGACGTCATGTCTGAGGGCAGTCTGTGGTGTAAATATTATGCAGAAAATCCATAGCTTTGAGATTAGAAAGAGGTGTGAGGTTTCTAAAAATATTATCCAGAGGGCTGAGGAGGAGGGGTTGTTGAGATGGTTTGGATATTATGGTGTAAATATTATGCAGAAAATCCATAGCTTTGAGATTAGAAAGAGGTGTGAGGTTTCTAAAAATATTATCCACTCTGGCTGTACCCTTCTCCAGAACATCACTCCATCTGAGATCATATATACCCAGGATGACTCGAGTATGGAACACATTCGTACAGCATTATGATGTCAGCGAGATAGTCAGTTGATCAGATGAAAATGCTGGCCCACAGATGGCTCGGAACTTCATCATGTTCCTTAATTGTATGTCTCATAGCAGTAAAAATACTTTCAAATGAGCTGATGTAGGTAACAGCTCTTAGCTTGCCATTAAAGTTAGGAATCCTTAACCTGTAAATAGCTTGTCAATAAAACTAGGGATCCTTAATTTTGTCAAACCCTGTGTAAAAAAAAAAAAAAAAAAAAAAAAAAAAAAAAAAAAAAAAAAAAAAAAAAAAAAAAAAAAAAAAAAAAGAGGGGTTGTTGAGATGGTTTGGACATTTAGAGAGGATGGAACAAATACAGTGGACCCCTGCCTTACGATGGCATTGCATTACGTTAAATCCGCCATATGATACATTTTAACGCAAAAATTTTGCCTTGCCTCACACTAAAAAACTCGCCTTGTGGGATTCGTCCAGGACTCGTCCCACGTGTGGCCTCAGCGCCAGTGTTTACAAGCCAGCCAGTGCGGTCGCATCTACGCATACATTTCACATTATCCCAGTGTTTTTAGTGCTTGTAACTGCAAAATAAGTCACCATGGACCCCAAGAAAGCTTCTAGTGCCATCCCTGTGGTAAAAAGGGTGATAATTAGTATGGAATTGAAAAAAGAGATTAAGGAAATGTGTGCAAAGTGGCTTGAAGTGCAAACCTTTATGGATGAAAATCACCCTCACACAGCTATTGCAAGCCGTGCTGGTGACTATTACAATGACAATGTTGTGAACCACTTTAGACAAATCATAAAGGAACGATAGGTACAGAGCTCTATGGACAGATATGTTGTGCGACAGAAGTCCAGTGACTCTCAAGCTGGTCCTAGTGGCATCAAAAGAAGAAGGGAAGTAACCCCGGACAAGGACTTGATACCTCAAGTCGTAATGGAAGGGATTACCCTTCTAAACAATAACACTGCCACACTCTCCCCTCCTCCCATCCCATCAATCATCACCAGATCTTCAATAAAGGTAAGTGTCATGTATTCTATTCTTAGTAGAGTATTAACTGTGCATGTCTTCTTCAGTTTGTGTGTACTAAAATTAATATTTCATGTGGTAAAAATTTTTTGTTTTTTTATACTTTTGGGTGTCTTGCACAGATTAATTTGATTTCCATTATTTCTTATGGGAAAATTAATTCGCCTTAGGATAATTTCAGCATACGATGAGCTCTCAGGAGTGGATTAATATCGTAAGGCGGGGGTCCACTGTATAGAATGACTTGGAGGGTGTATATATCTGTAGTGGAAGGTGGGGGAGGGGTTGTCCTAGGAAGGGTTGGATGAGGGGGGTAAAGGAGGTTGTGTGTGCGAGTGGCTTAGACTTCCAGTAGGTGTGCATGAGCATGTTAGATAGGAGAGAGTGGAGGCAAATAGTTTTTATCACTTGACATGCTGTTGGAGTGTGAGCAAAGTAACATTTATGAAGGGATTCATGGAAACCAGTTAGCTGGACTTGAGTCCTGGAGGTGGGAAGTATATTGCCTGTGCTCTAAAGGAGGGGGTGGAGATATTTTGCAGTTTTTTAACTGTAGTGTCAGGACACCTCTGGCAAGACAGTGATGGAGTGAGTGATAATGAAAGTATTTCTTCTTTTTTGGGTCTCCCTGCCTTGGTGGGGAACAGCCGATGTGTTAATATAAAAAAAAAAAATCAGTATAATCTGCTAACTGCACCAGTAACATACTGTACAATGAATGAATATCATGAATACAGAATTGGCAATAGAAATAAGACATCACATAATATCAGAGATGCATAAAGTGAATCCACTTTAAGAGAAGGAAGTGAAGGCCCATTCTTTTGTCCAGACTTTATCTGTAGACTTCCCAGGCAAATTGTGTTGATTATTAATCATAAAGAGTCTGTGTTGATACTCAACTTTTTTTATTTTGTTCATTGATTTCAGTAGAGTATATCTCATATTTTCCTATTTTAAGTGATGTTTGTGTCTAACATTTCAGATGAATGAAGCTGGTACTGGGAATGTAGCCTCTACATCATCTACATCTCATGGACGACACACACAGGAGAACACCACTGCTACTCAGACAGAGTCCAGCGTTTTCTCCCTGACACCTCACCAACATGCTGGCCTTAGCCATGCTACAGAATTGTCACAAAGGTCAAATCATCATGGATCTCGTACATTCAGCTTGACATCATCCACAGGATCCTCAGTTACACATGGGTCTGCTCATTCTTCTCACCCTTCATCACATGTAGTGGCTCATGCCTCCATGCCATCATCATCGCCACATCCACCTCCTCACATAGCAACTTCAATATTCCATTCTTCATCCTCGGGTAGTGGGCAGTGGCAAGTTCCACCTTCAGCACCATTACCATCACCCAATGATAATGGGACCAGTGTTGAGGCTCTTATCGATAATTCTGTAAACTCTCATCAAGCTTCTCAGCCTGAATCTTGGGCAGTAAGCAGCAGCATTGGACAGGTGGCAGAAAACTCTGCACCAGCATCACCACCCGATTCTAGACTGGCAAATAATGTTGGCCAGTCAGGTGGAGCAACTACAGCAGAATGGGCAGTGCCTGAACATGAAGAAGCAATGATGGATGACATTGTTGAACCAGCATTACCAGTACATGACTTAGCTGAAGCAGACCAGTCACAAGGTACACTTTTTTGTGTCTCATAATTAATTACATTATATATACAGAGAATTCGAAGTGTGGAAATTAGGAGAAGGTGTGGAGTTAATAAAAGTATTAATCAGAGGGTTGAAGAGGGGTTGTTAAGGTGGTTTGGTCATTTAGAGAGAATGGATCAAAGTAGAATAACATGGAGAGCGTATAAAACTGTAGGGGAAGGAAGGCGGGGTAGGGATCGACCTGGAGGGAGGGGGTAAAGGAGGTTTTGTGGGCAAGGGGCTTGGACTTCCAGCAAGCATGCATGAGCGTGTTAGGAGTGAATGGAGATGAATGGTTTTTGGGACCTGACGTGCTGTTGGAGTGTGAGCAGGGTAATGTTTAATGAAAGGATTCAGGGAAACCGGTTATTTTTATATAGCCGGACTTGAGTTCTGGAAATGGGAAGTACAATGCCTTCACTTTAAAGAAGGGGTTTGGAATATTGGCAGTTTAGAGGGATGTGTAATAGGATGATATGTATATAACTGGGGCCCTGATATTATATTCTATATGGAGTTTATTATATTATTTCGGGTCACTTTTTATACTATATCTTTATATATACTTCTAAGCTGTTGTATCTGGGTGCCTCTACAAAAACAGTGATTATGTATGAGTGAGGTGAAAGTGTTGAATGATGAAAGTATTTTCATTTTGGGGATTTTCTTTCTTTTTGGGTCACCCTGCCTCGGTAGGAGACGGCCGACTTGAAAAAAAAAATAGTTATCCCTACAAATGTGTGGGGTTATGTTCCTACAGATCCCACAAAAGTAGAAACCATGACTAATATTAAATTAGCCACTTAAATTTTGTTTCATTTTTGTATTCACTGTTTTTTAACCCTTAAACTGTTCAAATGTAGATCTACATTTTTTCAACATTTGAAAGTATGTATAAAAATGTAGATCTTCTTTTTGTGTTTTTACATTTGAAAACATGTAAAAAAAAACTGTGATCTACTTTTGTTTTTTATATTTATATTTGAAAATATGTAAAAAAAAAAAAATAATCTACTTTTGGAGCACTACGCATGTGAACATAGATCTGTTTGGACAGTTTAAGGGTTAAAGACCTTATCTCTGTTATACAGTAATGTATATTACAGTACTGTATATTATTAACCCTTTCGGTGTCAACCCCATTGTGTCACAGCTTTGAAGCTAGTGTTGGTCCCGTATTGTGACGCTATGAGCTCAGCTCACTCAGATGAGCTGTGAGCAGTAAATTTGGGTCTAGATATGAGAGAATGGGTCTTATGTGGTAAGTGTGCAGCATATGAAAAACATCTGGCAGCATGCAGTGCATAATGAGAAACAACTGTGACTGTGTTTTTGGTTTAAAATGGCAACCTTGCAGTGTATTTTCATACATTTTTTATGGTTGTATTCTTGGTTTCTTGGTCTCTTTTGATAGAATGGAAGATATATTACAGAAACAGAGATGATTTTTTATTAGTTTTGGGACTGAACGTACAGTGGACCCCTGAGTTTCATGATTAATCCGTTCCAGAGAGCCCGCCGAAGGTCGAAATTCACGAAACTCGAAACCATTTTCCCCATAAGAAATAGTGGAAATAAAATTAATCCGTTCCAGACACCCAAAAATATTAAAATAAAATATTTTTTTCAAATTAAATAAAGATTTACATAATGAAAACAATCAGAAATCAAGTACATGCTTGCCTTTTCACATATTATCGACTGCGTAACACTATCTCCTGCTAACTGTTTTTCGGTAATCCACACCAACAATAACCTCTCCACTTCTTTGAGGATTTGTGATCTCCTTTTTGTCAGCATATCCACCCCTTTTTCAACAACAGCACACTTCATTTCCTTTCCTTTCGCCACGATCGAAGTGATGGTTGAATGGGGCTTGCCATACATCCTGGCAAGCTCAGTAACACGCACTCCACTCTCATATTTTTCAATGATTTCCTTCTTGAATTTGATCGTGTTCCTCACTTTCTTTACCAAAGGGCTTGCACTAGCTTTCCTTGGGCTCATGGTGACTTATTTAGCAGTTGTAATCACAAAAAACAATGGATTATTACGTATGAACCTGTGGGGTGATGGTCACGTGTTGGTAAACAATGGCACACTGAGTGTGAATGGCATGGGAGACTGGCTTTGTGTGCGCAGTGACAGGCGGATGGGTACCAGACGGTTACTGAAACACGAGTTTTTTCACGAAACTCGAGGCCAAATTTTTCCAAAAAAACTCGCCGAAGGTTGAATTTCATGAAAGTCGAGGCTGCCGAAACTCGAGGGTCCACTGTAGCTTGAAATTGAGCTCAAAGTAACAGAAATGTTTGATTTTTGCCAATATTTCAAAGTACACAAATGATGTCACTTGTCCAGTACGGGTCCAACTGGCCAGTCTGATACGCATTTAGGAATGCACTGACATTATTTATATGATTATTACAATAATGCAGTAGTCTGCATGACATTTAATCTTTTATTTTTTGTGTGAATAAAAATTCAAAATGAAAAGCAAGCATAATATAAGAGGGGCCTGAAGATGTGACTAAGGAACAGAGGAAATGTTTATTTAGTTCCAGGAATGTCTACAATGTTTATTCTAGATCCTATTTTCAAATTAGCAATTGTTGAATTTTGTATGAAACTGGGCAAACTACTAATTTCTTATCATTTTATTGGATAGTTGAAATTGGTAAATGAGGATTTTCTTGTACTTGGTCAATAGAATAGATGGAATACTAGAGAAATAGCTATGAGTTTGGTCGACTAGAACAGTGGAATTGGCCAAAATTAAAGCATAAAGTGGATGAAATTGCCAGTGCATAAACATTGCCAGGACTGCTAACTTTGTGAGAGCATCATTCCATAAGTTTTCCATCAAATTTCATACTTTTGGTTTCATTACCTTCAGAAAAAGATTCTTGAGCATTTCGTAAGTTTTTTTTTTTTTTTTTAATTCTTTGTCCTTGATAGCAAGTTTGAGAGCAGGGGTTTCAACACTGAGAGGGTTAATCTGGTCATTACCTATATTCATATGAAATGATGACCAGAATAAGAAAAAAAAAATTGAGTGCAGGGAAGCTAATGATCCAGAAGAAATGTTTTATATTTGAATCTGTTCACTTGCACATCAATAAAATTGATGAATAATCAAAATTCAGAAATATAGGAGCTTGTGAAATTGTATGGATGACTACATGATGCTCATGAAATTTAAAATCTCTAATATAAGTTACATGATGATTTTTTTTATTTAATGTGTATCATTCAAGACCTAAGATAACTCGTAAGATTTATTATTTACAGCAAGCATTGTGATTTTCAGCCATTTATATACTGTCCATAGAATAGAATTTCTCAAATGTACACCTTGTTTAAAAAACTAATTCTTATTAATTAATTATTAATAAATTATTGTTAATAACTTGTCATTGTACTTTGATCCATTCTCTCTAAATGTTGAGGTGGTTTGGTCATTTACAGCAAATGGATCAAAGTAGAATGACATGGAGAGCATATAAATCTGTAGGGGAAGCACAGCGGGGTAGGGGTCGTCCTCGAAAAGGTTGGAAAGAAGGGGTAAGGGAGGTTTTGTGGGCGAGGGGCTTGGACTTCCACCAGCCGTGCACGAGCGTGTTCGATAGGAGTGAATGGAGACGAATGGTATTTGGGACCTGACGAACTGTTGGAGTGTGAGCAGAGTAATATTTAGTGAAGGGATTCAGAGAAACCGGTTATTTTTATATAGCCGGACTTGAGTCTTGGAAATGGGAAGTACAATGCCTGCACTCTAAAGGAGGGGTTCGGGATATTGGCAGTTTGGAGGGATATATTGTGTATCTTTATATGTATATGCTTCTAAACTGTTGTATTCTGGGCACCTCTGCAAAAACAGTGATTATGTGTGAGTGAGGTGAAATTGTTGAATGATGATGATGGAAGTACAGGAAGGCCCCACTTATACGGCGGGTTAGGTTCCAGGCTACCGCCGTAAAGCGGAAATCGCCGTAAAGTGGAACACCCTTTTTTTCCACTTATAAATGCATACAAACACTAGATAACAAGTTTACACTAACATATATTAAGTTAGCAATAGAACCAGGCATCAAAAAACAATAAAAAGGTACAATACACACATAGTGCACTCATTACTTACCTTAAAATATTTATAGTCTTAATCTAGGGTGAGACAAGTAGTATTTATTGTAAGAAATCAAGTGTGGTATGTATTTTAATAGCCTCACCAGGCCACCCCACCCACACATACTATTCTATGATATTTAAGCATCCCAGAGCGATAAAATGTATATACAGTTCACTCATTACTTACCTTAAAATATTTGTAGTCTTAATGTAGGGTCAGGAGTAAGTAAATGAGATAAAACGAATAAATGAGAGAGAGAAAGAATGAATACATGAGAGGGGGCAGGCGCAGTTATGTAAACAAACCAGGGGAAGGTAAGTTTTGTAAACAAACGAAGTGTACACGTCTGGTTTGTGTACAAGTTACATTGTGTACAGGTTGTCTCTACATTGATACGGTAGAATTAATAAAGAAGAACACTCCCATTCTCATGTAACATCATTTTGAGAAGAAATGAAGCTCTGAGTGAAGGCAATGGAAATAAGTCACACTGACTTTTTTGGGTTATCCTAGGTTCTCTACACGTATGTTGTTATGTATGATAATCTATGTAACTGTATTTGTGTATACCTGAATAAACTTACTTACATACATACGAAAGGAATAATTTTCTACAGTTACCCCCAGTAACACATTTACTCTTATGTTAGATTAGAGAAAATGTTATTCTTGGCGTCACTTGTACAAGTTATGTGGCTCCCACATCTTATATTTATGTTTATTTATTCTATTGTGGGGTGTATTTATCATCTTTTTATGTTATGTATCGTGTTTATTATATAATTTTGAAAAAAATATCATGGATGGATTAATGAAAATGTGTATATTACCGTAATATACGACATTTAATGAGACTCGGTATTGTTATTATCACCACTTGTGCAAGTCGTCTGCTACGACATCTCACATTTGTTTATTTATTCTACTGTGGGGTGTATTTATCTTATTTATATGTTATGCATCGTGTTTATTATATGATTTTGAAAAAAATATCATGGATGGATTAATGAAAATGTGTATATTACCGTAATATACGACATTTAATGACTCAGTATTGTTATTATCACCACTTGTGCAAGTCGTCTGCTACGACATCTCACATTTGTTTATTTATTCTACTGTGGGGTGTATTTATCTTATTTATATGTTATGCATCGTGTTTATTATATAATTTTGAAAAAAATATCATGGATGGATTAATGAAAATGTGTATATTAACGTAATATACGACATTTAAATGACTCGATGTATGTAAGTTTATTTAGGTACAGGTATACATAAGTATAATTATCAGAGTATATATAAAATATGAAATAACTTTTAAAAACATTTGAAATTTTGGAGTTTCCAGACAAAATGGAGAGACTTAGTGCTTACTGAGCTCATGGAGAATGTAAACAAACAGGGTGGGGCACGGTGACCGTATTAGAAAGTCAGGTGGGGGGAGCCGTATAGTGAGTTTTGGTCATAATTTGAAATGTCCGTATTAGCGGAACGCCGTAAAGTGAAACGCCGTAAAGCGGGGCCTTCCTGTATTTTCTTTTTGGAGATTTTTTCTTTCTTTTTGGGTCACCCTGCCTCGGTGGGAGATGGCCAACTTGTTAACCCCTTGACTGTCGCAACCCCCAATCCTGAGGTATCTCCTGGTGTCGCAAAATTTCAAAAAAAAAAAAAAATTACTTTTTCTTATGAAATGATAGAGAATCTTTTTCCAATTGTAATGACACCAAAAAAAATGAAATTTGATGGAAAACTGATGGAATTAAGCTCTCGCGAAGTTAGCGATCTCGGCGATATCTACAAATCTGCAATTTCACCCACTTTGAGCCCTATTTTCGGCTAATTCCATTGTTCCAGTCGACCAAACTCATAGCTATTTCTTTAGAACTCCATTTTTTCTATTTATTGAGCACAACAAACTGCCCATTTACCGATTTCAACTACCCAATAACATGATCAGAAATTTGCAATTTGGCCAATTTCACAAAAATGAAAAAAATATGACAATTTCAAAATAAGGTCCAGAATGAACAATGCAGGCATTCCTGGCTCTAAAATAACATTTTCTTTGTTCGTCAGTCATGTCTCCAGGCCCCTCTGATATTACTCTTGCTTTCTATTTTGAGTTTTTATTCAAACAAAAAATAGAAGATTTACTGTTATGCAGACTACTGCAATATTGTAATAATTGTATAAATAATGTCAACCCATTCATGACTGCATATTAGAATAGCCAGTTGGACATTTATTGGAAAATGATATCATTTGTTTACTTTTGAACATCGGCAAAAATTAAACATTTCCCCTACTTTGAGCTCCATTTCCAAGTTCTTTTTATAGTAAAACCAATCAAAATCACCACTATTTCTATAATATGTTTTCCATTCTATCAAATGAGACCAAGAAAATGAGAATACAACCATAAATACTATACAAAAATAGACCACAAATTCGTCATTTTAATTAAAAAAAAATGGTCAGAGTTTTTTTTTCTCATTATGCACTGCGTGCTCCAGGATTTTTTTATATGGTACACACTAACCACACAGACCCATTCTCTCACATGTGGGCCTACCAGCTTTCTCCTGCTTGATTTGAAGCCGTTAGAATTTATGAGTACAGTGGACCCTCAACCAGCGATATTAATCCGTTCCTGAGAGCTCATCGTTAATCGAAATTATCGTTAGTCAAGTTAATTTTCCCCATAAGAAATAATGGAAATCAAATTAATCCATGCAAGACACCAAAAGTATTGAAAAAAAAAATTTTTACCACATGAAATATTAATTTTAATACACACAAACTGAAGAAGACATGCACAGTTACATGACACTTACCTTTATAGAAGATCTGGTGGTGATTGATGGGATGGGAAGAGGGGAGAGTGTTGATGGTGTTAGTGTTTAGAAGGGAAATCCCCTTCCATTAGGACTTGAGGTGGCAAGTCCTTTTTCGGAGTTACTTCCCTTCTTCTTTTAATGCCACTAGGACCAGCTTGAGAGTCACTGGACCTCTGTCGCACAACATATCTGTCCATAGAGGCCTGTACCTCCCATTCCTAAAGTGTTTCACAACATTGTCATTGTCACAATTAAACACTTGTTCAGGTTTCAATTCTTCACTGTCTATGTGCTCCTTGAATTCCTGCACATACTTTTCAGCTGCTTTTTGGTCCAAACTGGCAGCCTCACCATGCCTTATCACACTATGTATGCCACTACAATTCTTAAATCTCTCAAACCAACCTTTGCTGGCCTTAAATTCACTCACATCACCACTAGTTGCTGGCATTTTTCTAATTAAATCCTCATGCAACTTCCTAGCCTTTTCACATATGATCGCTTGATTTCGTTTATCCACACCAATAACAGTCTCTCAACATCTTCTATCACTTGCAATCTCAGTTTCGAAAACATAGTTGCACCTTTGGCAAGAACAGCTTCCTTGATTGCCGTTTTCTTGGCCACAAAAGTAGCAATGGTTGATTGGGGTTTTGTGTACAACCTGGCCAGCTCGGAGACACACACTCCACTTTCATACTTAGCAATGATCTCTTTCTTCATATCCATAGTAATTCTCACTCTTTTTGCTGTAGGGTTGGCACTAGAAGCTTTCTTGGGGCCCATGGTGACTTATTTTGCAGGGGCAATCACTAAAAAGGCTGTGATAATATGAAATGTTCCGATTGTATGCTTGGAAGCGACCACGGTGGCTGGCTGGCTTTTTAAACACTGGCCAGAAGTGGACGTGTCTCAGACGGAACGAATAGTGTTGGTCGAGTTTTTTAGCACTAGTCGAGGCAAAATTTTTGCGTTAAAATGTATCGCTGGTCGGATTTATCGTTAATCGATGCCATCGTTGGTCGAGGGTCCACTGTATATATACGTCAAAGATGGTACCTCGTAAGACGTATATATATGACCGAAACAGTCAAAGGGTTAAAAAAAAAAACTTGTTAATTAATTATTTTTGAGGGTGTGTAAAGGAAGAAAGTTGAAAGTGAACATAGATGAGAGTAAGGTGATGAGGGTATCAAATGATTTAGATAAAAAAAAATTGGATATCACATTGGAGAGAAGGAGTATGGAAAAAGTGAATGTGTTCAGATATATCGGAGTTGCCTTGTCAGCAGATGGATTTTTGAAAGATGAGGTTAACCATAGAACTGATTAAAGAATAAAGGTGAGTGGTGGTTTGAGGTATCTGTTAAGATGAAAAACATTATCCATGGAGGCACAGAAGGGAATGTACGAGAGTATAGTGGTACCAACACATATATGGGTGTGAAGCATGGGTTGTAAATGCTGCAGCAAGGAGGAGGCTGGAGGCAGTGGAAATATCATGTTTAAGGGCAATGTGTGGTGTAAATATTATGCAGAGAATTCATAGTGTAAGAATTAGGAGGAGGTGTGAAGTATTAGTCAGAGGGCTGAAGAGGGGTTGTTGAGGTGGTTTGATCATTTAGAGAGGATGGAACAATGTAGATTGATTTGGAGAACATGAAATCTGTAGTGGAAAGAAGGCGGGGTAGGGGTCGTCCTAGGGAAGGTTGGAGGGAGGGGGTAAAGGGGGTTTTATGGGTGAGGGGCTTTGACTTTCAGCAAGTGTGCATGAGCGTGTTAGGAGTGAATGGAGACGAATGGTTTTTGAGACCTGACGAGCTGTTGGAGTGTGAGCAGGGTAATATTTTGTGAAGGGATTCAAGGAAACTGGTTAGCCAGACTTGAGTCATGGAGGTGGGAAGTACCTAGCCTGCTCTTTAACCCCTTCAGGGTCCAAGGCCAAAATCTGAAGTGGTGCTCCAGTATCCAAGAAATTTTGAAAAAAAAAAAAAAATGATTTTTTCTTACAGAATTAAAGAGCATATTTTTGTGAAGGTAATAAAACAAAAAAAAAATTCTGATCAGTACTTACCGAGATACAGTGCCAAGAAGTTAACAAAAATGATGTGGTGGCGGCAACATCGACGAATTCCACATACGCGCATTACATTATTTAGCGGTTTTTAAAGTTTTTTCTTTTCTTTTCCAATTTTTTTCTATTCCTACTAACATTTGGGGCCTGAGAGACCAATACTGTATATAATGTATATATATATAAACTCACTGTATTGAACACAATAACCGCACTAAAGTTATTATCATATTATTGTTTACCACTGTTGTTTATTACAATAAACATGCACAAATCTTGTATAATACTAATGTTCTATCATATATTTACATATTTACAATCACTGGACATGGTTTTAGAACTGCTGGAGCTTGTGGAACTCCTTGAAACAAGGCACCATGCACAGAGGCACCTTACATTCCTCACACATAAACCGAGTGTCTTTGCGTCTTTGTTGCCGTCGTTTTGTTTGTGCACAGATGATGCATCTCTTCTGAGCAAATTTCTTCTGAGTTGGAGGAAGCTGTATTATGAAATGATCACCTTCCCTCCTCAAACGCTTGGGTATATCCTGAGTAATTCGAGGACCTTGTTGTATAGCAGGTGTTCTTGCCTGGTACTTCATTATGAGTTGTCTGACAACAGACAAACAAAATTCACCATACGGTGGTCTGTTGCCAGTCTTTATTTGGTACATATTATATGCATTGAGCATAGAAATGTCCATGAGATGGAAGAAAAGTTTCATGTACCACTTGTAACTCTTATGAACACAGTCAACAAAACCAATCTGCATGTCACATTTGTCAACCAAGCGCATGTTTTGTGTATAATCAATCACTGTCACTGGTTTTCGAATACGTTCATTAGTCACTCGATCAACTTTGCCACTGTCTTGCACTTCATTACGGTGAATGGTTGTCAACAATGTGACATCTCGTTTGTCATGCCACAATAATGCCATGATGTCATTGGCAGTAAACACCTGCACGTCATCACCACGAGCACCTGCGTTGAGCCTGGGCATATGTTTACAATTAGAACGCACTGTGCCACACACATATGTCTTGTTCACTTGCATGAAATCACTGAGTAATGGGCTTGTGTACCAGTTATCGGTATATAATGTATGCCCCTTACCAAGATAAGGTGTCATCATGTTTCTCACTATGTCACCTGAGATACCCAATAACATCTTGGTATCTTTCAATGTTTTACTTCCCGTGTATACAACAATATCCAACACCAGGCCACTGTCACAGTCACAGAGTGCAAACAGTTTTATACCAAAGCGTTTCCTCTTGCTCGGTATATACTGCTTGAATGACAGTCTACCTTTGAACAAAATCAAACACTCGTCAGTTACAAGATTCTTGAATGGATAAAAGTATATGCTGAACTTTTGTTTGAGATACATGAAAACATTTCTAATCTTGTATAACCTGTCACTTCTGTCAGGCCTGGTTTTGTCAGAGAAGTGCAACATACGTAAGAGTAAGATAAACCTGTTCACTGGTATGATTTCACTGAAGACCGGGGTAGAAATTAGCCGATCTGTGGACCAGTATGCTTTTATATTATGCTTATACACATGAGGCATAAGCATTATTGTTGCAAAAAGCAAATACATTTCTGCAACAGTCGTCTCTTTCCACCTGTGTAATCTTGACTGTGGTGATGTGATCGTATTTGCCATGGTGTACTCAAAATACTTATTACTTTCCCTGACAATAGTTTCCATCAATGGCTGGTCAAAGAATAATTCAAAGAATTCCAGTTCATTGGCTGTGGTTCCAAGGGGACAAGTAGGTAGAATTCCACTTTGAGAGTCATCAAAGTGGTGAGGCTTGGGAACAAAATTGGGATTTTGCTGCCAATCCCACATACGGTTTGCTGGTGGATACTGGACATCATAGGCTGGTTGTGCGGGTGGTTGTGGTTGTGGTGGGCTGGTGGCAGACGCTCCACTTTGTCCTTGAACTGACGAGTCAGCAGCGTGGGTCCCAGCCTGGGCTGGTGAGTCACGCATGGCGGTACCACTACCATCACCACTAACACCATCCACTGATGCCTGTGGTCTATCCATGCCAAGTGTAGCCACATCATCCTCACTATCACTACCTAAAACTGGTGTAGGGCCACGGGATGTACTCCGGGATGTACTCCCGGATGTACTCCGTCCCCTGGGCACAGCATAGGGTACACTACCCGAGCGCATGCGGTGGCGAACATACCGACGCTTCACTGGTGAATATGATTCCTCACTATCACTACTCGAATGATCGTCGAGCGCAATAAAATCACAATCCACGTCACTATCATCATCATTACTGAAGTCAGAGGCCTGGCCACGCGAAAATATTAGTTTTCTCTTGCGTTGAGGAACAGCCGACCGTGAGTCACAAGTGCCCACACCAGAGGTAGAAGGTTGAGGATCGTCAGGGTTTTCTGCACTATTATCGATATTCTGGTCATTCTTTTCGGTCACTAACTGATCAAAGCCGTAGAATTCGTCAACATTTCCATTTCCATCAGTGTCAGAACTATCAGATAGAAAGAGGAGAGTCCCAATTTTCCGGGGAGTGAGAGCTGACTTTCGACGAGGCATGGTGAACAAGGGTAACTGAGCCGGCATTCCCACAATGCTATGCGGGCGCCTAGATTTTTTGTTTATGGCACACACCCACCACGCAGACCCGTTCTCTCACATGTAGGCCTATGAGTGCTTTCGCGCTAAATTTGATGGCGCTAGAATTTTGGCGTAGATCTATGGTTTGGACACTCAACGTGAAGCCGTAGATCTACGGGACGGACCCTGGAAGGGTTAAATGAGGGGTTTGTTATATTGGCTGTTTGGAGTGACATCTAAACTGTCATTTCTGGGTACCTTTGCAAAGACAGTGATTATCAATGAATGATAGTGAAAGTGTTGAGCATTGCTGAAAGTTTTTTCTCTCTTTTTGGGTTTTTCTTTCTCTTTGGTCACCCTGCCTTGGTGGGAGACAGCCAACATGTTAAAAAAAATTTTTTTGATATTCTTCTTAGTTGGGCATCTCTGATTCAATTTTGTTTTAATATTTCTCTTACTTCCTTATAGGCAGTTTACTCTGCTATGACATAATTTAGCTTGGAAATTTGATTTCAGCCCTTGTTGTTAAATTATCTGATATCATACCCTCTTTATTTTTTTAAGATGCTGGTGATGCAGCAGAGGGTGATTGGGAAGACTCTCAAGCTGAGGGAATACAGGGTGATAGTGTTGGTGCAGCTGGTAATGCCAGTCCTCAACACCCATCTTGGCTACAGTCCAGAGGAAAGTCCTCTCAGGTTAGTTTTGTTGTTGTGTCCACAGTGTATCAAGCTATTTATTTGTTCCATGTGTTCTGTCCAGTGAATAGCCTAAACTTGCCTATTAAACTATGCCTTAGTTATTGGAATTACATTTGCCATCTGGCATTTTTTTAGTTAGTGATCTGTTGGATGTTTGGGTGGAAGCAGCTTGTCTTGGGTTTCAAGTACTTGGTAAAGGCCACCTCCAAATTAAATAATCTTAATGTAAATTGACTTGATTTGCTCAATACATTGTATTATGCCACCTTTTTTGTATACATTCCATACCTCCACATATATGATAAAGCATTTAACAGTCTCTCTTCTAAGTATATTACAAAAGTCACTTCAAAGAACTGGCTAAGAGAAGCTGTCCAGCCACACTTACTGTGTCCTGTATTGTTTGTCTGCTCTATCTGCATGTAAGTTCGTTATAGAAAGCACATGCTCAAGTGATCTTATCTTGCATAATCAAGGAGTATTATACTATTCTGGTGATGTTTGAGAAAGCCTAGGGAACGAATGAATTTGACAGTTAAAAACAGATGAGGTGAATTACAGTATTAGATGGTGAGCTGGAGGTTTTGGGAAGATGGCAGAAATATTTTGAGAAACTGTTAAATGTTGATGAAGAGAAAGCAGCTCAGGGAGGCATAAGATCTTTAAGGTATGAGGAAGAGCCAGATGTTTTTTATGGTTTTATTGGTTGTTTCTTGGTGTTATTTGATAGAATATAAGACATACTACTGAAGTAGAATTTTTTTTTTGGGCAACAGTAGGACTTTCAGTCCTATTTTAAGCCAATTCCATTGCTCTGTTCAGCCGAATTCTTAGCTATTTTGTTAGAATGCCTTCCATTCTGTCAATTGAGAACAAGAAATTGCCCATTCAACTATTTTAGCTACCCTATAAAGTACACAGAAGTCTGGTAATTTGGCTAGAAAGGGTCCAAAATAAACAATATAAACATTGTTGGCACTGAAACATTTCCTCTGTTCATTAATCACATCCCCAGTCTTCTTCTGTAATACACTTGCCTTCCATTTTGAATTCATTATCGTGCAAACTTTGCTCTATTTCTCGGATAATACAATATAACCAGGAATGATTGGTCATGGTTTATAGTGTCCTAATAATTGAATCAGACCTATTAAAAATGCTTAAAACAGCTTGGTGGGTGTTGAGCTCATGACATAGAACTACATGAGGGATCCTGGCCTCAGTGACTTAGTTCCACATGGCAACCCCTGAAAGGGTTAATAAAGTTTTTGAGACAATGGACCACAGTAAAGAATTTGATGTTTATTAGTAAAGCTTTTGATGGAGTTCCTCACAAAAGCTTTAAGAAAAGTGGCAGCTCATGGTATAAGAGAAAATATTCTAACATAGATTAAGGCATGGCTGACCAACAGGAAACAGAGAGTCTGCATATATGGAGTGAAATCTGAATGGGGACCAGTCACTAATGACATTTCACAAGGACCAGTTTTAGCCCCAATGTTGTTCATAATTTACATTAATGACCTTGACTATGGAATAACAAGTGATCTGTAAATTCACTTATGACACAAAATAATAGATTCTGAGTATGATACCATTGAACTTCAGGAAGATTTGGACAAATTAATGTCATGGTCTGAAAAGTAGCAGATGCAGTTCAGTGTGATAAGTATAGAGGAATGAAAATAACCCTTATATGTACTTATAACCGCCCAGGGAGGTACTACCATCCTGCCAAGTGAGTGTAAAACGAAAGCCTGTAATTGTTTTACATGATGGTAGGATTGCTGGTGTCCTTTTTTCTGTCTTATAAACATGCAAGATTTCAGGTACGTCTTGCTACTTCTACTTACACTTAGGTCACACTACACATACATGTACAAGCATATATATACACACCCCTCTGGGTTTTCTTCTATTTTCTTTCTAGTTCTTGTTCTTGTTTATTTCCTCTTATCTCCATGGGGAAGAGGAACAGAATTCTTCCTCCGTAAGCCATGCATGTTGTAAGAGGCGACTAAAATGCCGGGAGCAAGGGGCTTGTAACCCCTTCTCCTGTATAAATTCCTAAATTTAAAAAGAGAAACTTGTTTTTCTTTTTGGGCCACCCCACCTCGGTGGGATACGGCTGGTACGTTGAAAGAAAAGATCAAGAGGTATAAGTAACAAGCGTCCAGAAGTTATTTTACAGCTCTGTGTGTATCACTAGTAAGGCCTCACTTAGATTATGCAACTCAGTTTTGGTCTGTACTACAGAATGGACATAAATGCATTGGAGAACATACAGAAAAGGATGACAGAATTAATCCACTATATAAGGAATCTTTTATACAAAGATTGAGAGCTTTGAGCCTTCACTCTCTTGAGAGACTTATAATGAGGAGAGATATCATTGAGGTATACAAGTGGAAGACAGACGTAAATAAAGGCAGTGTAAATAAACTACTGAGGATATCGAATAAAGTAAGAACTCAAAATAACAGAGTTAAACTAGATAAGTTTAGATTTAAAAAGGACATAGGAAAGTACTGGTTTTCAAACCGAGTTGTTGAGTGGAACAATCTGCCAAGTATGGTCATAGAAGCTAAAACCTTTGGCAGCTCTAAAAATAGGTTAGATAAACATATGTGTGGGAACAGTTGGGTTTGATTAGGACCTGAGGTATTGAAGCGAATTTCTTGGGTAGCTTTGGGAATAGGTTGGACATATGTGAAGGATGGAGTGATTGGATATGAGAAGGACCTGTCTAGTACAGGCCAGGAGGCCTGCTGTATTGTTACTCCATTCTTATGTTCTTAAGATGAGGAGGAGTTTGAAGTCATCTGTCCCTCTGTTCAAGACGGGAGAAATATCAGAGCTTGAATGAGTGCAGAGATCGTTTATGGCCCGCATAGAGCCAATAAAGCATTTAAATTACTGGGAACACCTTAAAGTCTTGAATATGTACTCAGTGGAGCAGAAAAGTCAGAGAGATACATGATAATGTACACCTGGAAAGTACTCGAGGGCCTGGTCCCAAATCTGCACACTGCCATAACATACTGGAGTGAGAGATATGGGAGGAAGTGCAAATTAAACTCAGTGAAAAGTTGGGTTGTGGTGGGCACAATAAGGGAAAGCTGTATCAACATTCAAAGGTATACCAAAGGTAAAGGTAGCCTAGAGTTTATGCATTCAGTCCATCAATCTTGATAAAAGTGCAACAGATGTGTAGAGAAGGGACTTATATACTGCAGACAAGTGATGTGGAACTTTTCATTATTCACTTTGCCCCAACTGCTTCACCTCAACTGTCTGCAGTATACAGTAGGGCCCCACTTAAACGGCAGGTTAGGTTCCAGGCTACCGCCAGAGAGTAGACATCGCCGGAAAGCAGAATGCCATTTTTTCCCCACTTATAAATGCATATAAATGCCAGATAACAAGTTTACACTAACACACATTAAGTTAGCAATAGAACTAGGCATTAAAAACAATTAAAAGTAAAATACACACAGTACACTCATTACTTAAAATATTTGTAGTCTTAATGTAGGGTGAGAGGTGAGTAAATGAGGTAAAAGGAATAAACAAGAGAGAGAGGAGAGAGAGACGTGGATTATGTAAACATGCAAATGAACGCCTCTGTTTATGGTTCATACACATTCATACAAACACTTTAAATTGTGTTCAAGTTGTCTCCATGTTGGTACAGTAGAATAAATAAAGAGCTACACTCCCATTCTCATGTAACAGCATTTTTAGAAGGAATGATGCTCTGAGTGAAGGCATATGAAAGGAACAATTTTCTAGGTACATTCCCAGTAATACTATTGTATATATGAGAGTATAGTTATACCAATGCTCTTAAATGGGTGTGCAACATGGGTGTGAAACATGGCTTGAGGCAGGGGAGATGTCATATCTGAGAGCAATGTGTGGTGTGAATATAATACAAAGAATTCTTAGTTTGGAAATTAAGGGAAGGTGCGGGATTACCAAAACTATTATCCGGATGGTTGAGGAGGGGCTGTTGAGATGGTTCACTCATGTAGATAGGTTGGAACAAAATAGAAGGACTTCAAGAGTGTATAAATCTGTAGTGGAGGGATAGCGGGGTAGGGGTCAGCCTAGGAAAGGTTGGAGGGAGGGAGGTAAAGGAGGTTTTGTGTGCAAGGGACTTGGATTTCCAGTAAGCATGCATGAGCATGTTAGATAGGAATGAATGGAGACAAATGGTTTTTAGGACTTGACATGCTGTTGGAGTGTGAGCAAGGTAACATTTATGAAGGGATTCAGGGAAACCGGCAGGCCGGACTTGAGTCCTGGAGATGGGAAGTACTGAGTCTGCACTCTGAAGGATGGGTGTTAATGTTGCAATTTTATAACTGCAGTGTAAGCGCTCCTCTGGCAAGACAGTGATGGGGTGTATGATGATAGTTTTCTTTTTTTGGCCACCCTGCCTTGGTGAGAGATGGCCAGTGTGTTAATATAATAAAAATAGACTTTTGCCTACCCATATGCTATGCTTTCATCAAGATTGATGGGCTAAACACATCAACTCCAAGCTGAGAGACAGATTACCTCAAATTACTCTTCATCTTCCACCGTTATTCTCTGTGTTGGACTGATGAAGCCACTGATTAGTGAAATGTTTCTACAATAAAGATACCCAAATGTTGCTCAAAATGTCTCATTCATATACTTGGCATTTTATCAATTATTATATAAAATTCCTGCATTAACTTTCATTGAAAATAAGAATACAGGATATGTAAATGTTTAAAAATACCACACATGCTTCCACCTACTGTGCTGGACTAATACTAATTAATACATTATACCTAGTTGGATGACTCTTATTAGGCTGGCATGATACAATGGTTAGTACTGACCTAGTTTTAGAGACTGGCATGCAAAGCATAGAAATTAGAAGAAAGTTTGGAGTTTAAAATGGTATAATTTAGAGAACAGAGGAGGGATTGTTCAGAGTGGAACAAAGCAGATTGCATGGACAGGATGAGGAGTTGAGGTAACTAAAGGAAATTTTAGATGGTTATGGGCTTGAGTGTGTTTCATTTTAAGTGGAACTTTCTTAATAGAAGGAGGAGCATAATGTATGTAAACATAGGTGAGGTGACAAGGGGTTATAGGTCCTCAGTAGCAGTGGGGCATTTTGATACAGATGCTACCTGTACTTGCAAGGGTTTATTTACCCTTGTAATATTACCTTTGAAAGTGATTTTGTTCATTGGTGCCAGAAATCTGCATGAATGCAGCCTTTAAGAATAGTACTGGCTGGTGTCCTCATTAGCAATATGTTTAACATATTCCCAGTCCATGATTTGTGAATGCTTCTGTTGTGTATAACATGCATTGTTCATATTGTGCATATCTTTATGACGTGTACATTATGTGATGTTTCACATACGTAGAGTCTAATGTATCTCATGCACAACATTTGGTATAAACCTGCTAAAGGGTTGTGGTGATTTTTCAGTTTTGTTCTTGTTAATTCACAAATGGTTTTCAGTGTGATTACTGTTACTTTGGTGTTACTCAGTTGGAGGGGTCAGACTATGTTATTTCCATGTTCCATGTGGGTAAGAGGATTAATTGTTTGGTTTCTGTGTTCTCATTGCACTTGTTGAGGATGTGTTGTGCTTTGTTAGGAGGTGAGGTACTTTAGCTTCATAAAAATATTGGTGAGGGTGCTGTATTTGCTGTCGAGAAACTCTGGGTTATAAATGTTAAATGCTTTGAGGAAAACACAATAAGAACACTTAATCTAGTTCTTGCACTGCTACAGGTACCATCTGACTTACGACCGAGCTTGGTTCCGACAAACCGGTTGCAAGTCAAAATGGACGTAAGTCGAACCTTACTACTGAACATCAACATCACACTTTTGTAATGACTTTATTTTATTGTTTTATTTTGGTACATATTTCATTTTTTGCTTTACTTTTTATGCTGTTAGTACTGTATTTTATACTGTAAGGTTTAGGATAAACACTGTGTACAACACAGACAGCTGTTTATTTCCCAGAAATTGGGCATACAAAACACAGTCGTAAGTCGAGTGGTCGTATGTCGAGCAGGTCGTAAGTCAGATGGTAGGTGTACTACTATTGATTTGAAAAGACCACATTTAATACAAAGAAAGTCTATCAGTGAAGGTTTGTTCTGCATATGGTGTCGTCTTAACATATTTGTCAAGAGATCTTGCTGTCCAACAAGAGAAATGCTGCAGACATAAAGGATGAAGTACATAACCATTTAATGTTACCGGCTTTTTCAATACTAGATAACCATAAGTCTTAATTGTTTCCATAAAACCCATAAGGAGAAGATTGTGTGTACACAACAATGTCTGTAGGAGCGTAGAACTGTCAACACGTTAGGTTTAATCTTATTTATTTTCAGGCCATGAACAAAAAATTTTTAATTTTCTTTCAGGTTTTATGTAAATGTTTTATGAGGTATTAGTGATCATATTTAGAGAAATTATTTATTGTGTGATGTAATGTGTATCTCAGAATTTACAGATTTTTCTTGGAGTATCCTTGTGATTACTAGCATGGACCATTCATTTTAAGGTAGCAACACAACATAGGTCTTAACATTGTTTGTAAAACCAGATTATCTTGTGGAGCTTTATTTACATGTTATATTGATTACTTGTTCCAACTATTTTAATGTCTTTCATTTCCCTGACAGGTGTCCTTCAAAAGAATCGTGATTTGTTTCTACCTACCCTATCTGGCCTTGGTGTTTTTCTTCTAGAATATTAAAATGTTTGTATGTAGCAGCAACCATGACTTGATTACAGTATAGTGTTATGCCTCTAACAACAATTTTAGTAAACAAAAAGTCTTGCTTTGTAGTAACACTTATGGTGTTCACTTTTTTTTTCATAGATACCATTCTCTAGACCCTGTGTTCCCAGCCTTGGATCCTGACCCAAATCAAAGTAGATTATAATCAAATAATTTAATGTGTGTGTGTGTGTGTGTGTGTGTGTGTGTGTGTGTGTATATATATGTGTGCGTAAATGTGTGTGTGTGTGTGCATGTGCGTGAGGTCATGCATGCATATGTATGTGTGCATGTGCGTGTGTGTGTATGCACTTTGTGTGTTCACCTGTATGTGGTTGCAGGGTTTGAGTTATAGCTTCTGGCTTCACCTCTCAACTTGCCATTTGCCAGATTCAATCTCCTAGTTTCATGGACCCTATTGTAACAGCTCATAAAATTATGTATGGAGTCTGCTTCTACCATTTCTTCATCAAAATCATTCCACTTCCCAACCACCCTGAGACTGAAGAAATACTTTTTGTCATCCCTGTGACTCGTGTGTCTTTTCTTCCAGCTCTTCCTCCAGGTACTTGTTTCCCACCTTTCAAACAACCTCTTCTTGTCTGGTCTATCAATTCCTCTGAGTATTTTGTATGTTATCATGTCTCCCCTGATCCTGTTGCCATCCAGGGCCATTAAACTCCATTCCTTTAGCCTTTCCTTGTAGCTCATACCCATTAGGTGTAAAATTAGTCTCGGTTTATACTTCTACACTTTCTCCAGTTTTATAACATGCTTCCTCAGGTGTGGGTTCCAATTTGGGGCTGAGTACTCCAAGATAGGTCTGATACATGTTGCATACAGCACTCTGAATAACTCATTGTTCACATTCCTGAAGGTCACTTTCAGATTTGCCAGGCTAGCATTGGCTGCAGAGGTTATTCGATTCATGTGAGCTTTTGGCGATGTGGTAGGCACCATGCTTACTCTCAGGTCCTTCTCTTTAAATGAGGTCTGCAGCTTCTGTCCTCTGAGTTTATACTCTGTGTCTGGTATTCTGGCCTCTTCCCCAATGTTTATAATCCTGCATTGACTGGGGTTGATTTCAAGTAATCACTTATCTGACCAACCCTGGAGTTTGTCCAGATCCTTTTGCAGCATTTCCCTATCCTCATCTGTTTGTGTATATCTGAATAAACTTACTTATTTACTTACTTCTATTCTGTTGACTGTACAAGAAACTACCAATCACCTATTTCAACTATGCAATAAAGTGGTCAGAAATTGGCAATTAGACCAATTTCACACAAATTTCAGCAGATGCCAATTTCAAAATATGGTCCAGAATAAACAATGCAGACATTCCTGGCACTAAAATAACATTTTCTTTGTTCATGAGTCACAGCTCCAGGCCCCTCTTATATTTCTCTTGCTTGCCATTTGGAATTTTTTTTCACACAAAAACTAGAAGATTTACTGTTATGCAGACTACTGCATTACTGTAATAATTGTATTAATAATGTCAACCCATTCTTGACTTCGTATTGGAATTTGGACTGGCAGGCGCACACATATTAGAGAGTGATGTCATTTGTTTACTCTTGAACATCACTAAAAAATTAAACATTTACACTACTTTGAGCTCAGTTTCAAGGTATGTACTTTTTGTCATGAAAGCAATCAAAATCACTTCTATTTCTGTAATATATCTTCCATTCTATCAAATGAGACCAAAAAAACGAGAATACAACCATAAAAACCATACGAAAATATACTGCTATGGGGCCGCTAATGGCTGAGAAGTGAACTCCGTTGTTTGTGGTCTGATTACTTTCATTTTTGGTGTACGTTAAGAAGCATCTTTCCATCATACATTGCCCAAGTTTCAATAAGATAGCCCAACAAACAACTGAGAGAAGAAAATAATAATTAATAATAATAATAATAATAATATATTTACTATAAGTATATGCACATGGTATACAGGCCTAGCTGACATCAGTGACATACTACTATATAGAAAACCCCTTGTTGTGCTAAGCATTTCAGGCAAATTAGGTCACTGTCCTAGGATGCGACCCTCACCAGTCGACTAACACCCAGGTATCCATTTACTGATGGGTGAACATAGACAGCAGGTGTAAAGAAACATGCCCCAGTGTTTCTACCCTGGCTGGGAATTGAATACATGTATTTACCAAAGATCATATATGGCTAGCCCAAGCCAGGTACTAGAAATAAGCCACGTCTGACTTTTTTGGGTTATCCTAGGTTCTCTACACATGCTATGTGTGATAATCTGTGTACAGAAAAGAGTTTTTTTTGTTTCAGTTTTATGGTGCAGTATGAGTGTATATCACAGCTATGTGCTATACTCTGTTTTTTTTTTAATATAAGCCCCCAAGACAGGGATAGGAGAATGGTACTTGTATCCCATATCCTCTTCATACCTCCATCGAACTGCTCCGTATTATGCCAAATATTATTCATTCTGGAGTATTTAACATATTTTTGTTATTTATATTGTTTATTATGTCATATTAGATCATTTGTGATAGGCAAATAAGACATAGTGTTAATATTAAAGTATATTCCACTGCATCATGAGACTGAGCTCATGGCAACCGACAGTGGCTTCAAAGTCGCTTTATCTTTAATGGACATTGTACTGTGTAGGTGCTTTACACAACAAGAAGCATTTCTATTATTCACTGGAACCATGGCTAGGGCTAAAAGTAAGCAGGTTATAACAATAAATGGAGAAAAAGAAATTGGAATGACTTCTGCAGTAAGTAGTGCCACCAAACAGTACCAGCAGGTTGGTGTGGCGACCCTGGAAATTTGAAATTATGCTAGTCGAAATTAGTGCCGAATAACTGATGGAACAGAACGTCTGATTGCTGGATTTGTGATGACAGACCTTTATACAACATTTAATGAGGCTCGGTGATTATTATTATTATTATTATTATCATCATTATTTTTTTTTCAACAAGTCAGCCCTCTCCCACCAAGGCAGGGTGACCCAAAAAGAAAGAAAATCCCCAAAAAGAAAATACTTTCATCATCATTCAACACTTTCACCTCACTCACACATAATCACTGTTTTTGCAGAGGTGCTCAGAATACAACAGTTTAGAAGTTTTTTTTTTTTTTTTTTTTTTAAAAAAGTCGGCCGTCTCCCACCGAGGCAGGGTGACCCAAAAAAGAAAGAAAATCCCCAAAAAGAAAATACTTTCATCATCATTCAACACTTTCACCACACTCGCACATTATCACTGTTTTTGCAGAGGTGCTCAGAATACAACAGTCTAGAAGCATACACATATAAAGATACACAACATATCCCTCCAAACTGCCAATATCCCAAACCCCTCCTTTAAAGTGCAGGCATTGTACTTCCCATTTCCAGGACTCAAGTCCGACTATATGAAAATAACCGGTTTCCCTGAATCCCTTCACTAAATATTACCCTGCTCACACTCCAACAGATCGTCAGGTCCCAAGTACCATTCGTCTCCATTCACTCCTATCTAACACGCTCACGCACGCTTGCTGGAAGTCCAAGCCCCTTACCCACAAAACCTCCTTTACCCCCTCTCTCCAACCCTTTCGAGGACGACCCCTACCCCGCCTTCCTTCCGCTATAGATTTATATGCTTTCCATGTCATTCTACTTTGATCCATTCTCTCTAAATGACCAAACCACCTCAACAACCCCTCTTCTGCCCTCTGACTAATACTTTTATTAACTCCACACCTTCTCCTAATTTCCACACTCCGAATTTTCTGCATAATATTTACACCACACATTGCCCTTAAACAGGACATCTCCACTGCCTCCAACCGTCTCCTCGCTGCTGCATTTACCACCCAAGCTTCACACCCATATAAGAGTGTTGGTACTACTATACTTTCATACATTCCCTTCTTTGCCTCCATAGATAACGTTTTTTGACTCCACATATACCTCAACGCACCACTCACCTTTTTTCCCTCATCAATTCTATGATTAACCTCATCCTTCATAAATCCATCCGCCGACACGTCAACTCCCAAGTATCTGAAAACATTCACTTCTTCCATACTCCTCCTCCCCAATTTGATATCCAATTTTTCTTTATCTAAATCATTTGACACCCTCATCACCTTACTCTTTTCTATGTTCACTTTCAACTTTCTACCTTTACACACATTCCCAAACTCATCCACTAACCTTTGCAATTTTTCTTTAGAATCTCCCATAAGCACAGTATCATCAGCAAAAAGTAACTGTGTCAATTCCCATTTTGAATTTGATTCCCCATAATTTAATCCCACCCCTCTCCCAAACACCCTAGCATTTACTTCCTTAACAACCCCATCTATAAATATATTAAACAACCATGGTGACATTACACATCCCTGTCTAAGACCTACTTTTACCGGGAAATAGTCTCCCTCTCTTCTACACACCCTAACCTGAGCCTCACTATCTTCATAAAAACTCTTTACAGCATTTAATAACTTACCACCTATTCCATATACTTGCAACATCTGCCACATTGCTCCTCTATCCACTCTATCATATGCCTTTTCTAAATCCATAAATGCAATAAAAACTTCCCTACCTTTATCTAAATACTGTTCACATATATGCTTCAATGTAAACACTTGATCTACACATCCCCTACCCACTCTGAAACCTCCTTGCTCATCCGCAATCCTACATTCTGTCTTACCTCTAATTCTTTCAATTATAACCCTACCGTACACTTTTCCTGGTATACTCAGTAAGCTTATTCCTCTATAATTTTTACAGTCTCTTTTGTCCCCTTTCCCTTTATATATATGCTCTCCGCCAATCCCTAGGTACCTTCCCCTCTTTCATACATTTATTAAACAAAAGTACCAACCACTCCAACACTATATCCCCCCCTGCTTTTAACATTTCTGTCATGATCCCATCAGTACCAGCTGCTTTACCCCTTTTCATTTTACGTAATGCCTCACGTACCTCCCCCACACTTACATTCTGCTCTTCTTCACTCCTAAAAGATGGTATACCTCCCTGACCAGTGCATGAAATTACTGCCTCTGTTTCTTCCTTAACATTTAAAAGTTCCTCAAAATATTCTCGCCATCTACCTAATACCTCCATCTCCCCATCTACTAACTCCCCTACTCTGTTTTTAACTGACAAATCCATATTTTCCCTTGGCTTTCTTAACTTGTTTAACTCACTCCAAAATTTTTTCTTATTTTCATTAAAATTTCTTGACAGTGCCTCTCCCACTCTATCATCTGCTCTCCTTTTGCACTCTCTCACCACTCTCTTTACCTTTCTTTTACTCTCCATATATTCTGCTCTTCTTATAACACTTCTGCTTTGTAAAAACCTCTCATAAGCTACCTTTTTCTCTTTTATCACACCCTTTACTTCATCATTCCACCAATCACTCCTCTTTCCTCCTGCACCCACCCTCCTATAACCACAAACTTCTGCCCCACATTCTAATACTGCATTTTTAAAACTATTCCAACCCTCTTCAACCCCCCCATTACTCATCTTTGCACTATCCCACCTTTCTGCCAATAGTCGCTTATATCTCACCCGTATATATATATAAAGATACACAGCATATCCCTCCAAACTGCCAATATCCTAAACCCCTCCTTTAAAGTGCAGGCATTGTACTTCCCATTTCCATAATTCAAGTCTGGCTATGTGTATAAAATAACCAGTTTCCCTGAATCCCTTCACTAAATATTACCCTGCTCACACTCCAACAGCTCGTCAGGTCCAAATACCATTTGTCTCCATTTACTCCTATCTAACATGCTCACGCAAGCTTGCTGGAAGTCCAAGCCCCTTGCCCACAAAACCTCCTTTACTCCCTCCCTCCAACCTTTTCGAGGACGACCCCCTACCCCGCCTTCCTTTCCCTACAGATTTATACGCTCTCCATGTCATTCTACTTCGATCCATTCTCTCTAAATGACCAAACCACCTCAACAACCCCTCTTCAGCCCTCTGATTAATACTTTTATTAACTCCACACCTTCTCCTAATTTCCACACTCCGAATTTTCTGCATAATATTTACACCACACATTGCCCTTAGACAGGACATCTCCACTGCCTCCAACCGCCTCCTTGCTGCAGCATTTACAACCCAAGGTTCACACCCATATATGAGTGTTGGCACAACTATACTTCATGCATTCCCTTCTTTGCCTCCATAGATAACATTTTTTGTCTCCACATATACTTCAGTGCACCACTCACCTTTTTTCCTTCATCAATTCTGTGATTAACCTCATCCTTCATAAATCCATCCACTGACACATAACTCCCAAATATCTGAAAACATTCACTTCTTCCATACTCCTCCCCAATTTGATATCCAATTTTTCTTTATCTAAATCATTTGATACCTTCATCACCTTACTCTTTTCTTTGTTCATTTTCAACTTTCTACCTTTACACACTCCCAAATTCATCCACTAACCTTTGCAATTTTTCTTTAGAATCTCTCATAAGCACAGTATCATCAGCAAAAAGTAACTGTGTCACTTCCCATTTTGTATTTGATTCCCCATAATTTAATTCCATCCCTCTCCCAAACACCCTAGCATTTACTTCTTCTACAACCCCATCTATAAATATATTAACCCTTTCAGGGTCCAAGGCCAAAATCGGAAGGGGTGCCCCCAATGTCCAAGAAATTTTGAAAAAAAAAAAAAAAAAAAATTCTTACATAATTAAAGAGTATACTTTTTGTAAAGGTAATAAAACAAAAATATTTTCTGATAAGTACTTACCGAGATACAGTGGCAAGAAGTTGACCCAAAATGACCGGGTGGCAGCAACATCGACGATTTCCACAAACTCGCATTTCCTTATTTTACGTTTTTTTATACTTTTTCTTTTCTTTTCTAATTTTTTTCTTTTCCTACTAACATTTGGGGCCTGAGAGACCAATACTGTATATAATATATATATATATATAAACTCACTGTATTGAACACAATAACCGCACTAAAGTTATTATTATAATATTGTTTACCACTTTTGTTTATTACAATAAACATGCACAAATCTTGTATAATACTAATGTTCTATCATATATTTACATATGTACAATCACTGGACATGTTTTTAGAACTGCTGCAGCTTGTGGAACTCCTTGAAACAAGGCACCATGCACAGAGGTACCTTACATTCCTCGCACATAAACCGAGCGTCTTTGTTGCCGTCGTTTTGTTTGTGCACAGGCAACACATCTCTTCTGAGCAAATTTCTTCTTAGTTGCAGGAAGCTGTATTATGAAGTGATCACCTTCCCTCCTCAAACGCTTGGGTATATCCTGAGGAGTTCGAGGACGGTTTTGTATAGCAGGTGTTGTTACCTGGTATATCATTATGAGTTGCCTGACAACAAACAAACAAAATTCACCATACAGTGGTCTGTTGCCAGTCTTCACTTGGTACATATTATATGTATTGAGCATTGAAATGTCTTAAGAGATGGAAGAAAAGTTTCATATACCACTTGTAACTCTTACGAACACAACAATGCCAATCTGCATATCACATTTGTCAACCAAGCGCATGTTTTGTGTATAATCAATCACTGTCACTGGTTTTCGAATATGTTCATTAGTCACTCGATCAACTTTGCCACTGTCTTGCATTTCGTTACAGGTCTCCCTCAACATTCGCGAGGGTTAGGGGATCAAGAACCTTGCAAATGTTGAAAAATTGTGAATGTTTGTTGCCCCAATATATTGTAGGGAAATATAATGCAATACTGCTTCCTTAACTTATTGAATCATGAACTATCATAAAATACATGAAAATGTTGTAAAATATTGTACTATATACGTACATGTTATGGTTTAATAACATGTATATTATTAAATACCACTGCCTCAACCACTGCCTCTACCACTGCCTCTACCACTGCCTCTACCACTCCCTCTACCACTGCCTCTACCACTGCCTCTACCACTGCTTCAACCACTGCCTCTACCACTGCCTCTACCACTGCCTTAACCACTGCTGCCCACTGCCTCGTATTTTTGTATAATTTCTTTCTTCAATTCTATCGTGTTTCTCAATTTCTTTACCAAAGGGCTGGCACTAGCAAGTTTCTTTGGGCCCATGGTTAATTATGTAGTACTTGCACTCAGTCTACAAGAACCAAACACAATGAATTATTGTGAAATGTTTGGCGGAGAACAGAGACTAATCCTCACTCCATCATAAACAAAGCCACACTGCCTCCACCACTGTTTCATCCCTTGTATTTTTGTACAATTTCCTTCTTCAATTTTATCATTATTATTATTATTAATAGACACATATGTAATGACATATTTTATTCATTCTAGAGTATGTATCAGGTTTCTTTGCTATTTAAATTGTTTATTATGTCGTATTAGATGAATTGTGATAGATAAATAAGCCATATTAGGGAAATATTGAAGTATTTTTTCGTGCCTGGAATTCCACTGGAACAGATTAATTCAATTTCATTTAAATGAGGAAAATTGACTCTACAAACGAGCAAATCCAGTCTGCTCGAAATGCCTAGCCATGCTAGGTGTCCTAGTGGCCCCCTCTGTAATTAGTATTTTATAACATGTAAACCACACAATACCCAAAGCCTGTAAACCCCACATTGTAACCCTTGTAGAGAATAAACTTGAATTGAATGTGAGCAAGGTCACGGAACGGATTAAACTCGTATGTAGAGGTTCCACTGTACTTTATTATAGAACTTAGGACTTTTCCTACATTTGCTCTTACCATTTCAATCAGATCTATGCTTCTTTTTATTTATTACCAGTCAAATCACTTAACATGTGTAATGCATTCCTGTATCCCCCCTCTGTGCATGAATCAATGTACATATCATATCTCTGATTATCATATCTTAGATTCACCTCTTCAGTCATTATATCTCTTGAGCTTTCTCTTCCACCTTCTCTTATCTGTTTCGGATATAATCTCATGCATATTTAATGTGTCATCTTCATGTATCTATTTTCTCATTGTTTCAATGTGTATTAGGTATATCTTTTTAATTCACATTTTCTCATGCTAATGAATCTTTCTACTCAACATCCTATGCTTTTAAAAACTATCTACTTGTATGCTGACCATTTTGTTTTTGCATATCCATGTCATTCCCGGATATCATAGTTACTTAAATGTGTCTTCAGTTGACTGCCTTCCTTCCAGGCTCTTGACATTTTGAATGAAAATGCTTGTATCTGTCTTGTCCCAGTTGTACTTAATATGAGTCCAGGTAAACTAGAGAGTGAACCTCACTAATCTCGAGAGTATACATCCCCTTTTGAAACTGAGGAAATTATTTCTTCTTCAGAGCAGGTTTTCATTGGGTATATAACATTTGCCCATACTCTGCTTTACATTCTCAGCATTAAATGTTCTATCTAAATTTTTAGATTACACTACAGTACATGTATCTGTTTCACATACTTTTGCATTTGTTTACTACACTTTTCAGCTTTACCTCCTCTCTTCTTATTTCAGGCTTGTAATTTAATTTTTTTATTTTTTAAATGCTCCTAATGTATCTTTAAACAAATATTTTAAATTTATAAATAAAGTCTTTAGCATTGGAATACACAAAGGTGAAGCATGACTAAAATGTCCAAGGTAGAATGCACATAGTACATTGGTACCTGACTTACGAGTGCCCCAACTTATGAGTTTTTTGAGTTATGAGCCATCGCTCAGTCGATATTTTGCCTTGAATTGCAAGCCAAAATCCAAGTTACAAGTGAGCTTCAGATAAGCCGCCACTAGTTGGTGCAGCGAACACCACAACATCTGCCCAGCATCCCACGTCTCACTCATTCCATGCACATGGTTACCTTGCCATGGAAGCATCTCGCTTGTGTTCTGCGTGTGTTTTGTGCTTTTTGTGCAGTTATTTTGCCAAATTTCTTTTTTCTGACTATGGGTCCTAAGAAAGTAAGTGCAAAGGACAATGCTAAGAAGAAGAAGAGGATGAAGTCCATTGAATTAAAGTATGAAATCATAGAAAAACACAAGCGAGGTGTGCATGTAGTCGACTTGGCGAGGCAGTATGAGCATAGTACTTCTACGATATGTACCAGTTAAAGGAACTACAGACACAGCAGCATACGGAGGTTTTGCAGGAAATTGGTACCGCTGAGGAGCCAGATGTGGAGGAGGTTATGTCTACAAGTGAGATAAATGTAATGTTAGGAATCTGGGAGAGCCTTTCAGAGTTTATTAAAAGGAAACACCCAGGAAAAGTTCCAACTTGTCATGCATCAGCGCTATTTAATGACACTTGCCTAACTCATTTCCAAAACATTTTGAAATGGAGGATGAAACAGATCTCCTTGGACAGGTTTTGATTGAAATGCCCTACAGATGAAAGTGAGGAAAGCATGGTGAAAAAGGCAAAAATCAGTGAAAGTGAAGTGAAAATTTTTTTTTAAAAAGTTGTAGCAATTAAGTTCAGCAATAAAGTGTAGCAGTAAGAGTGTAGCAAGCAAGTTAAGCAGTTAAGCAATAGAGGTTATGACGAACGAAAGCAACTGAAAAAGCGTGAAATGAAATTAACTCCTCCAGTCTCCTCTGCCTATCTTTTCCACCCTCCACCTCTGCCAGCATCTTCCGTTAGCCCAAATTGTCTGATCTCCAAGGTAAATACATTTTATAAAACCAGTTTATTTCTTTACATTCTCTTGTATTGTGTTTTTATACAATATTTCTTATTTATAAATACATACATACATACATACATACATACATAGTAGGTTGGTAGACAGCAACCACCCAGGGAAGTACTACCGTCCTGCCAGATGACTGTGAAACAAAAACCTGTAATTGTTTTGCATGATGGTAGGATTGCTGGTTTCTTTTTCTGTCTCATAAACACGCTAAGATAACAGGGATATCTTGCTACTCCTACTAACACTTTGGTCACACTTCACAGACACGCACATGCATATATATATATACATACATCTAGGTTTTTCTCCTTTTTCTAAATAGCTCTTGTTCTTTTTTATTTCTTCTATTGTCCATGGGGAAGTGGAAAAGAATCTTTCCTCCGTAAGCCATGCGTGTCGTATGAGGCGACTAAAATGCCGGGAGCAATGGGCTAGTAACCCCTTCTCCTGTATACAATTACTAAAAAAGAGAAGAAGAAAAAACTTTATAAAACTGGGTTGCTTAAATGTGCGTGGATGTAGTGCGGATGACAAGAAACAGATGATTGCTGATGTTATGAATGAAAAGAAGTTGGATGTCCTGGCCCTAAGCGAAACAAAGCTGAAGGGGGTAGGAGAGTTTCAGTGGGGGGAAATAAATGGGATTAAATCTGGAGTATCTGAGAGAGTTAGAGCAAAGGAAGGGGTAGCAGTAATGTTAAATGATCAGTTATGGAAGGAGAAAAGAGAATATGAATGTGTAAATTCAAGAATTATGTGGATTAAAGTAAAGGTTGGATGCGAGAAGTGGGTCATAATAAGCGTGTATGCACCTGGAGAAGAGAGGAATGCAGAGGAGAGAGAGAGATTTTGGGAGATGTTAAGTGAATGTATAGGAGCCTTTGAACCAAGTGAGAGAGTAATTGTGGTAGGGGACTTGAATGCTAAAGTAGGAGAAACTTTTAGAGAGGGTGTGGTAGGTAAGTTTGGGGTGCCAGGTGTAAATGATAATGGGAGCCCTTTGATTGAACTTTGTATAGAAAGGGGTTTAGTTATAGGTAATACATATTTTAAGAAAAAGAGGATAAATAAGTATACACGATATGATGTAGGGCGAAATGACAGTAGTTTGTTGGATTATGTATTGGTAGATAAAAGACTGTTGAGTAGACTTCAGGATGTACATGTTTATAGAGGGGCCACAGATATATCAGATCACTTTCTAGTTGTAGCTACACTGAGAGTAAAAGGTAGATGGGATACAAGGAGAATAGAAGCATCAGGGAAGAGAGAGGTGAAGGTTTATAAACTAAAAGAGGAGGCAGTTAGGGTAAGATATAAACAGCTATTGGAGGATAGATGGGCTAATGAGAGCATAGGCAATGGGGTCGAAGAGGTATGGGGTAGGTTTAAAAATGTAGTGTTAGAGTGTTCAGCAGAAGTTTGTGGTTACAGGAAAGTGGGTGCAGGAGGGAAGAGGAGCGATTGGTGGAATGATGATGTAAAGAGAGTAGTAAGGGAGAAAAAGTTAGCATATGAGAAGTTTTTACAAAGTAGAAGTGATGCAAGGAGGGAAGAGTATATGGAGAAAAAGAGAGAGGTTAAGAGAGTGGTGAAGCAATGTAAAAAGAGAGCAAATGAGAGAGTGGGTGAGATGTTATCAACAAATTTTGTTGAAAATAAGAAAAAGTTTTGGAGTGAGATTAACAAGTTAAGAAAGCCTAGAGAACAAATGGATTTGTCAGTTAAAAATAGGAGAGGAGAGTTATTAAATGGAGAGTTAGAGGTATTGGGAAGATGGAAGGAATATTTTGAGGAATTGTTAAATGTTGATGAAGATAGGGAAGCTGTGATTTCGTGTATAGGGCAAGGAGGAATAACATCTTGTAGGAGTGAGGAAGAGCCAGTTGTGAGTGTGGGGGAAGTTCGTGAGGCAGTAGGTAAAATGAAAGGGGGTAAGGCAGCCGGGATTGATGGGATAAAGATAGAAATGTTAAAAGCAGGTGGGGATATAGTTTTGGAGTGGTTGGTGCAATTGTTTAATAAATGTATGGAAGAGGGTAAGGTACCTAGGGATTGGCAGAGAGCATGCATAGTTCCTTTGTATAAAGGCAAAGGGGATAAAAGAGAGTGCAAAAATTATAGGGGGATAAGTCTGTTGAGTGTACCTGGTAAAGTGTATGGTAGAGTTATAATTGAAAGAATTAAGAGTAAGACGGAGAATAGGATAGCAGATGAACAAGGAGGCTTTAGGAAAGGTAGGGGGTGTGTGGACCAGGTGTTTACAGTGAAACATATAAGTGAACAGTATTTAGATAAGGCTAAAGAGGTCTTTGTGGCATTTATGGATTTGGAAAAGGCGTATGACAGGGTGGATAGGGGGGCAATGTGGCAGATGTTGCAAGTGTATGGTGTAGGAGGTAGGTTACTGAAAGCAGTGAAGAGTTTTTACGAGGATAGTGAGGCTCAAGTTAGAGTATGTAGGAAAGAGGGAAATTTTTTCCCAGTAAAAGTAGGCCTTAGACAAGGATGTGTGATGTCACCGTGGTTGTTTAATATATTTATAGATGGGGTTGTAAGAGAAGTAAATGCGAGGGTCTTGGCAAGAGGCGTGGAGTTAAAAGATAAAGAATCACACACAAAGTGGGAGTTGTCACAGCTGCTCTTTGCTGATGACACTGTGCTCTTGGGAGATTCTGAAGAGAAGTTGCAGAGATTGGTGGATGAATTTGGTAGGGTGTGCAAAAGAAGAAAATTAAAGGTGAATACAGGAAAGAGTAAGGTTATGAGGATAACAAAAAGATTAGGTGATGAAAGATTGAATATCAGATTGGAGGGAGAGAGTATGGAGGAGGTGAACGTATTCAGATATTTGGGAGTGGACGTGTCAGCGGATGGGTCTATGAAAGATGAGGTGAATCATAGAATTGATGAGGGAAAAAGAGTGAGTGGTGCACTTAGGAGTCTGTGGAGACAAAGAACTTTGTCCTTGGAGGCAAAGAGGGGAATGTATGAGAGTATAGTTTTACCAACGCTCTTATATGGGTGTGAAGCGTGGGTGATGAATGTTGCAGCGAGGAGAAGGCTGGAGGCAGTGGAGATGTCATGTCTGAGGGCAATGTGTGGTGTGAATATAATGCAGAGAATTCGTAGTTTGGAAGTTAGGAGGAGGTGCGGGATTACCAAAACTGTTGTCCAGAGGGCTGAGGAAGGGTTGTTGAGGTGGTTCGGACATGTAGAGAGAATGGAGCGAAACAGAATGACTTCAAGAGTGTATCAGTCTGTAGTGGAAGGAAGGCGGGGTAGGGGTCGGCCTAGGAAGGGTTGGAGGGAGGGGGTAAAGGAGGTTTTGTGTGCGAGGGGCTTGGACTTCCAGCAGGCATGCTTGAGCGTGTTTGATAGGAGTGAATGGAGACAAATGGTTTTTAATACTTGACGTGCTGTTGGAGTGTGAGCAAAGTAACATTTATGAAGGGATTCAGGGAAACCGGCAGGCCGGACTTGAGTCCTGGAGATGGGAAGTACAGTGCCTGCACTCTGAAGGAGGGGTGTTAATGTTGCAGTTTAAAAACTGTAGTGTAAAGCACCCTTCTGGCAAGACAGTGATGGAGTGAATGATGGTGAAAGTTTTTCTTTTTCGGGCCACCCTGCCTTGGTGGGAATCGGCCGGTGTGATAATAAAAAAAAAAAAAAAAAAATACATTTTTCTTATTTATAAACCATAACAAAAAATTGAGGTAGCTTTATGGGGGCTGGAACAAATTAGTGGCATTTCAATTAATTTCAATTAGGAAAATTTATTTCATATAGTATGAGCAAATTGAGTTACGAGCTCAGTCATGGAAATGAATTAAACTCATAAGTCAAGGTACCACTGTACTTTGCTTTATAAGTGTAAAAAAAAAAACAAAGACAACTACAGTATTGTTACCTGAGTGGTTAATGATTTAAAGTTCTCCATGGAATATGAAGGTACCCAAAATTTCATACTACTGTATATATCAGTCTCGAAATATTAATATGTATTAAAGAATATTAATTATTTGGATTGGTCCATTCTGAAATGTATACTTACCCATGGAATTTAACCATAGTATGTAGATTCACATTATTTTTTCAACCCCAAATAGGCGTTTGCTCTGAGTGATGGTGCTGACAAGAGTGATACCAGTAGTAGCATGAAAAAAAGGTTATTGTAGTCGTAGTGCAACTAGCGTGCCACATGCTACTTGTGTTGCTACCTCCACATGCCCTCTTCTGTTCACTAATCCCTTCTGATCCTTTCCCCAAACCTGCCTCTCACAACAGTTGGACACAGAGGGCATGGTAGAGTGTGATGCTGATGCTGCAGAAGGGACCACTCGAGGAGCTGTTGAGCACCTCGGGTATGCAGAACATCTTGGTCATGTGAGTCTATAAATAGCTGCCTGTTAGCAATGTGTTTTTGCCACTTTAGGTGGGTGCTTTATATTTTTTCTAGTTAAACTGAAAAACTTGGTAGGTAGATATCCTGTAAACTGTTTTCCATTGCCAAATGAGAGTAAATATTACAGAACAGTTTATACTATACAGTATTTACAAAAAAAAAAAAATGTCATTGGAGCCTTTTTTCCATTTATTTGTCATTAAATGCAGTGGTATATGGTGGCTATAATTTGATCCTCATAAAATTCTGTTATAAAGTTGCTTCATTTTTCACATTAAGAGCATATTGTGCTATGACATCTCATTGACCAAAAGGTGAAGTTTTAGTTCAGTGGCTGCTGTCATCTGTCACTCAGAGCTAAAGGTCCAAAGGTAAACATCCCTCAACTGAATGAATATTTTTTTTTTTTTTTTTCAACAAGTCGGCCGTCTCCCACCGAGGCAGAATGAAAATATATATATCCATGGGGAAGTGGAACAGAATTCTTCCTCTGTAAGCCATGTGTGTTGTAAGAGGCGACTAAAATGCCGGGAGCAAGGGGCTAGTAACCCCTTCTCACGTATAAATTACTAAATTTAAAAGAGAAACTTTCATTTTTCTTTTTGGGCCACCCCGCCTTGGTGGGATAGAGTTCCGCACCAAAGACTGTGAGTTCCGCACCCAAGACTTTGAGTTCCGCACCAAAGACTGTTAAAGAAAGTGGCAGCTCATGGCATTGGGGGAAAAGTGCTCTCGTGGGTCGAGTCATGGCTCACAGACAGGAAGCAGAGAGTGTCCATAAATGGGGTTAAATCCGATTAGGGATCTGTAACAAGTGGCGTTCCACAGGGATCAGTCTTGGGCCCGTTGCTGTTTATAATATATATCAATGATCTTGATGAGGGTGTTCTAGTGATATGAGCAAATTCGCCGATGACACAAAGATAGGTAGGATAATTGATTCAAACGTAGATGTTAGGGAACTTCAGGAGGATTTAGACAAACTACTCTTGGTCAGAAAAGTGGCAGATGCAGTTCAATGTAGATAAATGCAAGGTTCTGAAGCTCGGGAGTGTCCATAACCCTAGCACTTATAAGTTAAATAATGTAGAACTTAGCCATACAGATTGCGAAAAGGACTTGGGGGTTATGGTGAGCAGCAACCTTAAACCAAGACAGCAATGCCTAAGAGTACGTAATAAGGCAAATAGATTACTGGGATTTATATCAAGAAGTGTAAGCAACAGAAGTCCAGAGGTTATACTGCAGCTTTATACATCATTAGTAAGGCCTCACCTAGATTATGCAGCTCAATTCTGGTCTCCATATTACAGGATGGACATAAATTCGTTAGAAAACATTCAGCATAGGATGAATAAATTAATACATAGCATTAGAAATCTTCCTTATGAGGAAACATTGAAGACTCTTGAGTTACATTTGCTTGTTAGACGAAGAATGAGGGGAGACCTGATTGAAGAGTATAAGTGGAAGATAGGTATTAATAAAGGGGATATTAACAAGGTCTTGAGGATATCTCTCCAAGAGAGAACCCGCAGTAATGGATTTAAATTAGATAAGTTTAGATTTAGAAAGGACATAGGAAAGTATTGGTTTGGAAATAGGGTAGTTGATGAGTGGAACAGTCTACCTAGTTGGGTTATTGAGGCTAGGACTTTGGGTAGTTTCAAATTTAGGTTGGATAAGTAGGTAGTAGGTTGGTAGACAGCAACCACCCAGGGAAGTACTACCGTCCTGCCAGATGACTGTGAAACAGAAACCTGTAACTGTTTTGCATGATGGGAGGATTGCTGGTTTCTTTTTCTGTCTCATAAACACACTAGATAACAGGGATATCTTGCTACTCCTACTTACACTTTGGTCACACTTCACAGACACGCACATGCATATATATATATACATACATCTAGGTTTTTCTCCTTTTTCTAAATAGCTCTTGTTCTTTTTTATTTCTTCTATTGTCCATGGGGAAGTGGAAAAGAATCTTTCCTCCGTAAGCCATGCGTGTCGTATGAGGCGACTAAAATGCCGGGAGCAATGGGCTAGTAACCCCTTCTCCTGTATACAATTACTAAAAAAGAGAAGAAGAAAAACTTTATAAAACTGGGTTGCTTAAATGTGCGTGGATGTAGTGCGGATGACAAGAAACAGATGATTGCTGATGTTATGAATGAAAAGAAGTTGGATGTCCTGGCCCTAAGCGAAACAAAGCTGAAGGGGGTAGGAGAGTTTCAGTGGGGGGAAATAAATGGGATTAAATCTGGAGTATCTGAGAGAGTTAGAGCAAAGGAAGGGGTAGCAGTAATGTTAAATGATCAGTTATGGAAGGAGAAAAGAGAATATGAATGTGTAAATTCAAGAATTATGTGGATTAAAGTAAAGGTTGGATGCGAGAAGTGGGTCATAATAAGCGTGTATGCACCTGGAGAAGAGAGGAATGCAGAGGAGAGAGAGAGATTTTGGGAGATGTTAAGTGAATGTATAGGAGCCTTTGAACCAAGTGAGAGAGTAATTGTGGTAGGGGACTTGAATGCTAAAGTAGGAGAAACTTTTAGAGAGGGTGTGGTAGGTAAGTTTGGGGTGCCAGGTGTAAATGATAATGGGAGCCCTTTGATTGAACTTTGTATAGAAAGGGGTTTAGTTATAGGTAATACATATTTTAAGAAAAAGAGGATAAATAAGTATACACGATATGATGTAGGGCGAAATGACAGTAGTTTGTTGGATTATGTATTGGTAGATAAAAGACTGTTGAGTAGACTTCAGGATGTACATGTTTATAGAGGGGGCCACAGATATATCAGATCACTTTCTAGTTGTAGCTACACTGAGAGTAAAAGGTAGATGGGATACAAGGAGAATAGAAGCATCAGGGAAGAGAGAGGTGAAGGTTTATAAACTAAAAGAGGAGGCAGTTAGGGTAAGATATAAACAGCTATTGGAGGATAGATGGGCTAATGAGAGCATAGGCAATGGGGTCGAAGAGGTATGGGGTAGGTTTAAAAATGTAGTGTTAGAGTGTTCAGCAGAAGTTTGTGGTTACAGGAAAGTGGGTGCAGGAGGGAAGAGGAGCGATTGGTGGAATGATGATGTAAAGAGAGTAGTAAGGGAGAAAAAGTTAGCATATGAGAAGTTTTTACAAAGTAGAAGTGATGCAAGGAGGGAAGAGTATATGGAGAAAAAGAGAGAGGTTAAGAGAGTGGTGAAGCAATGTAAAAAGAGAGCAAATGAGAGAGTGGGTGAGATGTTATCAACAAATTTTGTTGAAAATAAGAAAAAGTTTTGGAGTGAGATTAACAAGTTAAGAAAGCCTAGAGAACAAATGGATTTGTCAGTTAAAAATAGGAGAGGAGAGTTATTAAATGGAGAGTTAGAGGTATTGGGAAGATGGAGGGAATATTTTGAGGAATTGTTAAATGTTGATGAAGATAGGGAAGCTGTGATTTCGTGTATAGGGCAAGGAGGAATAACATCTTGTAGGAGTGAGGAAGAGCCAGTTGTGAGTGTGGGGGAAGTTCGTGAGGCAGTAGGTAAAATGAAAGGGGGTAAGGCAGCCGGGATTGATGGGATAAAGATAGAAATGTTAAAAGCAGGTGGGGATATAGTTTTGGAGTGGTTGGTGCAATTATTTAATAAATGTATGGAAGAGGGTAAGGTACCTAGGGATTGGCAGAGAGCATGCATAGTTCCTTTGTATAAAGGCAA
>NC_091294.1:13325008-13595008 GCF_038502225.1 Cherax quadricarinatus
CAGTTTTGACGTTCACCTCCCAATTCCTCTTCTCCTTCTCCAACCTCTTTTCCAATTTCACAGAAAGCTCTGTCTCCATTTTTTCAGAAAGCTCTCCTAATTTTCTCTCCCACTCTTGTTCCATCCTTTTCCACTGATCCTCCATCCACTCTTCCCTACCAGAACCATTCTCATCTGATCCCTGGTTCCTTCTGCTCCCCAACATTTTTTTTTGTTTTTCCTTCTTTTTTTCCCTTTCTTTTTTCTTTTCATTTTTTAGAAAGAGAAGAGAGAGAGAGAGAGAGAGAGATTCAAATTAAAATTAAAATTCAAAGTTTATTCTCTATAAGGATTACAATGCTGAGTTTACAGAATTTGGTTATTGTGTTGTTTACATGTAGTAAAATAATTACAGAGTGTACCACTAGAACACCTAGCATGGCTAGGCATTTCGGGCAGACTTATATTAAATCTTTGGTTTAAAATATTACAAAATTATGAGGTAAGTTGGTATTATGGCTAAGTGACTAAATACTAGTTGTGAGTTTAGCAATGTGAATGCTTTTGTTTTGGCACTATACATAGTTTCAGTATTGGAGTATCACAGGCCAACTTATGACTAGTTAAGATTCATTATTTTGAGATTGAGATTGATATTTCTGTTTATGGTCAAATGGGTGAGTGAGTGTAAGTGTGAACCACCAGGTGGTATTTGTATTATTAGTTGACAGGGTGTATCAGGGAGATAAGATGTTTTCTGATGGTAGTTTTGAAGGTGATGAATGTGTCTGCAGTTTTGGAATTTTCAGGTAGGGTGTTCCAGATTTTAGGGCCTTTGACATACATTGAATTTTTGTAAAGGTTTAGTCGGACACGGGGAATGTCACAGAGATGTTTGTGTCTGGTGTTGTGCCTGTGGGTTCTGTCACGACTATCAAGAAAGCGTTTTAGGTCAAGGTTAATATTGGAATTTAAGGTCCTGTAGATGTAGATTGCACAGTAGTAAGTGTGGATGTACTGAACAGGGAGTAAGTTTAGATCTATGAAGAGTGGGGGGGTGTGTTGCCAGGGATGGGATTTAGTGATTATTCTTACTGCGGCTTTTTGTTGGGTTATTATTGGCTTTAGGTGTGTTGCTGCAGTTGAACCCCAAGCACAGATAGCATAGGTGAGGTATGGATGTATAAGTGAATGGTATAGTGTGAGAAGGGCAGTTTGCGGCACGTAGTATCGTATCTTGGAGAGGATCCCAACCATTTTGGATACTTTTTTGGTTATGTGTTGGATATGGTTGCTGATGTTCAGGTTGTCGAGGTATAGGCCTAGGAATTTGCCCTCATTATGCCTGGCAATTAGAGTGTTGTCGATCTTAATGTTAATTTGCGCATCTCCTGCTCTGCTACCAAACATAATGTAGTAGGTTTTATCAACGTTAAGCGTAAGTTTATTGGCTGTCATCCAAGTCGATATTTTGATCAGCTCCTCATTAACAATGGTGTTGAGGGTGGCAAGATTAGGGTGAGAGATGACATAAGTCGTGTCGTCAGCAAAGAGAATGGAGTTCAGGTGTCGAGATACGTTTGGAAGATCATTGATGTATATGAGGCCTGGTATGGTAGCCCCAGTCACTGTTTTAACTCAAACACAAGATCAGAGGTTAGCTGTTCATTTCATGCACTTTAGGAGGCAGATTTTTTTTTTTTTTTTATTTATACCAGACTCACTCATCATCTGGACCTGTTCTTTCATGCCTGACCAAATTTTGCCACTCACAGCATATTTTCACTTAGATCTATATAGGTGCCACTGGCCCCAGTCACATCGATTGATGTGAGAGACAGTGACAGTGGTAAATGTCAAATTATGGTAATATTTTTATATGATCATAAACATAGCAAACAATTTCTGGATTTAGCAATCTTACTTCATTAATTCCAAAAACAAATTTATCCAGCAAACTGCAGCAGTAATGGACAAATCTAAATGTAACAACTTTGTTAAACTCAGAATTGCTTGTAAAAAACAATGGACTTTGTTAAACATGAAATGAATTTCTGCAGTAGTTGGTAAGAAAAATGAACAGTTCCAGATGTAACAGACTGATGTGTTTGAATGTCTTCCAGCCACTGATTTTGTCCATCAAATTAAAAAAAAAATTAAATTGGGGTCCATTATATAGACGTTTTACTTTTGTGAATATATCTATGAAATATGGATAAACACACAGAGCAGCATCATACATTTTCCAACTGTACCTGGTTTATTTACTCTCTCAGTTTTCTAATCATACATTGTGATGGCTTTCCCTTTATTTGACAGTGTTGTTGTATGATAATAAAACATATTAAGTGCTATAGAAATTTGTCTATATGATTATGTCATTATGATTTTGAGTGTATAAAATTGTTCTTATATGGTCAGACATGAACTTGTCAACTACTTATTACCAAAACAATCTTAAGAAAATAGAATGAGAATTTAAATATATGAGGAAGAGATGGCATTTATGATGAGCTTACTGGAGAAACTTTTAATATTACTGTATTGCAGGGAGCGACCAGAGAACTGGAGCTGGATGAGGTTCCCACTAAACTACAGAGCCCTGAAGGAGGCTCTCCCGGAGGCAGCCCAGAACACCACTCAAGTCCACCCCAAGGACACCAGCGGTCCACACCTCCCTCCCATGGTGTGAAGCCTTCCCACTCTCCAGGAGGTAGGTGTGTGTGTATAAATACATACATACTCACCTATATGTGGTTGCAGAAGTCAAGTCACAGCTCCTGGCCCTGACTCTTTGATGGTCACTACTAAGTCTACTCTCCTTACTCCAAGAGCTTTATCATACTTCTTCCTAAAGCTATATATGGATGCTGCCTCCACTGCAACACTCTCCAACCTATTCCACTTCCTGACAACACTAAAGCTAAAGAAATACTTCCGGACATTCCTGTGACTCGTCTGAGTTTTCAACTTCCAGTTGTGTCACCTTGTTCTTGTGTCCCATCTCTGAAACATTCTGTCCCTGTCCACCTTGTCAATTCCTCTCAGTATTTTATACGTCATTATGTACCCACTGTTCCTCTTGTCCTTTGGTGTTGTCAGGTTGAGTTCCTTTAACCTCTCCTCATAGGACATACTGGCTTCTGATGAACAGTGTAACTCCGCCTTCCTCTCTGTTATCATCTCTGTAATTTTTGTCTTTTTGAGTGCAGTGATGTTTGGGGATGCCTTCATGACCGTTCATGCTGCCCCTCACTCTTAATTGTTATTCCTTCTGCATCAGGTTCTTTTCCAATGCAGGGGAACCTTGACTTACAAGTTTAATCTGTTCCAGGAGCTAGCTCGTAACTCAATTTACTCATCAAATTAATTTTCCTCATTTAAATTAATTGAAAAGCCATTAATTCATTCCTACACTCTGGAGAGACAAGATGATGTACAGTGGTCCCTCGTTTTTCATAATTAATCCGTTCCTGGAGCCGTTACTATAAACGAAATTTACGATTTGCGAATCAATTTTCCCCATAAGAAATAATGTAAATACAATTAATCCATTCCTGACACCCAGAAGTATTAAAACAAAAAAATTTTTTACATGAAATATACATATAGTACATGAACAATACAATGGGAAATGATGAATGAAACATTAACAGCATAACACTTACCTTTATTGGAGATTCTTCTTAGTGTATGGGAGACTGGAGGAGGAGAGAGATTGGATTGTTTACAGTTTGGAAGGGGAATCCCCTTCCAGCAACACCTCAGGTACCAATTGCTTCTCTGGGGTTGCTTCTCTTCTCTGTTTCTTTATGCCATTAGGACCACCTTGAGAGTCACTCTAGTCCTGTCTCGCAAAGTAACTGTGGAGAGAGCTCTGTTTCTGGCATCTCTAACACTCTGTACATATTTCTTACCTTCTTTACCACAGGCTTGGCACTAGGAGCTTTCTTTGGAGCCATGGTAGCTTATTTAGTAATTACAAGCACTAAAAGGAGTGGAATATTATGAAATATTTTGTAGGAGCACTTGAGGGGACCTTCACTCACTGGTAAACAATGCCAGACTGGCTGGGTAGGGAGACCGCCCCGGCTCACACCGTGCATATGTGTCCAGGACGAACTACTATTCGTGAGTCAACCTATGAAAAGCAAGCCCATGTTTATACGAAAATACCCCTATGATTGGCAAAATTTACGATTGCCGAGAACTACGAAAAGCGAGGGACCACTGTACTTGAATATGATGCTATTATCAACTGTACGGCTTACTTATCTATCACAATTCATCTAATATGACATAATAAACAATATAATTAGCACAGAAACTTGATATATACTCTAGAATGAATAAAATAGGCCATAATATGGTAGCAGAGGCAGTGGCAGAAGCGTTGCCATTTGTCCGAATTTGACTATACTATCTTCCCGTGTTCTTACTGTAAGAGAAAACTGAGTATTTTTGAGACTAACTGCAGTCAATCACTAGGACCCATGGTTACAAAAAAGAAATTTGGCCAAATGACTGAAAAATGCAAACAAGCACGAGAGAACTGCCCCCACTGGGATGTAAACATGTTTACTGCTTACCAGCTGTGCCAACTAGCAGAAGCAATCTGAATTATTATTATGTACATATTATGCATTTTTTTTTTCAACAAACCGGCTGTATCCCACCAAGGCAGGGTGGCCCAAAAAGAAAAACAAAAGTTTCTCTTTTTAAATTTAGTAATATATACAGGAGAAGGGGTTACTAGCCCCTTCCTCCCGGCATTTTAGTCGCCTCTTACGACACGCATGGCTTACGGAGGAAGAATTCTGTTCCACTTCCCCATGGAGATAAGAGGAAATAAACAAGAACAAGAGCTAGAAAGAAAATAGAAGAAAACCCAGAAGGGTATGTATATACACCTACCATCCGACTTACGACCAAGCTTGGTTCCGACCAACCGGTCGTAAGTCGAAATGGACGTAAGTTGAACCTTTGAAAATTGCCGACATATTGGGTAGGGCATAATGTCAAAACTTTCCTTTATAAACTACCTACATAATACTGTAATGTAATGTACAATCATTATTTCATTTTTTTTCCATAATTTACTTCTATTGTTGTATTTTAATTATTTATGTACTGTGTATAATGTATACATGGTAGTGATATGTATTGTAAATTTTACATCGCATACAGTATCATATTTTACTATTATCTTTATGTATTGTCGACACAGTGGAATGGGAGAATACCACTGGTAGTGTCATCCTGCCAGAATGTTGTGTAACCTATACCCTAAGTAAAGAGAAACAACTCTGGAACATGTGTAATACGTATCCGGCTGGCTGGCTGGGTGGCCGGGTCTGTGGTTGGCCGGGTGGGTGGGTGGCTGGCTGGCTGGATGGGTGGGTGGCTGGGTGGGTGGGTGTCTGGGTGGGTGGGTGTCTGGGTGGGTGGGTGTCTGGGTGGGTGGGTGTCCGGGTGGGTGGGTGTCCGGGTGGGTGGGTGTCCGGGTGGGTGGGTGTCTGGGTGGGTGGGTGTCCGGGTGGGTGGGTGTCCGGGTGGGTAGTTGGCTGACTGGCTGACCGAATGTGGCTGTCTCTTTGTATCTCTCTCTCTGTATCTCTCTCTCTCTCTCTCTCTCTCACACAGGTACACATAAGTCAAGTTTTTTATTTATTATCACACTGGCTGATTCCCACCAAGGCAGGGTGGCCCGAAAAAGAAAATCTTTCACCATCATTCACTCCATCACTGTCTTGCCAGAAGGGTGCTTTACACTACAGTTTTTAAACTGCAACATTAACACCCCTCCTTCAGAGTGCAGGTACTGTACTTCCCATCTCCAGGACTCAAGTCCGGCCTGCCGGTTTCTCTGAACTCCTTCATAAATGTTACTTTGCTCACACTCCAACAGCACATCAAGTATTAAAAACCATTTGTCTCCACTCCTATCAAACACGCTCATGCACGCCTGCTGGAAGTCCAAGCCCCTCGCACACAAAACCTCCTTTACCCCCTCCCTCCAACCTTTCCTAGGCCGACCCCTACCCTGCCTTCCTTCCACTACAGACTGATACACTCTTGAAGTCATTCTGTTTCGCTCCATTCTCTCTACATGTCCGAACCACCTCAACAACCCTTCCTCAGCCCTCTGGACAACAGTTTTGGTAATCCCGCACCTCCTCCTACCTTCCAAACTACGAATTCTCTGCATTATATTCACACCACACATTACCCTCAGACATGACATCTCCACTGCCTCCAGCCTTCTCCTTGCTGCAACATTCATCACCCATGCTTCACACCCATATAAGAGCGTTGGTAAAACTATACTCTCATACATTCCCCTCTTTGCCTCCAAGGACAAAGTTCTTTGTCTCCACAGACTCCTAAGTGCACCACTCACCCTTTTCCCCTCATCAATTCTATGATTCACCTCATCCTTCATAGACCCATCCGCTGACACGTCCACTCCCAAATATCTGAATACATTCACTTCCTCCATACTCTCTCCCTCCAATCTGATATCCAATCTTTCATCACCTAATATTTTTGTTATCCTCATAACCTTACTCTTTCCTGTATTCACTTTTAATTTTCTTCTTTTGCACACCCTACCAAATTCATCCACCAATCTCTGCAACTTCTCTTCAAAATCTCCCAAGAGCACAGTGTCATCAGCAAAGAGCAACTGTGACAACTCCCACTTTATGTGTGATTCTTTATCTTTTAACTCCACGCCTCTTGTCAAGACCCTCGCATTTACTTCTCTTACAACCCCATCTATAAATATATTAAACAACCACGGTGACATCACACATCCTTGTCTAAGGCCTACTTTTACTGGGAAATAATTTCCCTCTTTCCTATGTACTCCAACTTGAGCCTCACTATCCTCGTAAAAACTCTTCACTGCTTTCAGTAACCTACCTCCTACACCATACACCTGCAACATCTGCCACATTACCCCCCTATCCACCCTGTCATATGCCCTTTCCAAATCCATAAATGCCACAAAGACCTCTTTAGCCTTATCTAAATACTGTTCACTTATATATTTCACGGTAAACACCTGGTCCACACACCCCCTACCTTTCCTAAAGCCTCCTTGTTCATCTGCTATCCTATTCTCAGTCTTACTTTTAATTCTTTTAATAATAACTCTACCATACACTTTACCAGGTATACTCAACAGACTTATCCCCCTATAATTTTTGCACTCTCTTTTGTTCCCTTTGCCTTTATACAAAGGAACTATGCATGCTCTCTGCCAATCCCTAGGTACCTTACCCTCTTCCATACATTTATTAAATAATAGCACCAACCACTCCAAAACTATATCCCCACCTGGTTTTAACATTTCTATCTTTATCCCATCAATCCCGGCTGCCTTACCCTCTTTCATTTTACCTACTGCCTCACGAACTTCCCCCACACTCACAACTGGCTCTTCCTCACTCCTACAAGATGTTATTCCTCCTTGCCCTATTCACGAAATCACAGCTTCCCTATCTTCATCAACATTTAACAATTCCTCAAAATATTCCCTCCATCTTCCCAATACCTCTAACTCTCCATTTAATAACTCTCCTCTCCTATTTTTAACTGACAAATCCATTTGTTCTCTAGGCTTCCTTAACTTGTTAATCTCACTTCAAAACTTTTTCTTATTTTCAGCAAAATTTGTTGATAACATCTCACCCACTCTCTTATTTGCTCTCTTTTTACATTGCTTCACCACTCTCTTAACCTCTCTCTTTTTCTCCATATACTCTTCCCTCCTTGCATCACTTCTACTTCGTAAAAACTTCTCATATGCTAACTTTTTCTCCCTTACTACTCTCTTTACACAACAAGGGGGTGGCACAGCCATATACTACTCAGACCAACTAGAATGTATCACTAATACTTGCACAAGGGATGAACATGGGGAATATATAATAGCTAAATTCAAATCCAAATACCTACAAAAACCTCTCACATTGATAAACATCTACAGAGTTCCACAGTCAAACATTAGCCAATTTAGTCAAAATCTAGGAAGTATGATAACTGATGCACGCATGAACAAAGATCACTTACTACTCTCAGGTGACTTCAATATAAATCTCCTGCAAGACCAGGACCCACACGTTACTGAATTCACAAACACAATGAGTAACTGTATGTTACTACCAACAGTAACAAAACCTACAAGAGTTACAGAGACTAGTGTTTCCCTACTTGACCACATCTGGACCAACACCATATCCCCTTTAAAATCAGGCATAATTACAGATAATACCACAGACCACTACCCTACTTTCCTCATAACTACTCTTGGTAAACTACCCCAAGACACTACTAAAGTCACCTTCAGACTTCACAATGAGGCAGCCATTAATAACTTCACAACAGCATTAGCAAACATTGATTGGCACACTGAGCTAGAAATCTATACAGATATTGACGAATGTATTAATAATTTTCTAAAAAAGACCCAATACCTCTATAACAAGCACTGCCCTAAAAAAACTAAACAGATGACAGCAAAGAGACTGAACAGTCCCTGGCTAACACCCAGCATTCTCAAATCCATAAATACAAAACACCAATATGAAAAACAGTACAGAATGGGTCACATAACCAGAGACCAAACAAAACGTTACTCGTCAATCCTAACCAGCCTGATAAGAAGGGCAAAAAAATTGTATTATGAGAACAGATTATCCAACTTACGAGGTGATATAAAAAAGACCTGGAAAACCCTATCAGAAATTCTGGGAACAAAAAAGATATCACGAAATAGCGAAATAAAATTAGCAAAATCAGATGAACCCCAACTCCCACCAACAGAAACAGCAAACAGACTCAATGATTTCTTCTCCACTATAGGACAAAACCTTGCCAATAAAATCCCAAGCTCAGATACCCCACCAAATGACTACCTCACCGGCAACTACTCGAACACACTGTTCCTAGCTCCGACTAACCCATACGAAGTCTCCCTTATTATCAATGCACTAAAAAACAAGGCAGGAGATTTAAGTACCTTACCACCCTTTATATACAAAAAAGTGTCACAAGTGCTATCTCCAATCATTGCAACACTCTTTAACAAATCCATCGAATCCTCCACCTTCCCTACAGTACTCAAAATAGCAAGGGTCACCCCGATCCACAAAGGAGGAGACCAAACAGAGTTGAATAACTATAGGCCAATATCCAACTTACACCCTCTCTCAAAAATCTTCGAAAAATTAATTCATAAACGAATCTACTCCTACCTTATCTCCCAAAACATACTCAACCCCTGCCAATTTGGATTCAGGCCTAATAAAAATACTAATGATGCTATTATACACATGCTAGAACATATATACACTGCAATAGAGAAAAAAGAAGTCCCACTGGGGATCTTCATTGACTTACGTAAAGCTTTTGATACAGTTGACCATGACTTGCTCCACGTAAAATTGTCACACTATGGTATAAGAGGGCACTCCCTCAACTACCTCAAGTCATACCTCAGCAACAGAAGCCAATATGTGTACGCAAATGGGGCAAACTCTTCTGCGCAACCAATTACAGTTGGTGTCCCACAGGGAAGTGTCCTTGGCCCTCTTCTCTTTCTCCTATACATAAATGACCTTCCAAATGCTTCGCAATTACTCAAACCCACACTATTTGCAGATGACACTACATACGTCTTCTCTCACCCGAGCCCAGTCACACTAGCCAATACTGTAAATACCGAATTACAGAAAATATCTACCTGGATGAGGACTAACAAACTTACACTAAACATTGACAAAACCTACTTCATTCAGTTTGGTAACAGAGCTACAGATGTCCCTCTTAACATAATGATAAACGGATCACCTATCACAAAGCTAACAGAGGGAAAATTCTTAGGAATCCACCTTGATAATAGACTCAAATTTCATACACATATACAACAAATTTCTAAGAAAATTTCCAAGACTGTAGGCATACTATCGAAGATACGGTACTATGTTCCACAGTCAGCCCTCCTGGCCCTATATCACTCTCTTATTTACCCCTATCTCACCTACGGAATTTGTGCATGGGGCTCAACAACAATTAACCATCTCAGACCACTAATTACCCAACAAAAGGCTGCAGTTAGAATGATAACAAATTCTCACTACAGGCAGCACACTCCACCAATATTCAATACACTAAACCTACTCACCATACAAAACATCCATACTTATTACTGCACCTATTACATACATAGAACACTTAACTCTGATATTAACCCTCCCCTCAAACATCTCCTTGCCAACCTCAACAGAACACATGACCATAACACAAGGCACAGATCACTCTTTGATGTTCCTCGTGTTCATCTCACACTATGCAAAAACTCAATGCACATAAAAGGCCCTAAAATCTGGAATTCATTACCTGTAAATATAAAAGAAACACTACCTGTTTATAAATTCAAGTCTCTACTCAAAGATCACTTACTCACCCAAAACCAAATAAATACTGAATAACTGAACCTTATAAATTGTATATCTTAAATGTTTCTCACAATTATATCACATAAATGTTAAACCTAAAACCGAATCTAACTTTATTATTTTTTAAATACACTACCTAACAGAATCCTTCATATGACTGAATGCAACCATATGACCTGTCTTTGTAATACTCACTTGTGCTTTATAGTAATCTGTTTACATTAATGTTTTATCACTGACTTCATCATTGCTTAGTTAATCTTAAGTTAATTTTAAGCCAGCCCGTAATGCTATGCATAGTATAAGTGGCTTTGGCATGCTGCTCTTATCTGTATTTTTTTGTACCTCTGTATGTGTGCTCAAATTTATAATAAATAAATAAATAAATAAATCATTCCACCAATCGCTCCTTTTCCCTCCCGCACCCACTTTCCTGTAACCACAAACTTCTGCTGAACTCTCTAACACTACATTTTTAAACCTACCCCATACCTCTTCGACACCATTGCCTATGCTCTCATTAGCCCATCTATCCTCCAATAGCTGTTTATATCTTTCCCTAACTGCCTCCTCTTTTAGTTTATAAACCTTCACCTCTCTCTTCCCTGATGCTTCTATTCTCCTTGTATCCCATCTACCTTTTACTCTCAGTGTAGCTACAACTAGAAAGTGATCTGATATATCTGTAGCCCCTCTATTAACATGTACATCCTGAAGTCTACTCAACAGTCTTTTATCTACCAATACATAATCCAACAAACTACTGTCATTTCGCCCTACATCATATCTTGTATACTTATTTATCCTCTTTTTCGTAAAATATGTATTACCTATAACTAAACCCCTTTCTATACAAAGTTCAATCAAAGGGCTCCCATTATCATTTACACCTGGCACCCCAAACTTACCTACCACACCCTCTCTAAAAGTTTCTCCTACTCTAGCATTCAGATCCCCTACCACAATGACTCTGTCACTTGGTTCAAAGGCTCATAAACATTCACTTAACATCTCCCAAAATCTCTCTCTCTCCTCTACATTCCTTTCTTCTCCAGGTGCATACACGCTTATTATGACCCACTTTTCGCATACAACCTTTACTTTAATCCACATAATTCTTGAATTTACACATTCATATTCTCTTTTCTCCTTCCATAAATGATCCTTCAACATTACTGCTACCCCTTCCTTTGCTCTAACTCTCTCAGATACTCCAGATTTAATCCCATTTATTTCCCCCCACCAAAACTCCCCTACCCCCTTCTGCTTTGTTTTGCTTAGGGCCAGAACATCCAACTTCTTTTCATTCATAACATCAGCAATCATCTGTTTCTTGTCATCTGCACTACATCCACGCACATTCAAGCATCCCAGTTTTATAAAGTTTTTCTTCTTCTCTTTGTTAGTAAATGTCTACAGGAGAAGGGGTTACTAGCCCATTGCTCCCGGCATTTTAGTCGCCTCATACGACACGCATGGCTTACGGAGGAAAGATTCTTTTCCACTTCCCCATGGACAATAGAAGAAATAAAGAAGAACAAGAGCTATTTAGAAAAAGGAGAAAAACCTAGATGTATGTATATGTTTATGCATGTGCGTGTCTGTGAAGTGTGACCAAAGTGTAAGTAGGAGTAGCAAGATATCCCTGTTATCTAGCGTATTTATGAGACAGAAAAAGAAACCAGCAATCCTACCATCATGCAAAACAGTTACAGGTTTCTGTTTCACAGTCATCTGGCAGGACGGTAGTACTTCCCTGGGTGGTTGCTGTCTACCAACCTACTACCTACTATGTATTAATATTATTATTATTAAGCTATAATATAATAATCGTGTCCATTCATTACTTACCTTAAAATATCTGTAGTTTTAATGTTGAGTGAGAGGTGAGTAAACAAGATTAAATGAATAAATGAGAGAGAGAATGAGAATGTAGAATGTTCACGAGTTATGTAAACAAACGTTGTTGTTGTTACCAGCCTGGACAGGAAAGATTCCTGTTCACTGTCAAGGCGACCAGAAAAACATCTCATATTTGTTAATTTATATGTTATGTAGCATGTTTGTTATATAATTTTCAAAAAAAAATCATGGATTAAGCAAAATGTCTATATTAACGTTTTATACACACATTTAATGCGCCTCAGTGATTATTATTGTTATTATCATTATTAATATGGCATCTTCAAGACCAAGTACACTCTTAATGAGTGGCTCTGAGACAGACAGGCAGACAAAGACAGACACACAGGTAGACAGACAGAAAGACAAACACACAGGTAGACACAGGTAGACATAAAGACAGACACAGATAGACATAAAGACACACAGGTAGACAGAAAGACAGACACAGGTAGACAGACACACAGGTAGACATAAAGACACACAGGTAATCATAAAGACACACAGGTAGACAAAGACAGACACACAGGTAGACAGAAAGACAGACACACTAGTAGACAGACAGATAGACACACAGAGATACAGACAGATATACAGGCAAACAGATACAGACAGGTTTATGTGCAACAGTGAAAACAAATAGAGAGTTCGAGAGTAAGAGCCTTTCTTGCCACAATCTCCAGTGCAAGATTCAGACTTCATCTTAGGGGCCATGGTGAAATTTACTGTCCAGTTAGTACAGTTAATACAGTATGATGCTGCTGATAGGGCAGGGTTACTCAAACTGATGCTGCCTGCATGACACATTGCCGCCGCGAGTATTGTCAAGTAGTATTGTACAGCGGTGTGAATCAGCCGGCCCAGCCCAGCTGCCAGATGCACGGTCGTAAGTCGAGTGGACGTATGTCGAGCAGGTCGTAAGTCGGATGGTAGGTGTACCTACCATCCGACTTACGACTGAGTTCTGTTCCGAGAAACTGGTCGTAAGTCGAACTTTACCACTGAATATCAACAAAACATTTTTGGGAGATTCTGAAGAGAAGTTGCAGAGATTGGTGGATGAATTTGGTAGGGTGTGCAAAAGAAGAAAATTAAAGGTGAATACAGGAAAGAGTAAGGTTATGAGGATAACAAAAAGATTAGGTGATGAAAGATTGAATATCAGATTGGAGGGAGAGAGTATGGAGGAGGTGAACGTATTCAGATATTTGGGAGTGGACGTGTCAGCGGATGGGTCTATGAAAGATGAGGTGAATCATAGAATTGATGAGGGAAAAAGAGTGAGTGGTGCACTTAGGAGTCTGTGGAGACAAAGAACTTTGTCCTTGGAGGCAAAGAGGGGAATGTATGAGAGTATAGTTTTACCAACGCTCTTATATGGGTGTGAAGCGTGGGTGATGAATGTTGCAGCGAGGAGAAGGCTGGAGGCAATGGAGATGTCATGTCTGAGGGCAATGTGTGGTGTGAATATAATGCAGAGAATTCGTAGTTTGGAAGTTAGGAGGAGGTGCGGGATTACCAAAACTGTTGTCCAGAGGGCTGAGGAAGGGTTGTTGAGGTGGTTCGGACATGTAGAGAGAATGGAGCGAAACAGAATGACTTCAAGAGTGTATCAGTCTGTAGTGGAAGGAAGGCGGGGTAGGGGTCGGCCTAGGAAGGGTTGGAGGGAGGGGGTAAAGGAGGTTTTGTGTGCGAGGGGCTTGGACTTCCAGCAGGCATGCGTGAGCGTGTTTGATAGGAGTGAATGGAGACAAATGGTTTTTTAATACTTGACGTGCTGTTGGAGTGTGAGCAAAGTAACATTTATGAAGGGATTCAGGGAAACCGGCAGGCCGGACTTGAGTCCTGGAGATGGGAAGTACAGTGCCTGCACTCTGAAGGAGGGGTGTTAATGTTGCAGTTTAAAAACTGTAGTGTAAAGCACCCTTCTGGCAAGACAGTGATGGAGTGAATGATGGTGAAAGTTTTTCTTTTTCGGGCCACCCTGCCTTGGTGGGAATCGGCCGGTGTGATAATAATAAAAAAAAAAAATTTTGTAATGACTATTTTATTGTTTTATTTTGGTATTTCATGTTTTACTTTACTTTTTATGTTGTTAGTACTGTATTTTATACTGTAAGGTTTAGGATAAACACTGTGTACAACACAAATAGTTGTTTATTTCCCAGAAATTTGGCATAAAAAACACCGTCGTAAGTCGAGTGGTCGTAAGTCGAACAGGTCATAAGTCGGATGGTAGGTGTATTATTATTATTATTATTATTATTATTATTATTATTATTATTATTGCTGAGAAGAAAGAGAATGATTTCCATGGAATTAAAGCATGAAATCATAGATAAACAAGCGAGGTGTCCAGATTTTAGATTGAGGGGGAAGAGGGAGGGGGAGCTGGCTTGTAACTCAGAGCAAAAAATCAACCCAGGGACAGCTCGTATCTCAAAAAACTCATAAGTTGGGACACTCGTAAGTCAAGGTTCCACTGTACTGGATTTGGTTTGTGGGGTCTTAGATCCTGATCTTTGCCAATGGGTCAGGGGGGTGAGAGGGGTTGGTGCAGGTTGGAGGTATGGAAGGCAGGGTGGGATTTTGTGAGAGGCTGTTGTGAGGATGGTATTTACACTGAGAGGAGAGTTGGGACTTTGGGTGTGGAGTGGTTTATTTTGGGTTATTGTGCTTAGTTGGGAGGGGGAGATAGGAGCTGAGGGATTTCTGTGGGTAAGGTTGTGCTAGGTGGTCCTTCTGTGGCTGAGCTTCCATGCCTGTCAGTGCATGCCCTGTATCTCCTTGCCTCTGGCATCTTGGTGCCCTCTCTCTCAGTTGCTCTCATTCCTTTTTTGATCTGTTGTGGTTGAGATACACCAGGCAGCATACTTCTGAGTCCCTTAACCATGGTTTCTGCTGTATGATCCTGTTTTGTACCATTTCTGTCATGAATGTCAGTGTGACTTGGAGAATTTTACCCTTCAAATGCCCCAAGTCTGAAAATTTGTCACCTGTGTATATGTAAGTACAGTGGAACTTCTACTTGCCAGCGCATCCATGTGCGAGTTTTTCCAAATACGAGCAGTTGATTGGTCAATTTTTTCCTTCCATACGTGAGCGAAATTTCCATGAGCTGCTCAGCAGGCCTCAAGGGAGGTTCCTTGACGCTGGAGAGGGGCTCTTGTTCTTGATCTAGGTGTTGCAACCCCTGAATGGGTTGCAATGATTATTATGTATATATATAATTATTACCTTTTCATATAATTTTATATTGCTTATATTTGCGATAATAGCTAAATCGTAAATATATTGCTTTATATTGTTATTTGACTTATGTTGTTAGGATGTAACATATTAAGTGCTCAGTTCAAGTCTTGATTGTCAAACTACTGTAATTATCGCTTGTAGCTCGTTAGACTGCCGGCTTCTGAGCTGCAGTTGTCCACGTTGCTATCACGTGATCGAGGCGGGGGGGGGTGTCCTCACCTCACCTAAAGTATTCAGTCTGCTCTAGACTCTCTTGGTGGTCGGACAGATTGTCTGTCTCATTATTCTTGTTAGTTCTGTAGAACTCTGTTCACAGAACATGGTATAGACTTAGTGATTTTCGACGTTGTACTGAGGTTGTGTGTCTCATAGACACTCGAAACATCTCAGGTCCTGAGCTGTAATTTCTCACTTAACTTGTACTGGTTTCTGTGTATTATCACAGTCGGGGATTTTCTTATGCTGAACTTAGATTCAGTAGTATGGGAGTTTTGTGACTCTTGTGGAGGATCTGCAGATGGTCCCTACTTAGTGTCGTTATATTATCTCCTTGTTCCTGATTCTGTGTCGCAGTTGCTTGTTGTATTGCTATTGGGCTTAGCATTCTTTTTTGTTCAAGCAGACTGTTCTGGTTGCCAGTCGGTTAAGAAGTTAGTTTATGTGAGGACTTTGTCAGTCACTTGTTTAAGTCTAGTCGAGTCGTGAGACATAGCGAACTACTTGGAGCACTTACACGTATACACAAACTTGTACATATTTGTAATATCTTATTAAATGTTAATGTACCAGACGGTACTTAAGAATTATAAATGTGATATGTGCTTTCAGCACAATAATATTGTACTCGAGAGATGTGATATTATTTTGATTACTGTGATTAATTTAATTTAATTTAATTTGATAATATACCTCTAGACTTAATAAATTTATTAAATTTTAATTTCTCTAGTTAGTAGCCTACCAGTTGTAATCCTGAAGCACTATTGAATAATACTGAATTTTAATGGATAATTGGACAAGGATGCTGACTACTTGTTACGAAAACCCAGTAACAGGCTGGATGCTAGAAGGGCAGTCCTTTCTAGTATTCACTGGAGATCTCTAAGCTTTTAGAATTGCATTTTTTGTAACAAATGGGGGCCTGTCTGGGAGGCTCTTGATCCAAGGTGTTGGAGAAATTGTCTAGTTTGACATACTAGTAACTCTATGATCAAACACTTTGAGTACTTTCCTAATCTGAAGACTTTGAGTTTAGTCTTGTACAACATACCAGGTGGATGTATGTACCTGACTGAGTCTCTTGATCCAAGGAGATGGAAATACTGTTTATGAGCTCTAGCTCTAAGACAACCAACACTAAAATTCCTATTAGGATTATAGTTTCCCATAATCACTCTCTCGTAGTACAATTATTTTTGTGATGTATGCCAAAGTGAAACAGTTAATTGATACTCTGACTTTGTCTGAGTTAAGTACATTAAAACTTCAGATGTGTTGGCGAGTAGCCAAATATCTCGGTGTGACGTATAACAGGAATTACACCGCAGAAACTGTCAGAGCGTTAATTAAAGATATATTGTTTCCTGCTCATACAGATATGCCTGATTATGATTCAGATTCAGAAAGCCTAGTGTCACAATTAGGAAGTATGACTCTATTTGATGTAGAAGAAAGAGCAACTATGGCAGAAGTGTCTGAGCCTAGTGAACCTCCGCTCACACCTTCCCGCCTCACTGACACCATAGTACAGAGTATAGCTGGTTGGATGACTCAGCCTAATACTAGTACAGTGTATGCTACACCTGTATCTACTTATCCTAGACCAGATCTAGACTCTCTAGAGACGGCTGGACGAAGTGTCCGACCTAAGGACCGTCCAGAAAGACATGTTAATTTCCCTACTCCTCCATTACCCACTGGTCCTATCTCTCAGGAACAGTTTGAGAGGTTTGAACGCCTCATTATGTTGCAGACTGCACAAATAGAGGCTAAGAGGAAATTGAACGAAGAAGATTTCCAAAGAGAAAATGTTCGTCTGGGAAGACAACAGAGTGATAGATCACAGGACACATTTAATGTGCAGAAAGCTGCATCCATGGTTCCTAAGTTTTTTGAAAGTGACTTAGACACCTATTTTGATGTGTTTGAGAACCAGGCACGTGCTATGAACTGGCCACGTAAGCACTGGGCAACCTTGTTGCATACAGCTTTGACAGGAAGAGCTCAAACTTGTACTGCTACCTTACCATTTGCCAAGTACATTAGTTATGACACTGTCAAACAAACTATTCTAGAGACATATAACTTGTTACCTGTAAGTTATCAAAGAGCATTTCGTACGTTACAACGACGACAAGATCAAACTTGTGTAGAATTTGCTCGTGAGAAAAAAGTTGCTTTTGAGAGATGGTCTAGAGCTGCCAAGTGTAACAACTACAACAGCCTTGTTCGGTTGTTACTACACGAAGAGTTTAACAACTGTATGCCTGCTGACATACAAGAATATCTGATCGATCATACTACCTCGGATATTCTGGAAACTGCAGCATTAGCAGACAATTACGAGATTTCTCACAAACTTGTACGTACTAAAACACAAAGAAACAAGGTAACTAAAAATTGTCCTAGAAGCTGTCAACCTAAATCAGCTGCTCATTGCAGGCCTGATGTACCTGCTACTGTAACTTCTCGTACCTTTACCAGGAAAACTCACAATCCTGAATCTGTCTCTGTGGCTAGACAGAAATCTGATATCGAGAAGAAGAAAGTTAAATGTACATATTGTAACAGAAAAGGACATGCTAGAGAGTATTGCTATACGTTAGAAAGAGATGCGAGATACAGTCGTGCGGCTGGCGCCCCCACTCAAGTCGTATCCTCTTCCGAGCAACAAAGGCACCAAAATCCTAGTAATACCCCTGATCCTACTGTTTTAGATAATGTTACTCAGGATAGATGACTAGCGTCAGAAAGTGTATCTGACGAAAAGATTCGTTCAGCAATGAGTCCTTACTTTTCGAGAGATAAAGTAGGATTTGACGAATCACATCTAACTGAGATAATTTCTTTCAGAGACACTGGCAGTTATCTCACGTTATTAAGAGAAGATGTACTGCCCATAACTGATGATACCTATTGCAAGATAGATGTATTGTTAGAAGCCTATGGAGGGGCTGTTATAAAAGTGCCTCTGCACAAAGTTTATATTGAAACAAGCTATTATACTGGTTATATTTCAGTGGATATATCCAGTGGTGTATTTCCCATCAGGTCAGTGGACTTGTTGATAGGGAACGATATCCTTCATGCTGGTATATGTAAAGAACCACTTGTGATTGATAATAACACTGATGATAATTATGCCATTGAAGCTTGTAGAGAGAAACCTATTTTATTTCCTCTCAGCGCAATTACTAGAGCTATGTCAAAGATTCAACAACCATCCTTGTCTCCTGTTGAGTTAGTGGATGACAATGATTTGGGGTTGAATATGTTGTTTAGTGATGCTCTGCGCCCCGGATCATTAACACTAACTCCCCCCGGTCATCAATCTAGTCAGGACACAACTGACGTTAAATTTCTTACTCATGATGATTTAATCAAGGATCAGTTTGTTGATCAGTCACTGGAAAGACTGAGAGATATAGCAGTTACTGAGAGTGAAGCAAAGGATCTCGGTAATTGTTACTATTATAGTAACGGTGTACTGATGGAGAAAAATACATGCAAGTTGTCAGCTGATAGTGTTTCCACCACAGTCAAGCATCTCGTTGTGTTACCAGTTACATTTCGTGAACAAGCCATTGATTTTGCTCACAATAGTCCCATAGGAGGACATTTGGGTGTCAAGAAGACACTCGGTAAACTGGCAAAACATTTTACTTGGCCAAAGATGAAGGAAACAGTAGCTGATCATGTGCGACGTTGCCACGTGTGTCAAGTGACAGGCAAGCCAGCAGCGCACACTCCACCTACACCTCTCACTATGTTCTCTAGTAGCAAAGTTCAGTTCATCTGGACTAGAGATTGTTCAGACTCGTTCAAAAGGTTGAAGCATCTGCTTTCCTCTGCTCCAGTGTTGAGTCCTAATTTCAATCTTCCCTTCTTTTTACATATAGATGCGAGTTGTTATGCAGTGGGTGTTGTGTTGCTCCATCTGTCAACATCCACTGATATTCTCCATCCTATATGTTACTATTCATCTAAGCTCAAACGACACCAGAAAAATTATGCTATAGCTCTTGTGGTGTCCTTTGAACATTTTGACGAGTATTTGGGCACTTTCCCATTTAAAATTTACGTAATTTTATGCCCAAATACCTTTTGTTACTTGTTATGTCAAATTCAGTAAAGTAACTTAATCCCTCCAGCCCATATTAACTATATATACTCATGTCTAATTATTATATTTATATATTCACAGTATTGTTGTGTAAGGAGACATAAGCTGAGTGTTGAGTGGGTAGTGTCGTGTGGGAGATGGTACTGCGTGACGCAACACTGTCCTGCCGCAGACCCCCCCCCTTACTACACACCTTAAGCTGTTTCATACTCAGATGTCCATACTACATAGCATTCCACAACCACTACTTAAGAGTGGAATGCAGTCTCCTCTATATTCGAGCCTCAACGTGCCCTACTCATCTGCGCTATCCTGTCTCTACACTGATGTACATAACCACGAGTATGCAGAGATACGATACTGTGTACTGCCCTAGTACTAGGGGCATATCCTAGTGACGGACGCTGTGAAATGATAGAAGTGCTTGGCACAAGAGAGAGACTGATTAATGTTTATATTAAATTGTATTGATATGAGTAATCAGTAATAATGTGAAAGACCTTAATGCAACTCCTAGTGCGACCGTCTGTCGTGTTGGAGGGGGGGGGTGTTGCAACCCCTGAATGGGTTGCAATGATTATTATGTATATATATAATTATTACCTTTTCATATAATTTTATATTGCTTATATTTGCGATAATAGCTAAATCGTAAATGTATTGCTTTATATTGTTATTTGACTTATGTTGTTAGGATGTAACATATTAAGTGCTCAGTTCAAGTCTTGATTGTCAAACTACTGTAATTATCGCTTGTAGCCCGTTAGACTGCCGGCTTCTGAGCTGCAGTTGTCCACGTTGCTATCACGTGATCGGGGGGAGGGGGGGTGTCCTCACCTCGCCTAAAGTATTCAGTCTGCTCTAGACTCTCTTGGTGGTCGGACAGATTGTCTGTCTCATTATTCTTGTTAGTTCTGTAGAACTCTGTTCACAGAACATGGTATAGACTTAGTGATTTTCAATGTACTGAGGTTGTGTGTCTCATAGACACTCGAAACATCTCAGGTCCTGAGCTGTAACTTCTCACTTAACTTGTACTGGTTTCTGTGTATTATCACAGTCGGGGATTTTCTTATGCTGAACTTAGATTCAGTAGTATGGGAGTTTTGTGACTCTTGTGGAGGATCTGCAGATGGTCCCTACTTAGTGTCGTTATATTATCTCCTTGTTCCTGATTCTGTGTCGCAGTTGCTTGTTGTATTGCTATTGGGCTTAGCATTCTTTTTTGTTCAAGCAGACTGTTCTGGTTGCCAGTCGGTTAAGAAGTTAGTTTATGTGAGGACTTTGTCAGTCACTTGTTTAAGTGTAGTTGAGTCGTGAGACATAGCGAACTACTTGGAGCACTTACACGTATACACAAACTTGTACATATTTGTAATATCTTATTAAATGTTAATGTACCAGACGGTACTTAAGAATTATAAATGTGATATGTGCTTTCAGCACAATAATATTGTACTCGAGAGATGTGATATTATTTTGATTACTGTGATTAATTTAATTTAATTTAATTTGATAATATACCTCTAGACTTAATAAATTTATTAAATTTTAATTTCTCTAGTTAGTAGCCTACCAGTTGTAATCCTGAAGCACTATTGAATAATACTGAATTTTAATGGATAATTGGACAAGGATACTGACTAGAGAAATTAAAATTTAATAAATTTATTAAGTCTAGAGGTATATTATCAAATTAAATTAAATTAAATTAATCACAGTAATCAAAATAATATCACATCTCTCGAGTACAATATTATTGTGCTGAAAGCACATATCACATTTATAATTCTTAAGTACCGTCATTGATATATATTATAAACAACAACGGGCCCAAGACTGACCCCTGTGGAACGCCACTTGTTACCGATCCCCACTCGGATTTAACCCCATTTGTGGACACACTCTGCTTTCTGTCTGTAAGCCATGATTCGATCCACGAGAGCACCCTTCCCCCAGTGCCATGAGCTGCCACTTTCTTTAACAGTCTTTTGTGCGGAACTCTATCAAAAGCCTTACTAAAATCTAAGTAAATAATATCAAATTCTTTATCGTGGTCAACAGCCTCAAAAGCTTTACTGAAGAAAGTTAATAAATTAGTTAGACTAGACCGGCCTCTTGTGAATCCATGCTGAGTATCATTAATCAAGCTATGCTTATCGAGATGGCTTCTTATAATCTCAGCTATAATTGACTCTAGTAATTTGCCTACAATTGAGGTCACGGTCAGACAAAATTTCTCTAGGATTGCCCACTCTGGAGAAGATGGACAAAAGGGCTTCAGCCACCTCTGTAGTAGTTATGGTCTTTAAGGGTACGGCTTCAGGGAAACTCGAAGCATAATCAACTAATGTTAATATATATCTATGTCCCCCAGATGAGAGTAGTGATAAAGGATCAACAATGTCAATAGCTACTTTTTCAAACGGTAATGTAAAGATAGGCATTTTGATCATAGGTACTCCCCGGGTACCTCGGGAGGATGACAATTGGCATACTTTACATGATCTACAATAGGTAGTGATATCTGAGGACATTTTTGGCCAAAAATAGGTTTCCCTAATTTTATTTAAGGTTTTACGATGCGAGAAATGTCCGGCCACTGGCAGGTCATGAGCCATTTTAAGAACAGTCTGCATTGACTTGGAACAGCTAAGATGGAATAGTCTGTCTCATCTGAATTTAATTTTAATACTGATTTATACAAGATACTTTTTATATATTCAAATTTATATGAAAAGTTTTTCCTTTGGATAACTTGATTTTGTCTAGCGGCATTATGGCAATTCTGGAGAGAAGGGCAATTATGTTGTAAATTGACAAAGGAGTCCTTCAATATATCTAAAGGCTTAAAGTCAGGGAAAATCAAAGGATGGACAGTAGGAGAAGCCTGGGCTTTGGTCTGAGCCCTAGTCAAGACATTTACATATAGTATCAGAGGTGATATCCTCACTTTCATCTAACAAGTGAACCAGTGATTCTACTATCTCGCTTTCGAGAGTAGTATCACTGGTTTCTAACCCCACATGAATGTCCCGAGACATTGCCTCATCTGAACTTTCGAGGGGCTTCTCTGACTCTACAGGAAGAGGAGCTGAAAAACTGATGTCCATCTTTGGTGATGAAAAGTCAACCTCAGAAGGAAGAATGGCACCTTTTACATTACCTATTAGTACAGAGCAAGAAGTGATGGGAGCTAGTACGGCTTCAGACCAACCTGTGAACCATTTAGACCTAATGTAACAACGGATGGTAGGAAAAGTGGCCGTATGGCCCAGGTAGTCTGAAAGTATAGCAGAGGAATGAGTTTCTTTAAGGTTAGGGAACAGCTTATCAGAAATGACTATACATGTGCATCCAGTGTCTCGTAAAATGGTAGATTTATTTATTTATTTATTTATTTATTTATAATTTGAGCACACTTACAGAGGTACAAAAAAAAATACAGATAAGAGCAGCATGCCAAAGCCACTTATACTATGCATAGCATTACGGGCTGGCTTAAAATTAACTTAAGATTAACTAAGCAATGATGAAATCAGTGAAAAACATTAATGTAAACTGATTACTATAAAGCACAAGTGAGTATTACAAAGACAGGTCATATGGTTGCATGCATTGTTGTAAATTCAGTAGAATGGAGTATTCTGTTAGGTAGTGAATTTAAAAAAATAATAAAGTTAGATTGGGTTTTAGGTTTAACATTTATGTGATATAATTGTGAGAAACATTTAAGATATACAATTTATAAGGTTCAGTTATTCAGTATTTATTTGGTTTTGGGTGAGTAAGTGATCTTTGAGAAGAGACTTGAATTTATAAACAGGTAGTGTTTCTTTTATATTTACAGGTAATGAATTCCAGATTTTAGGGCCTTTTATGTGCATTGAGTTTTTGCATAGCGTGAGATGGACACGAGGAATATCAAAGAGTGATCTGTGCCTTGTGTTATGGTCATGTGTTCTGTTGAGGTTGGCAAGGAGATGTTTGAGGGGAGGGTTAATATCAGAGTTGAGTGTTCTATGTATGTAATAGGTGCAGTAATAAGTATGGATGTTTTGTATGGTGAGTAGGTTGAGTGTATTGAATATTGGTGGAGTGTGCTGCCTGTAGTGAGAATTTGTTATCATTCTAACTGCAGCCTTTTGTTGGGTAATTAGTGGTCTGAGATGGTTACTTGTTGTTGAGCCCCATGCACAAATTCCATAGGTGAGATAGGGGTAAATAAGAGAGTGATATAGGGCCAGGAGGGCTGACTGTGGAGCATAGTACCGTATCTTCGATAGTATGCCTACAGTCTTGGAAATTTTCTTAGAAATTTGTTGTATATGTGTATGAAATTTGAGTCTATTATCAAGGTGGATTCCTAAGAATTTTCCCTCTGTTAGCTTTGTGATAGGTGATCCGTTTATCATTATGTTAAGAGGGACATCTGTAGCTCTGTTACCAAACTGAATGAAGTAGGTTTTGTCAATGTTTAGTGTAAGTTTGTTAGTACTCATCCAGGTAGATATTTTCTGTAATTCGGTATTTACAGTATTGGCTAGCGTGACTGGGCTCGGGTGGGAGAAGACGTATGTTGTGTCATCAGCAAATAGTGTGGGTTTGAGTAATTGAGAAGCATTTGGTAGGTCATTTATGTATAGGAGAAAGAGAAGAGGGCCAAGGACACTTCCCTGTGGGACACCAACTGTAATTGGTTGTGCAGAAGAGTTTGCCCCATTTGCGTACACATATTGGCTTCTGTTGCTGAGGTATGACTTGAGGTAGTTGAGGGAGTGCCCTCTTATACCATAGTGTGATAATTTTACGTGGAGCAAGTCATGGTCAACTGTATCAAAAGCTTTACGTAAGTCAATGAAGATCCCCAGTGGGACTTCTTTTTTCTCTATTGCAGTGTATATATGTTCTAGCATGTGTATAATAGCATCATTAGTATTTTTTATTAGGCCTGAATCCAAATTGGCAGGGGTTGAGTATGTTTTGGGAGATAAGGTAGGAGTAGATTCGTTTATGAATTAATTTTTCGAAGATTTTTGAGAGAGGGTGTAAGTTGGATATTGGCCTATAGTTATTCAACTCTGTTTGGTCTCCTCCTTTGTGGATCGGGGTGACCCTTGCTATTTTGAGTACTGTAGGGAAGGTGGAGGATTCAATGGATTTGTTAAAGAGTGTTGCAATGATTGGTGATAGCACTTGTGACACTTTTTTGTATATAAAGGGTGGTAAGGTATTTAAATCTCCTGCCTTGTTTTTTAGTGCGTTGATAATAAGGGAGACTTCGTATGGGTTAGTCGGAGCTAGGAACAGTGTGTTCGGGTAGTTGCCGGTGAGGTAGTCATTTGGTGGGGTATCTGAGCTTGGGATTTTATTGGCAAGGTTTTGTCCTATAGTGGAGAAGAAATCATTGAGTCTGTTTGCTGTTTCTGTTGGTGGGAGTTGGGGTTCATCTGATTTTGCTAATTTTATTTCGCTATTTCGTGATATCTTTTTTGTTCCCAGAATTTCTGATAGGGTTTTCCAGGTCTTTTTTATATCACCTCGTAAGTTGGATAATCTGTTCTCATAATACAATTTTTTTGCCCTTCTTATCAGGCTGGTTAGGATTGACGAGTAACGTTTTGTTTGGTCTCTGGTTATGTGACCCATTCTGTACTGTTTTTCATATTGGTGTTTTGTATTTATGGATTTGAGAATGCTGGGTGTTAGCCAGGGACTGTTCAGTCTCTTAGCTGTCATCTGCTTAGTTTTTTTAGGGCAGTGCTTGTTATAGAGGTATTGAGTCTTTTTTAGAAAATTATTAATACATTCGTCAATATCTGTATTGATTTCTAGCTCAGTGTGCCAATCAATGTTTGCTAATGCTGTTGTGAAGTTATTAATGGCTGCCTCATTGTGAAGTCTGAAGGTGACTTTAGTAGTGTCTTGGGGTAATTTACCAAGAGTTGTTATGAGGAAAGTAGGGTAGTGGTCTGTGGTATTATCTGTAATTATGCCTGATTTTAAAGGGGATATGGTGTTGGTCCAGATGTGGTCAAGTAGGGAAACACTAGTCTCTGTAACTCTTGTAGGTTTTGTTACTGTTGGTAGCAACATACAGTTACTCATTGTGTTTGTGAATTCAGTAACGTGTGGGTCCTGGTCTTGCAGGAGATTTATATTGAAGTCACCTGAGAGTAGTAAGTGATCTTTGTTCATGCGTGCATCAGTTATCATACTTCCTAGGTTTTGACTAAATTGGCTAATGTTTGACTGTGGAACTCTGTAGATGTTTATCAATGTGAGAGGTTTTCGTAGGTATTTGGATTTGAATTTGGCTATTATATATTCCCCATGTTCATCTCTTGTGCAAGTATTAGTGATACATTCTAGTTGGTCTGAGTAGTATATGGCTGTGCCACCCCCTTGTTGGTCTGGCCTACAGTTGTGTATGGCTGTGTAACCAGGAATGGTATAGACATCTGTAGTATCAGGCTTTAGCCAGGTTTCAGTTAGTGTAATGATGGACATATTGGCATGTAAGGAATTTAGTAATGCTATGAGGTCATCGTAATGCTTGCTTAAAGATCTGATATTGTAGTTAAAGATAGTTATGTTGTTGTTGGCACTGAGAAGTGCCTTTGATTGTTCTGCAGTGTAGTAATTACAGTAACTGTTTGATTCATTTAAGTCATTAAATAAGAGGTTGGTATCTGGATCAATGCTTGTAATCATAAGATTTGTAGTGAATCTATAGTTAGAATTAAGTATAAAACAAAGTAAATAGTCTTAAGCTAAAAAATAGCACCTGAATTATTTAACAAATGTAAAATAATGAGCTAAGGTAGTTTTTTTTTTTTTTTTTTTTTTTTTTTTTTTTTTTTATTTTTTTTTTTTTTTTTTAAGCTAAAATAAAGGAGACAATATAAAAGGGACTAGTACAAATAGTGATGATCAAATAATGGAGCTTGGGAATATGATAGTAGGTAGTACTATAAAATAAATGAGCTTTGGAATATAATGCAAAATTGTGAACTTGTTCTACTTTAGCACCTGAGAATAGCACCTTGATTATTTTAACAATTGTGAATGTATAAGCTAGGGTAGTTATATAAAGCTAAAATAAAGGAGAAAATATATAAGGGACTAAAATTAAGTAATGGTAAACAAAGTTAAATGGACAGATGGTCACTATGAAATAATATTGGTTTAGGAGTAAGATCTGATTTGTAATATTAGATAAATTGAGCAGTTTATTGCACAATAAAAGTAAAAAAAAATGAGGTAGTTGGTACTAGCTAGCAAAAGATAGTTTTGGTACTTGCAAAAAAGTAATTGGAATATACACTAATTGAATATACAATGTAAAGTGACTAAAAAAACAAGTAGTGATAAACAAAATTAAATGGACAGGTAAGAAAAAATGAATATTATTAATTTGGAGTAAGATTTGACTTTTAATTTAAAATTATGAGCAATTAATAGCAGTAAGAAAGTTATAGAGTATTGGAGGTAGTTGGCATTAGCTAGTGATGAAAAATAATAAAAATAATAATGTACAATATGATAGTAACGTACACTATATGCACCACACGTATATATGTATTAAGGGCACTTATTTAATCTGTTACAGAAATGTCAGCTTTTCTAAGGAAGGTAGAGAAATCATGTTCGTTTGAGATGGTATATTGTTGTCCTGTTGATGTTTTCCTTACTAGTATTTTCCCATCTCGCGTGAAACACTGATGTATTTTGTTTTCCTGTTTAAGTTTTCTCAGCCTGAACAGAAGGTTTTGACGTTTTTTTGTTAGACACTCATTTATGTACACTCCATTTTTCATTGTAATTGCTGATTTAATTAGGTCCTTTCTTTTATCGTATGAATGAAGTCGGATCATTATACTGTGTTTACTTCCTGGTTTTCCTAACAAACGTGTTTCTTTGATTTCATTGTTTTGCACGATGACTTGTACGTGGTTCTGTATTATCCTGATAGCAGTTTCTTTGCACTGTGCTTGTGTTATGTCACTAGGAATGTGTGGACTGTTTATTATAACTGCATCAGACAACTTATCTTGTTCAGTTTTGTCGTCTTGGAAATCAAGGTATTCATTTAGTCGAGTGTGCATGTTCAGATTCCAGTCCTTGATTGCTTCTTCAACCTTCATATTTATTGTTGTTATTTGTTCAGTGTGACTGGCTATAGCTGCTTTTAGAGTATTTTCTGTATCAACACTTCCCGATGTAATCTTCTCTTCAAGGTTTTGGATCTTATTCTCGAGGTTGGTTATCTTGGAATCTCGTCGCTCGAGTGCTGCTTTGATATCTTTGATTTCATTTTCTAGAGCAACGATGTAGTCCTTGATATTGTCAGGAATAATCGTACCTGAGTTATCATGGATGAATCCTTTGAAGGGAGTGGAGTTGGAGGGGGAGTCAGCCATGTTTGTTGTTGTTGTTGTTGTTCCTTGGGTGGCGGCGGAGAGAGGGGTTGATGATACACTGGCGTCCTGCTGGGTAGACAAGTTGAGTTCTAGGGTCCTTGCTGTTATTCTTTTATTACTGGTGTTGTGTCTTCTGCGATATCCTTTCATAGTATCACTGAAGTAGATACTGTGTAGCAATGGAGGAGAAGGCTTGTTTTCTCGGAGCTTGGGTTAAGTGGTTGTCTGGCAGCGGAGGCAGTGTTTGGGTTAGCAGGGCTGTCTTCCTTAGATCTTCTAATTTTGTCAAGATTTGGGTTACATTCTTAGTATTCTTGGGTCATGTTGTGGTCTACGTGGGTTCATGTAGTTGAACTTTCACTTAGGCCATCACAAGTTTTGATGGGCGATGTTTTTTTGAGAAAGAAGAGCTGGTAGGATACCGTTGCTGCCGCTGCCGCTGCCGCGGCAGAAGGGAGCCTGGTCATTACAGTGTTTAAAACATCTTCCAACTTTTTGGACCTTCTTAGAAGGACAATCGGGATGTTTATGTCCCTTAATTAACACCACATAAATGACTAACAGGAATAAAATAAGTTAGTTTGCTTTCTATTAGAGGCTTTGTTTTCTTTCTTTTGATCTGGTGAACCCTTGCCCTTAGGGTTCGATCCCTTTTGGTCTTTATAGGAATTGTGAGCCTCAGCATACAAGTCAGCGGCCTCAGCAACTTCATCAGCTTTAATCAGGTTACATTCTCTAATGAATGCTCGTATTTGGTGAGGAAGAGCTGTCAGGAACTGGTCAGCAACCATGAAGTCTCTAAGAGATTCATAACTGTGATCAATTCCTGAACTCTCTATCCAAAAGTCGAACAAACGAAAGAGTGTTACCTATAACTGCTGAAAGTTTTGGCCATGCTGTAAGGTGGCATACCTGAAATCTTTCCTATAAGAATTTGTGATTTTTTTATATGCTTTAAGGATTGCCTTCTTCAGTAGGTTATAATTAGGTGTTGGAATATGTGCACTGACTGCACGTTGTTCCATTACTCCTTCCTCTAATTGTTATTGTGTAAAAGTTAACTTTTTATTCTCTAATTCAAGGCGAGATTTCTCTACCTCGCGATCTTTTTCTCTTTCTCTTAACTCATGTTCTCTATCTTTTGCTCTTTCCTCAAGTTCTCTTAACCTAACTTGTTCCTCACGTATTTTAGCTTGTTCCTCACGTACTCTAGTTCTATCCTCACGATCAAGTCTATCACTCTCCCTTTTCTCCTCTCTTTCTCTTTCTTGACTTTCTCTTTCAATTCGATCTCTCTCCTTTTTCTCCTCTCTTTCTCTTTCTAACTGTCTTTCTTCTCTCTCAATTCTTTCCTTCTCCATTCTTTCCTGGATCTTAACACTAATGAAAGCTTCTAAATTTTCCCCATTATTCCTAACTTACTCCCAGCGCTCATCCAAAACTGGTAGTCCTCCATACTTGCAAGAATAACTTAAACTACCAGGGGAAAATGAAACGGATATATGATAGAAAATGGAGGGTTCAATTCCTGCTCCGCTCAAACTGTAAATAAATCGGAGGGTTCGATCCCTGCTTTGATTAAACAGTATGTGTGAATGAAAACGGAGGGTTCTATGCCGGCTCTGAGCAAACAGTAAGTAGAATGGGGTCTCTTGACCTTCCAATCTTCTCACCAACAAATCAAGAGTGTCCTACGACAGTTCCCTTGATATAATAAATAGAGCTCAATGAAATAACTTGTCACTGGAAAATCTCGGGTCCCTAGAGTCTATTCGTCCAAATCGTTTCAAGCTCAAAAATAAAAGTGACAGAATTAACTAGTATATCCTGCCTGACTTGACTTACAATAAATTGAGACTATAACAATCACCAAATCTTTTAAATACCTGTACTGTAGTCCTACCATAGAGAATGATTACTCATGGCTGGTGGTAACCGTCTGTGGTATGCGGCATTGAAGTTCCAATGGTAGATTCGAGATGGAGTTGAATCTTGATTCAGTCGAGTTGATCCTGGCAAGATCGCCACTTGTGAAGGCTTACTCAGCCCTGTAACAACTTCAGACAGTATTACCAAGGCTGGCTCCTCCTCAGGAAAATTAATGAATAGAAAAAGAAATAATAATTCACAAAGATAAACACTTTATTATTTAGTAATGCAAAGATAAAACATTAAAAAATGAAGGTGTATCCTACTTGAAAGAAAAATGAAAAATGAAATGAAAAATTGCCATTTGAATTCAACGCTAATATGTACAAGTAAACTGGGGTGTCTGGTTTATGTTGACACCGTCTTGTAGAAATTGTAGCCGTTGATGATGATGTGGGGGGGGGTCACAGGTGTTGAGTGACAACCCAACGACTAGTTCTTCACAGAGTCTATAGCCTTGAATAGTCAGTCCAGATGACAGGAACTCAGGTTCTTTACCACTGCAAAGATGAGGGGTAGTTTCCTGTACAATTAATTAGGTAGGTAGATTATGAATGATGTCTCATGGGCTGTTTCAGTCTGTCTCCTTCAACACTTCTTGTTGGTTGGCAGGTGACCCGATCTGTCATTCCAAGCTGGAAAGAGAGACAGGTTACCCACTGCTTAAGAAATCACTCTCCATGATAAGTGTAAGATACTTAAAAAAGGTGGTGATTATCGAAAAGTCTTATGTGGAGCTTAAAACTGAAAGGACTAAGTTTATTATTGGTCAAAAGTGAAGCTTTCAACCAGTATCCACTAGAATAGGAGCAGAGGCTTTTACTTACAGTTGTGCTGGGGGCTGTGAGTCGAGTGATTACTGTTTGGCCGGACCCCCCACACGTCACCTTTCCGGGTGGAGAGAAAGGGGGGGGGATAGCGGGAGCTAGACTGACCCTACCTTAACAAGCAGCCGGCAATCAAACTATCGTTACCATATACTCGCTCGCTACTCCTATCTGTTGAACTTTTCCCTCACAAATGCTCTTATGTATATGGGTGTGAAGCATTGGTGATAAATGTTGCAGTGAGGAGAAGGCTGGATGCAGTGGAGATGTCATGTCTGAGGGCAATGTGTGGTGTAGTTTGGAAGTTAGGAGAAGGTGTGGGATTGCCAAAACTGTTGTCCAGAGGACTGAGGATGGGTTGTTGAGGTGGTTCGGACATATAGAGAGAATGGAACAAAACAGAATGACTTCGAGAGAGTATAAATCTGTAGTGGAGGGAAGGCGGGGTAGAGGTCAGCCTAAGAAAGGTTGGAGGCAGGGGCTAAAGGAGGTTTTGTGTGTGAGGGTCTTGGACTTTCAGCAAGCATGCATGAGCGTATTTGATAGTGAATGGAGACAAATGGTTTTTAATACCTGACGTGCTGTTGGAGTGTGAGCAAAATAACATGAAGGGATTCAGGGAAACTAGCAGGCCGGACTTAAGTCCTGGAGATGGGACGTACAGTGTCTGCACTCTGAAGGAGGGGTGTTATTGTTGCAATTTTATAAACTGTAGTGTAAAGCACCCCTATGGCAAGACAGTGGTGGAGTGAATGATGATGGAAGTTTTTCTTTTTCGGGCCACCCTGCCTTGGTGGGAATTGGCCAATGTGTTAATAAACATAAAATATATAATAATATAATATTAACCCTTTGACTGTTTTCGACGTATAAATACGTCTTACGAGCCAATGTTTCTGACGTATATATACTCAATAATTCTAGTGGCTTCAAATCAAGCGGGAGAAAGCTGGTAGTCCCACATGTGAGAGAATGGGTCTGTGTGGTCAGTGTGCACCACATAAAAAAAATCCTGCAGCACACATTGCGTAATGAGAAAAAAAAAACTGATCGTTTTTTTGGAATAAAACGCCGACTTTGAGGTGTATTTTCGTATAGTATTTATCGTTGTATTCGCGTTTTCGTGGTCTTAGGTGATAAAATGGAAAACATATTACAGAAATAGAGATGATTTTCATTACTTTGACGATGAAAACGACCTTGAAACTGAGCTCAAAGTAGCGGAAATGTTCGATTTTTACCAATGTTCAGGAGTAAATAAATCACACCACACGTCCAATACACGTCAACTGGGGAGTCTAATATTCTTTTACTAGTGCACTGATATTATTTATACCATTTTTACAATAATGCAGTAGTCTGCATAACAGTAAATTTTGTATTTTTTTGTATGAATAAAAAATCAAAATAGAAAGCAATAATAACATAAGAGGGGCCTAGATATGTGACTAATGAACAGAGCATATGTTATTTTAGTGCCACGAATGTCTACCTTGTTTATTCTGGACCCTATTTTGAAATTGGTATCTTTTTTAGTTTGTGTGAAATTGGCCAAATTGCCAATTTCTGACCACCATATTGGGTAGTCCAAATTAGTAAATGGGAGGTTTCTTGTACTCAGCTGATAGATAAAATGGAGTTCTAAAGAAATAGCTATGAGTTTGGTCAACTGGAACAATGGAATTGGCTGAAAATAGGGCTCAAAGTCGGCGAAATCGCCGATACGCATATGTCGCTGAGACCGCTAACTTCGCGGGAGCATAATTCCATGAGTTTTCGACCAAATTTCGAACTTTTGGTGTCATTACCATCGGGAAAAGATTCTCTATCATTTCATAAGAAAAAATAATTTTTTTTTTTTCAAAAATTGAGCGACATAGAATGACAGTTTCAGAGAGGGGCCTGAAACAGTCAAAGGGTTAATAGAATACATATAATAATACATGTATAATAATAATGTACTATATAATAGTAATTATAATAACAGCATCAAAAGGCCGTCACTAGATGGCAGTGTTTACCACAACAAAGTGGGAGTGGTTGTGGTCGCCTCCACCTGTTACATATGACATACATTATTCATTCTAGAGTACAGGTTTTCCTCCACATTCGTGAGGGTTAGGGCATCAAGAGCCTCACGAATGTTGAAAAATTATGAATGTTTGGTGCCCCAATATTTTGTAGGAAAATATAATAAAATATTGCTTCCTTAACCTATTGAACCATGAACAATCATAAAACACTGTAAAATACGTACATGCTCCTCCCACTCATATACAGTGGACCCTCGACCAGCGATATTAATCCGTTCCTGAGAGCTCATCGTTAGTCAGAATTATCGTTAGTCAAGTTAATTTTCCCCATAAGAAATAATGGAAATCAAATTAATCCGTGCAAGACACTCAAAAGTATTGAAAAAAAATTTTTTTACCACATGAAATATTAATTTTAATACACACAAACTGAAGATTACATGCACGGTTACATGACTGATGGGATGGGAGGAGGGGAGAGGTGTTAGTGTTTAGAAGGGAAATCCCCTTCCATTAGCACTTGAGGCAGCAAGTCTTTTTCTGGGGTTACTTCCCTTGTTCTTTTAATGCCACTAGGACCAGCTTCAGAGTCACTGGACTTCTGTCGCACAACATATCTGTCCATAGAGGCCTGTACCTCTCGTTGCTTTATGACTTTCCTAAAGTGGTTCACAACAGTGTCAGTGTAATAGTCACCAACACGGCTTGCAGTAGCTGTGTCAGGGTGATTTTCATCAAAAAAGGTTTGCACTTCAAGCCACTTTGCACACATTTCCTTTATCTTAGAAGTAGGCAACGTCTTCAATTTCTCTCTCCCCTCCTCCGAAGCAGTTTTCTCAGGTGTGCCCTCTTGCTGTTGAAGATGATCTAGCAGCTCATCAGTGGTTAGTTCTTCACTGTCCTCCACCACCAACTCCTCCACATCCTCCCCACTAACCTCCAACCCCAAGGACTTCCTCAATGCCACAATGGATTCCTCAACTGGCATAGGATTCTCAAGGTTAGCCTCAAACCCTTCAAAATCCCTTTTGTCTACACATTCTGGCCACAGTTTTTTCCAAGCAGAGTTCAATGTCCTCTTAGTCACTTCCTCCCAAGCCTTACCTATAATGTTTACACAATTGAGGATGGTAAAATGATCTTTCCAAAACTCTCTTAGAGTCAGTTGAGTTTCTGAGGTCACTACAAAGCACCTTTCAAACATAGCTTTTGTGTACAGTTTCTTGAAGTTGGAAATAACCTGCTGGTCCATGGGCTGCAGGAGAGGAGTGGTATTAGGAGGCAAAAACTTTACCTTAATTCAAATTCAAATTCAAAGTTTATTCTCTATAAAGATTACAATGTTGAATTTACAGAATTTGGTTGTTGTGTGGTTTACATGTAGTTAAATAATGATTACAGAGTGTACCACTAGAACGCCTAGCATGGCTAGGCATTTCGGGCAGACTTAGTTTAATTCTTTATTTTAAAATATTACAAATTATGAGGTAAGTTGGTATTATGGCTAAGTGACTAAATACTAGTTTGTGAGTTTAGCAATGTGAATGCTTTTGTTTTGGCACAGTACATAGTTTCAGTATTGGAGTATCATAGGATTCATTATTTTAAGATTGAGATTAATATTTCTGTTTATGGTCAAATGGGTGAGTGAGTGTAAGTGTGAACCACCAGGTGGTATTCGTGTAGTTAGTTGATGGGGTGTATCAGGGAGATAAGATGTTTTCTAATGGTAGTTTTGAAGGTGATGAATGTGTCTGCAGTTCTAGAGTTCTCAGGTAGGGTGTTCCAGATTTTAGGGCCTTTGACATACATTGAATTTTTGTAAAGGTTTAGACGGACACGGGAGAGAGCACAACTTTGTAGTACCCACAGTCAGTGGCCAGGCTTTAAACACCTTTTATTGTACAGTAATAAAGGAATGGAACAGACTGCCTTCACATGTTAAAGCCAGTCATAGCATGAGCCAGTTCAAGAAGAGAGCCAAGAGTTGCCTAATGAATGTAGTAACAGAAAGTGAGGAGAATTATTTTTTATTTTTTTTTAGCTAACACATGTAAATGCAAATAACTCATTTTACCTTATTCCTAGTATATCTCATTTATAGTATAATAATAAGATATTATCTTCTTCATAGTATAATAAGGTATTAAAAGGACCCCAATGGAAATAAATCACTTTTTTGGGTTATCCTAGGTTCTCTACACATATGCTGCTATGTATGATAATTCTATGTAACTGTATTTGTGTATACCTGAATAAACTTACTTACTTACTGACTTACTGAAAGTCGCTCTGCCAAGTCTGAAGGATGACCAGGAGCATTGTCTAATACCAGGAGGCACTTAAGGTCTAATTTCTTTTCAATTAGGTAATTTTTCACATTGGGGGCAAATGCATGATGTAACCAGTCATAGAAAAAGTCCCTAGTGACCCATGCCTTACTGTTTGCCCTCCACAGCACACACAAATTAGCCTTGAGGACATTGTTTTTCCTGAACACTCTGGGAGTTTCAGAGTGATACACCAATAAAGGCTTCACTTTACAATCACCACTAGCATTGGCACACATCAACAGAGTAAACCTGTCTTTCATAGGCTTATGTCCTGGGAGTGCCTTTTCCTCCTGAGTAATGTACGTCCTGCTTGGCATTTTCTTCCAAAACAGGCCTGTTTCTTCACAATTAAACACTTGTTCAGGTTTCAGTCCTTCATTCAGGTTTCAGTCCTTCACTGTCTATGTACTCCTTGAAGTCCTGCACATATTTTTCAGCCGATTTGTGGTCCGAACTGGCAGCCTCACCATGCCTTATCACACTATGAATGCCACTACGCTTCTTAAATCTCTCAAACCAACCTTTGCTGGCCTTAAATTCACTCACATCACTAGTTGCTGGCATTTTTCTAATTAAATCGTCATGCAACTTCCTAGCCTTTTCACATGTGATCGCTTGAGAGATGCTGTCTCCTGCTATCTGTTTCTCATTTATCCACACCAATAAAAGTCTCTCAACATCTTCTATCACTTGTGATCTCAGTTTCGAAAACATAGTTGCACCTTTGGCAAGAACAGCTTCCTTGATTGCCGTTTTCTTGCCCACAATAGTAGCGATGGTTGATTGGGGTTTATTATACAACCAGCTCAGAGATGCGCACTCCACTTTCATATTTATCAATGATCTCTTTCTTCATCTCCATAGTAATTCTCACCCTTTTTGCTGTAAGGTTGGCACTAGAAGCTTTCTTGGGGCCCATGGTGACTTATTTTGCAGGTGCAATCACTAAAAAGGCTGTGATAATATGAAATGTTCCAGTTGTATGTTTGGAAGCGACCGCGGTGGCTGGCTGGCTTGTAAACACTGGCACCAAAGGGACAAGTGAGGCATGCTCAGGACAAAGTGGACGCGTATGGTACGGAACGAATAGCGCTGGTCGGGTTTTTAAGCGCTAGTCGAGGCAAAATTTTTGCGTTAAAATGTATCGCTAGCCAGATTTATCATTACAATCGATGCCATCGTTGGTCAAGGGTCCACTGTATTTGTCCAATCTCTTTTTAAAGCTGCCCAAGGTCCTATCAAAGCTAAAACCTTGGGTAGTTTCAAATTTAGGTTGGATAAATACATGAGTGAGAGGGGTTGGATTTGAGTGGGACTTGCACGGGAGCAAATAGAATTATCAAAGCTTATTGCTTGGGTAGCGTTTATTCTGTTAGTGGGATGGATTTGTGAAAGACCTACCTAGTATGGGCCAACAGCCTACTGCAGTGTTCCTCCTTTCTTATGTTCTTATGAACAAGCATAAAATACGTACACGAAAGCATCATAAAATATTGCACTATATACGTGTACATACATGGTATGGTTTAATATGTATGTTATTAAATACCACTGCCTCCACCACTGCCTCATATTTTTGTACAATTTCTTTCTTCAGTGCTATCATGTTTCTCAATTTCTTTACCAAATGGCTGGCACTAGCAAGTTTCTTTGGGCCCATGGTTAATTATGTAGCAGTTGCACTCAATCAACAAGCACCAAACACAATAGCTATCAAAACTTTGGAATCCAGTCCCTGGACCCATTATGTACCTCTGTAATCTTTTGACTACCGCCCACAGAATGGGTATGGGGTGCATAATAAACATATTAAACTTAACACAATGAATTATTGTGAAATGTTGGGAAGAGCGCAGAGGCTAATGCTCACTCCAGCGTAAACAAAGCCACACTGACTCACGATGCCTCAACCACTTCCTCCACCACTGCTTCAGTCCTCGTATTTTTGTACAATTTCCTTTTTCTGTCTCATAAACACGCTAGATAACAGGGATATCTTGCTACTCCTACTTACACTTTGGTCACACTTCACAGACACGCACATGCATATATATATACATACATCTAGGCTTTTCTCTTTTTTCTAAATAGCTCTTGTTCTTCTTTATTTCTTCTATTGTCCATGGGGAAGTTGAAAAGAATCTTTCCTCCGTAAGCCATGCGTGTCGTATGAGGCGACTAAAATGCCGGGAGCAATGGGCTAGTAACCCCTTCTCCTGTAGACATTTACTAAAAAAGAGAAGAAGAAAAGCTTTATAAAACTGGGATGCTTGACTGTGCGTGGATGTAGTGCAGATGACAAGAAACAGATGATTGCTGATGTTATGAATGAAAAGAAGTTGGATGTCCTGGCCCTAAGCGAAACAAAGCTGAAGGGGGTAGGGGAGTTTCGGTGGGGGGAAATAAATGGGATTAAATCTGGAGTATCTGAGAGAGTTAGAGCAAAGGAAGGGGTAGCAGTAATGTTGAAGGTTCAGTTATGGAAGGAGAAAAGAGAATATGAATGTGTAAACTCAAGAATTATGAGGATTAAAGTAAAGATTGGATGCGAAAAGTGGGTCATAATAAGCGTGTATGCACCTGGAGAAGAGAGGAATGTAGAGGTGAGAGAGAGATTTTGGGAGGTGTTAAGTGAATGTATAGGAGCCTTTGAACCAAGTGAGAGAGTAATTGTGGTAGGGGATCTGAATGCTAAAGTAGGAGAAACTTTTAGAGAGGGTGTGGTAGGTAAGTTTGGGGTGCCAGGTGTAAATGATAATGGGAGCCCTTTGATTGAACTTTGTATAGAAAGGGGTTTAGTTATAGGTAATACATATTTTAAGAAAAAGAGGATAAATAAGTATACAAGATATGATGTAGGGCGAAATGACAGTAGTTTGTTGGATTATGTATTGGTAGATAAAAGACTGTTGAGTAGACTTCAGGATGTACATGTTTATAGAGGGGCCATAGATATATCAGATCACTTTCTAGTTGTAGCTACACTGAGAGTAAAAGGTAGATGGGATACAAGGAGAATAGAAGCATCAGGGAAGAGAGAGGTGAAGGTTTATAAACTAAAAGAGGAGGCAGGGTAAGATATAAACAGCTATTGGAGGATAGATGGGCTAATGAGAGCGTAGGCAATGGGGTCGAAGAGGTATGGGGTAGGTTTAAAAATGTAGTGTTAGTGTGTTCAGCAGAAGTTTGTGGTTACAGGAAAGTGGGTGCGGGAGGGAAGAGGAGCGATTGGTGGAATGATGATGTAAAGAGAGTAGTAAGGGAGAAAAAGTTAACATATGAGAAGTTTTTACAAAGTACAAGTGATGCAAGGAGGGAAGAGTATATGGAGAAAAAGAGAGAGGTTTGATAGGAGTGAATGGAGACAAATGGTTTTTAATACTTGACGTCCTGTTGGAGTGTGAGCAAAGTAACATTTATGAAGGGATTCAGGGAAACTGGCAGGCCGGACTTGAGTCCTGGAGATGGGAAGTACTGTGCCTGCACTCTGAAGGAGGGGTGTTAATGTTGCAGTTTAAAAACTGTAGTGTAAAGCACCTTTCTGGCAAGACAGTGATGGAGTGAATGATGGTGAAAGTTTTTCTTTTTCGGGCCACCCTGCCTTGGTGGGAATCGGCCAGTGTGATAATAATAAAAAAAAATAATTTCTTCTTTAATTTTATCGTATTACAGTGGACCCCCGCATAGCGAACTTAATCCGTGCAAGAGGGCTGGCCGTTATGCGAAATGTTCGCTATGCGAATTAATTTTCCCCATAAGAAATAATGGAAATAAAATTAATCCGTGCAAGACACCCAAAAGTATGAAAACAAAAATTTTACCACATGAAATAGACATTTTCCTACACACAAAGAGAAGGATACATGCACAAAAGTAGAGTAGTACATGCACAATATATATTGTGCATGTACTACTCTACTAAATGAAGAATAAATGACACTTACCTTTATTGAAGATGCAGCAATGACTGATGAGACACTGTGTCCTGGGAGTGCCTTTTCCTCCTGAGTACTGTAGGTCCTGTTTGGTATTTTCTTCCAGAACAGGCCTTATCACACTGTGTATGTCACTACGATTCTTAAATCTCTCAAACCAACCTTTGCTGGCTCTAAATTCACCAATATGAGCACTAGTTCCAGGCATTTTCCCTGTTCACCTGGGTGTTAGTCGACTGATGTGGGTTGCATCCTGGGAGACAAGATTAAGGACCCCAATGGAAATAAGTTAGACAGTCTTCGATGACACTGACTTTTTTGGGTTATCCTGGGTGGCAAATCCTCTGGGGTTAATTGTTTCTTGGTATTCTCAATAAGCCACACCAACAACGGTGGTACAGCAGCAGCAGCAGCAGCAGCAGCAGCAGACGATGCTACAGCAGCAGCAGCAGCAGCAGACGATGCTACAGCAGCAGCAGACGATGCTACAGCAGAAGCAGCAGCAGCAGACGATGCTACAGCAGCAGCAGCAGACGATGTTACAGCACCAGCAGACGATGCTACAGCAGCAGCAGCAGCAGCAGCAGCAGACGATGCTACAGCAGCAGCAGCAGACGATGCTACAGCAGCAACTGACGATGTTACAGCACCAGCAGACGATGCTACAGCAGCAGCAGCAGCAGCAGACGATGCTACAGCAGCAGCAGCAGACGATGCTACAGCAGCAACTGACGATGTTACAGCACCAGCAGGTCGGTGATACGTACTCCACTTTCATACTTATCAATGATCTCTTTCTTCATTTCAATGGGTATTCTTACCCTTTGAGGTGTACGGTTGGCACTAGAAGCTTTCTTGGGGCCCATGGTCACTTATTTTCCAGAAACAGCACCGAAAACACTGTAATAATACGAAATATTCCGAGTGTATGCTTGGATGTTTCCGCGGAGGCTGGCTGGTAAACAGTGGCACAGGCGGCACATGTGAGGCTGGCTGAGGGCGCACATTGGATGCGTCTCGGACGAAGGCCGCTGAGCGGGTTTTTGTCCACTATGCGGGGCAAAATTTTAGCGAACAAAGCGTCCGCTATGCGGATTGTTCGCTATGCAAGGCGTTCGCTATGCGGGGGTCCACTGTATTATTATTATTATTATTATTATTATTATTATTATTATTAGCAGTAGCAGTAGCAGAAATGTTCGATTCTTTGCCGTGTTCAAGAGTAAACAAATGATATCACCATCCAATACCTGTCCGAATGGCCGCCCCAATGTGCAGTCATGAATATATGGAGTGTAACTGTATGGCATGATGAGTCTAGTGTGTGGATTCTAAGTTTTCACTGCATTACTGGCTGGAGAATGACTTGAGTGAGTGGCAGGCGGGCTGACTGCCTGTTGCGGGGGTCGGAGGGAGGGTAGTAGGGATACCCGGGTGGCGGGAAACTTAAATATGATTTTGCAGCTGGGAATTTGGCAGCTGGGAATTCGCGAACATGTGAAGCCCATGAAAGTTGAAAATGCGAATGTTGAGGGAGACCTGTATATATCAGGTTTCTTTGTTATTTATATTGTTTATCATGTCATATTAGATGAACTGTGATAGATAAATAAGCAGTATAGATGATATTAGCGAAATTATTCAAGGAGTATTTTGTCCTTCTCCAGACAAACTCTCGTCCGCCTATTACACCACTACATGAATGACATATTTTATTCATTTCTAGAGTATATATCAGATTTTTATGTTATTTATATTGTTTATTATGTCATATTAGATGAAATTATTGAAGTCACATTAGGGAAATTATTGAAGTACAGAATTCCACTGGAACAGATTAATTGCATTTCAATTAATTTAAACGAGGAAAATTGACTCTGCAAACAAGCAAATCCAGGTGCGAGCAAGGTCACGGAACAGATTAAACTCATGAGTGGAGGTTCTACTGTATTAGTATACTCACCTGATTGTGGTTGCAGGGGTCAAGTCACAGCTCCTGGCCCTGCCTCTTCATTGGTCACTACTAGGTCCTCTCCCGGCTCCATGAGTTTTATCATACCTTGTCTTAAAACTATGTATGGTTCCTGCCTCCACTACATCACTTGCCAGACTATTCCACTTCTTGACAACTCAGTGACTGAAGAATTACTTCCTGACATCCCTGTGACTCTTCTGAGTCCTCGACTTCCAATTGTGACCCCCCTTGTTTCTGTGTCCCATTTCTGGAACATCCTGTCTCTGTCCACCCTGTCAGTTCCACGCAGTATTTTGTATATCATTATAATGTCTTCCCTAACCCTCCTGACCTCCAGTGTCATCAGACCAATTTCCTTTAACGTTTCTTCGTAGGGCATTCCCCTTGGCTCTGTATGTGTGTGTGTGCGCATGTCTAGGTATTAGTGTGTGTGAGATTGAGCAAGTGAACATGTGCATGCACATGTGTGTATACTCACCTAATTGTGGTTGCAGGGGTCAAGTCATAGCTCCTGGTACCCACTTCTTCACTGGTCGCTACTAGGTCTACTCTCTCCCTGCTCCACAAGATTTATCATACCTCTTCTTAAACCTACATATGGATCCTATCTCCACTACATCACTGTCCAGATTGTTCCACTTCCTGACAACTCTATGGCTGAAGAAATACTTTCTGACATCCCTTTGACTCATCTGAGTTTTCAACTTCTAGTTGTGACCCCTTGTTGCTGTGTCACGTCTCTGAAACATTCTGACCATATCCACCCTGTCAATTCGTATCAGTATTTTATATGTTGTTATCACGTCCCCCCATCCCTCCTGTCTTTCAGTGTTGTCAGGTTGAGTTCCCTTAACCTCTCCTCATGGGACAAACCCCTCAGTTCCGGGACTAGTCTGGTTGTAAACCTTGGCACTTTCCGTAATTTCTTAACACATTTGACCAGGTTTGGGTTACATACTGGTGCTCCTGACGTACACAGTGTACAGTGTTGTGGATGACTCCTTAGATGTTGAAACACTATTCCCAGGTTTGCTAGGAGCCTGTATGCTACAGCATACGGGTGCGAGCATGTGTACTCACTTAATTGTGGTTGCAGCGGTCGAGTCACAGCTGTGTGTGTGTACTCACCTATTTGAGGTTGCAGGGGTAGAGACATAGCTCCTGGCCCTGCCTCTTCACTGATTGCTACTAGTTCCTCTCTCTCCCTGCTCCATAAGCTGTATCATACCTCTTCTTAAAACTATGTATAGTTCCTGCCTCCGCTGTCACTCCACTTGTCTACTTCCTGACAACTCTCTGACTAAAATGCTTCCTAACATTTCTTTGACTCATCTGAGTTTTCAGCTTCCAATTGTGACCCCATGTTTGTGTGTCCCATCTCTGGAACATCCTGTCTCTGTCCACCTTGTCAATTCCTTGCAGTATTTTGTATATCGTTATCATGTCTTCCGTAACCCTCCAGTCCTCCAGTGTCATCAGGCCACTTTCCCTTAACCGTTTTTCTGAAAATAGCCTCGTTGCAAACTTTTACACTTTCTCTAATTTTTTGATGTGCTTTACTAGGTGTGGGTTCCAAACTGGTGCTGCATACTCCAGTGTGTGCCTGATGTACACAGTATACAGAGTCTTGAATGATTCCTTACTGAGGTATCGGAATGCTATTCTCAGGTTTGCCAGGCATCCATATGTTGCAGCAGTTATCTGGTTGATGTTCACCTCAGGAGATGTGTTCAGTGTTATACTCACCCAAGATCCTTTTCCTTGAGTGAGGTTTGCAGACTTTGGCCACCTAGCCTATACTCTGTGATCTTCTTTGCCCTTCCCCAATCTTCATGACTTCACATTTAACCCTTTCAGGGTCAAGAGGCCCTCTCGACCCTGAAAGGGTTAAATGCATTCTGATACCTCGTTCTCAGGGTCGAAAATTTTTCGAAAAAAACAAATTATTTTTTCTTATGAAATAATAGAGAATCTTTTCCCGATCATAATGACACCAAAAGTATGAAATTTGATGGAAAACTTACTGAATTATGCTCTCTCATAGTTAGTGGCCTCAACGATGTTTATGCATCGGCGATTTCACCCACTTTGAGCCCTATTTTCGGTCATTTTCAGTGTACTAGTCGACAAAAATCATATCTATTTCGCTAGAACTCCATTTTTTCTATCGAATGAGTACAAGAAACACCCATTTACCGATTTCAACTATCCAATAAAGTGGTCAGAAATTGGCAATTTTGCCAGTTTCATACAAATTTCAGATGCCAATTTCCAAATAGGGTCCAGAATAAGCAAGACAGACATTCCTGGCATTAAAATAACATTTTCTCTGTTCATTAGTCACGTCCCCAGGCCCCTCTTACATCTCTTTTGCTTTCCACTTTGAATTTTTATTCTCACAAAAAATAGAAGATTTACTGTTATGCAGACTACTGCATTAGTGTAGAAATGGTATAAATAATATCAGCACACTTGTGAAAGAATATTAGACTCACCAGTTGATGTGTATTGGACGCTTGGCATGATTTGTTTACTTTTGAAATTTGGTAAAAATCGAACATTTCTGCTACTTTGAGCTCAATTTCTAGGTACTTTTCATTGTAAAACCAATCAAAAACATCTAGATTTCTGTAATATGTCTTCCATTCTATAAAATGAGACCAGGAAAACTAGAATACAACGATAAATACCATACGAAAATACACTGCAAAGTCGCTGTTTTAAACCAAAAACACGGTTGGAGTTTTTTTTTCTCATTATGCACTGTGTGCTGTAGAATTTATTTTATAATGTGCACACTGACCACATAGACCCATTCTTTCATATGTAGGCCTGCCAGCTTTCTCTCACTAGATTTGAAGGCGCTAGAATTTAGGCGTTCTAGTACATCAATAACCCTGGTGTGTAAGCCGTACTAGTACGTCAGAAACCCTGAAAGGGTTAATTCTCCTCATTAACTTCACATCATCTGAAAACAGGGACTCATCTGAGTTTGTCCCTTCTGTCATGTCATTCACAGGCACCCACTCTGATACCTCGTCACATACCATGACTAGTTGTTGCCTTCCTGTCATATTCTCTGATCCATTGCAATGCCCTTCCTGTTTTATGTGCCTAATCCCCTAGCTTTTGCACTAATCTCTTGTGAGGAACTGTGTCAAAGGCCTTCTTGTAGTCCAAAAAAATGCAATCTATCCACCCCTCTCTCTCATGTCTTATTTTCGTTACCTCATCATAAAGCTCCAGTAGGTTTGTGACACAGGATTTGCCTTCCATGAATCCATGCTAGTTGTCATTTATAAGCTTGTTTCATTCTAGGTGCTCCATCACTCTCCTCCTGATAACCTTCTCCATGACTTTGCATACTATACACATCAGTGACACTGGTCTATAGTTTAGTGCCTCATGTTTGTCTCTCCTTTCTTAACCCTTTGACTGTAGTGGCCGTATATATACGTCTTACGAGGTACCGTGTTTGACGTATATATACTCATAAATTTAGCGGCTTCAAATCAAGCAGGAGAAAGCTGGTAGGCCCACATGTGAGAGAATGGGTCTGTGTGGTCAGTGTGCACCATATAAAAAAAATCCTGGAGCACGCAGTGCATAATGAGAAAAAAAAAACTCGGACCGTTTTTTTTTAATTAAAATGCCGACTTTGTGGTCTATTTTCATATAGTATTTATGGTTGTATTCTCGTTTTCTTGGTCTCATTTGATTGAATGGAAAACATATTATTGAAATAGAGGAGATTTTGATTGATTTTACTATAAAAAGAACCTAGAAATGGAGCTCAATACACAAATAACCCGCACATAAAAGAGAGAAGCTTACGACGACGTTTCGGTCCGACTTGGACCATTGACAAAGTCACACTGTGACTTTGTCAATGGTCCAAGTCGGACCAAAACGTCGTCGTAAGCTTCTCTCTTTTATGTGCGGGTTATTTGTGTATCGTTCCAGTCACGGTATTGTGCCTTTTTTGTTATAAATGGAGCTCAAAGTAGGGGAAATGTTTGATTTTTGCCAATGTTCAAAAGTAAACAAATGATGCCATTGTCCAATAAATGTCCAACTAGCCATTCTAATATGCAGTCATGAATGGGTTGATGTTATTTATACAATTATTACAGTATTGCAGTAGTCTGCATAATAGTATGTCTTCTGTTTTTTGTTTGAATAAAAATTCAAAATAGAAAGCAAGAGTAATATCAGAGGGGCCTGGAGACATGACTGATGAACAAAGAAAATGTTATTTTAGAGCCAGGAATGTTTGCATTGTTCATTCTGGACCTTATTTTGAAATTGTCATATTTTTTAGTTTTCGTGAAATTGGCCAAATTCTAAATTTCTGACCACATTATTAGGTAGTTGAAATCGGTAAATGGGCAGTTTCTTGTACTCAATCGATAGAAAAAATGGAGTTCTAAAGAAATAGCTATGAGTTTGGGCGACTGGAACAACAGAATTAGCCGAAAATAGGGCTCAAAGTGGGCAAAATCGCTGATTTGTAAACAGCGCCAAGGTCGCTAACTTTACGAGAGCATAATTCCGTCAGTTTTCCATCAAATTTCGTTTTTTTGGTGTCATTACAATCGGGAAAAGATTCTCTATCATGTCATAAGAAAAAATAATTTTTCTTTTTTTTTTAAATTTTGCGACACCAGGAGACACCTCAGGATTGGGGGTTGCGACAGTCAAGGGGTTAAAAACAGGGACTACATTTACCATCTTCCATACTTCAGGTAATTGCCCAGTTTCAGTGGATGTATTGAAAAATTGTTGTTAGTGGCACACACAGCATCTCTGCTCCCTTTCTAAGGGCCCACAGAGAGATGTCCGGTTCCACCTCCTTTGAGGTATCAAGGTCACTTAGCAGTTTCTTCACCTCCTCCTTGGTTGTGTGCATTTCATCCAACACTTGTTGATATATCCCTTATTGGTGTAAGACCCCCCCCCCCCCCATTTCTGACTTCCTGGAGTTCTTTCTATCTCCACTGTAAATGCTTTCTTAAATTTCGTGTTGAGCTCCTCACATACTTCATGGTCATTTCTTGTGAGCTCCCCACCTTTTTCCCTCAGCCTGAGTTCCTCCTCCTTGACTGTTGTCTTCCTCCTGATGCGGCTATACAACAGCTTCTGGTCAGACTTTTGATGCAATGTTGTTTTCGTACTGTCGCTGGGCCTCCCTCCTTATCTATGCATACTCTTTTCTGGCTCTTTGACTAATCTCTTTATTTTCCTAGGTCCTTTGTCTTCTGTACTTTTTTCATTCTCTAGTGCACTTAGTTTTTGCTTCACTGCACCTTTGGGTAAACCAAGGGCTCATTCTGGTGTTCTCATTATTTCTTTTGCCCTTGAGAACAAACCTTTCCTCTGCCTCCTTGCATTTTGTTGTTATGTAGTCCATCATTTTGTTTATTGACTTTCCTACCAGTTCTCTCTCCCACTGAACCTCCTACAGGAAATTCATCATACCTGTGTAGTCCCCCCTTTTATTTGACTTTTCCCATCCTACTTCTGTTACCCTCTCCACCTGTAACTCTACTATGTATTCAAAGTTCAGATCCACCTGATCACTAGCTCCAAGGGACTTTTCATATGTGATGTCCTCAGTGTCCAAGCTATTCAGGGTGAGCACGAGATCCAGTCTTGCTGGTTCATCCTCCCCTTTCTCTCTGGTAGTGTCCCTAACATGTTGATGTATGAGGTTTTCCAGTACCACATCCATCATCTTGGTTCTCCATGTTTCGGGACCCCCATGTGGCCTCAGGTTTTCCCAATCAATCTCCTTGTGATTGAAATCTCCCATAACTAGTAACTTTGCTCTGCCCATGTGAGCTTTTCTGGCCACCTCAGCTAGTGTGTTCACCATTGTTCTGTTTCTCTGTAGCAGGTTATACATCACTGCAATGACTACCTTATGTCCCTCAGACTGAATTGTACCTACTATGTGTTCCCTTTCACCAATTTCGTCCATTCCTTTCATTTCCTCAAATCCCCATTGGTGTTTATTGAGTAGTGCAACTTCTCCTTCCCCTCTTTTCCCCTCTATCTTTCCTCAGGATCTGATATCCAGGTGGGAAGATTGCATCTGTTATCCCAGCGAGTTTCATTTCTGTAACTGCTATATCTATGATTCTTTCATGCCACTCCTCATATTTATTTGTTATTCCATCCACATTCATATACCAAACCTTCAACTTCTTTTCTAAAACTGTGGTCTGGGGAGAGTGTTGGGATTGGGGGAATGGAAAACCTAGCACGGTATTAGGGGGGTTGCTGTGGGGGTAGAGTTTGTGATGATGGGGGTGGGGACAGAGGGTTCAGTGTGTTTTGGGTTAGATTGTTTGGTTGCATTGGGGTTGTTGTGGTTGAGGTCCTTCTGTGGGTGGTTCTGAGGGAGGTTGTATTTGCTCCTCCTCCTGAGTCTGGGTTCTGCTCATCTCCGTCTTTGCCTCTCACTCCTCCCTGCGTCTTTGTACCCTCTCTTTAAGTTTCTGCCTTTCTTCTTGTGTTCTGACACAGTTGAAGCACACCCTCTGGTACTTCGTTATCTCCCATAGTCATGCTTTCTCCTGCAGGATCCTGTTTCGAGCTTATTCTGCCTTGAAAATCACTGTGTGTGCGCGTGCGTGCATATGCACGTGTGTGCGTGTGTGTTAGATTTATGTTTGGTGTGTGTGTGTTAGTCTGGTCCAAAAATACATGTTAATTTTATAACTTCAAAGGAAGTGCACTCCACAATGTAATTTTTATTCCACTATATGAGCATGTACTGTGTGCTAAAATTTGGACCATTTCATGCATGTTGAAAGGTTGCACATAACTTCATCTTTGGTTTCTGTCTATCGCAGATGGCATCCTCAGCACTGAGTACACGAAGTGCATCAGAATGGTGGTTAGTAGGGTGTCCTCTCCCTTTTTTCTCAACTGCCCGGCTTCTAATGCGAGGTGACGTACTTCGCATGTCACAATTCACCTGAAGCAGAACCTACTCTCACTTTTCATCGCCTTCATCTACATCCGGTTCTGTAACGAGGCTCTGCTTGGCATGCAAGCCCAATGCAGTGACTTGGACTTCCTCAAAACTCTTTGAGCTTATCTGGACAAAGAGATCGCAAATGCTGCTGCCAACTCCTTTGCACGCCATCTCTGGTATCTGGCAGAGCACCTGGTTGGATTGGCGTTCTTCAACGAGAAAGTGGACATTGCGACAAAGCTTAAGATAGTGACCAACCTCAAATGGGAAAAGAAACCCAGGTGCCCTAGTCATTTGCAAGGTGTCCCAGAAATCACAGTCGGACTGGAGGAGTTCATGACTAATAGGACGCTGAAGATGTTTAGCGTCATTGCTGAGCAGAGGAAAAGGAAGGAAAAATCTTTCTTCTTGAATGAAGACCTTGAAACGTGGGAGACGAACACGACGTTCCTGGAAATGAAGAAATCTGTGGGCTCTTTGAAGAGCGTGAATGATGAAGCAGAAAGAGCTGTTTCCCTTGTTCGGACCTTCACTGCGTCACTGACCAAGGATGAGGAGCAGAAACAGTACATTCTTCGCCTTGTGGCAGATCGCTGTCACTGCTTCTCTGCTCCAACCAAGGAGAGACTAATGAAGGAGGGTGATTTCTGAATTTTAGAGGGACAGATTGAAGTCTCACTTTACAGTGGACCCTCAGTTAACGATTTTAATCCATTCCAGAGAGCTTGTCCTTAACCGATTTTATCATTATCCGATTTAATTTTCCCCATAAGAAATAATGGAAATCCAATTAATCTGTTCCAGACACCCAAAAGTATTAAAAAAAAAAAATTTCACATGAAATATACATTTTCCTACACAGAAAGCAATGAGACATGAAGAATAAATACAGTAATAATTCATAAAATGACACCTTTATTGAAGACTTATTGATGAGTGATGAGATGGGAGGAATGAGATGATGGAGGTGTATGATTGTTTGGAAGGGGAATCCCCTTCCATAAGGACTTTAGGTACCAAGTCCTTTTCAGGGGTTACTTCCCTTCTTTGTTTTTTAATGCCACTGGGAACAATTTGACAGTCACTGGACCTCTGTCGCACCAAAAATCTGTTTCTGGTGTGTCTTCAAGATTTTCCTAAAATGGGACACAACATTGTTATTGTAAAAGTCACCAGCACTGTTTGCAACAGCTGTGTCAGGGTGATGTTCATCCATAAAGGCTTGCACTTTTGTCCACATTGTGCAAATGTCCTTAATCGTTGAAGAAGGCAACTTCCCCCATCTCTCTCCCCCGTCCTCTGAAGCAATATCCTCAGCTGTGGTCTGTTGCTGTTGCAGATGCTCTTGCAGCTCATCAGTCGTTAGCTCTTCATCGTTGTCCTCCACCAACTCTTCCACATCCTCGCCACTAACCTCCAACCCCATGGACTTCCCCAATGACTCATTAGATTCCACAATTGGTATAGGCTCCTTAGGGTTAGCCCCCAAGCCCTTCAAAATCCCTCTCTTGTACATATTCTGGCCACAATTTTCTCCAAGCAGATTTCAAAGTCCTGCAAGTCACTCCCTCCCAAGCCTTACCTATAAGATATATGCAACTGAGGAAGCTGAAGTGATCTTTCCAGAACTATCTTAGGGTCAATTCAGTATCTGAGGTCACTTCAAAGCCCTTTTGAAACACTGCTTTGGTGTACAGTTTTTTGAAATTTGAAATGACCTGCTGGTCCATGGGCTGGAAGAGAGGAGTGGTGTTAGGAGGCAAAAGTTTCACTTTTATGAAACTCAACTCTCCCACAGTTCGCTCTTGTAAGTCTGGAGGATGAGCAGGAGCATTGTCTAATACCAGGAGGCACTTGAATTCCAATTTATTTTCCAGGAGGTATTTTTTCACACTGGGGCCAAACACGTGATAGAACCAATCATTGAATATGTCCCTAGTGACTCATGCCTTACTGTTTGCCATCCACATCACACACAGATTAGCCTTGACGACACTGTTTTTCTTGAAAACACTGGGAGTTTCAAAGTGATACATGAGTAAATGCTTCACTTTGCAATCCACACTAGCATTACTACAAAACATGAGTTAGCCTGTCTTTCATAGTCTTGTGTCCTGGGAGTGCCTTTTCCTCCTGAGTAATGTAGGTCCTCTTTGGCATTTTCTTCCAAAACGGGCCTGTTTCGTCACAATTGAACACTTGTTGAGGTTTTAATTATTCAGCCTCTGCGTACCCCTTTTAAAAGTCCTGCACATATTTTTCAGCCACTTTTTAGTCACAACTGGCAGCCACACCATGCCTTATCACACTGTGTATTCCACTACGATTCTTAAATCTCTCAAACCAACCTTTGCTGGCCTTAAATTCACTAACATCAGCACTAGTTCCAGGCATTTTCTTAATTAGATCATCATGCAGCTGCCTTGCCTTTTCACATATGATTGACTGCATAACACTATCTCCTGATAATTGTTTGTCGTTGTACCACACCAATAACAGGCTCTCCACATCTTTGACTATTTGCGATCTCTGTTTTGTAAGCACATTTGCACCTTTCACAGCAACAACTTCCTTGATTGCCTTTTTGTAGGCCAAGATAGTAGCGATGGTTGATTGGGGTTTGTTAAACAACTTTGCCAGCTCAGAGGCACGCACTCAACTTTCGTACTTTGCGATTATCTCTTCAATTCGATAGTATTTCTCACCCTCTTTACCACACGGTTGGCACTAGCTTTCTTTGGGCCCATGGTGGCTTATGTAGCAGTTTCAAGCACTAAAAACAATGGAATAAAACAAAATGTATTGCATGTATGCATGGAATTGTCTGCCTTGGCTTGTAAACAATGGCACACTGGTTGTACATAGTGGCCGGGCAGCCGCGGGCGGCTCAGGCCACGTGGACACATTCTGGACAAATGTCCTTAACTGAGTTTTTCATTGTTAGCCGAGCCAATATTTTGACGCAAAAATGCATCAGCATCCGATTTTATCGCTATCCGATGGCATCTTTCATTGAGGGTCCTCTGTATTTCGTTGTTCAAGTAGCCACAAGGAAGCATTATTGTGAGCGAGCGGAGCGACGTTTTACTGGCAATTGGTGTAACAGATGAGCGACCCGACCCTACATGACACAACCAGATGCTTTCAAGAGGCTAATAATTTTTTCTCTATATAAGATAGTCCTAATTCCTTTTGAATCTGATAATCTCATGAAATAAATTATATTATTAACCATTTGTTACACTGAAATTCCATGGGAACCCCTCGGAAAACCACAGTATTTGAGGGAATGTTTGGCCAAATTTCGATGCAAATTGCATGAGATTTTCTGTTGTGACACTTGTTTTCTTTACTGAATTCGGATGAGAAAAGATGGGAGGATACGATTAAGAATTTACACTAACATTTTTTCAACTTTTAGTGGGAGAAATCAGCTGGGGAAAACACCCATTTTCAGAGATTTTTCAGTTGAATACATAGTCCAGTGGTTGGTGAAGGTCGATCAAAACCAATGATTTCTCATCCAAGAATTCATGACAAACACGTGTTTTATTTAAATCAAATGGTACCTCCTCTTCATTGCACATATAATCGCTCTCTCATTTTGTGCTCAGCAAAGCTTAGACTAAAAACTGGTTATTGATTCAGTCATTCTGCTTTCAGAGAAAATTGGAGCTATGCTGTGCAAAAGAGGAACAAAAATTAAAATTTCTTCAGTTTCTCTTCTGTTGGCAAGAGATGCCTTTTTGTGCGACACTTAAAATTGAATGAAATTTCCTGAAAATTGGTCTGAATGTTATTTAGGAACAGTGTAACAAAACAAAGCTTATGGAGCGAACAATTTCACAACTTCACTTTTTTTGGACTTATCTAGACTGTTAGTGTTAGTGTGTGTGGGTGCTTGTGTGTGTGCGTGTGTGTGCGTGTGTGCGTGTGTGTGCATGTGTGTGCGTGTGTGTGTGGGGGGGAGGGGGAGACGAGGGTATATGATAAAATATATGATAAATACACTGTGCTAGTATGCTTGAAATGTCAGTTATTTACTATAAAAAAGAAACTGTGGGAAAAAGAAGCATTACCTGGAAACTTAAAATATGCTATTCTTATAGTAATGTTTTATTTAGCTGAGAACTGTTGAGTTACAATCTAAAACTAACTTAAGTTTTTTTATTATTTTAGGCAGCGAGGGGTGACCTAAACAGTTGTATAAATGCTCTTCCATCATTTGTCAGAAGAAAAAGAAAAAATCGGCTGAGGATAGAAATGAAGATGAAAAAGTGAAGTGCTTCAAGATGTCTGACAAATTTCTAGTAAAAGTAGAAGAGTCTAGTGACGAAGAAGGAAGAGCAGACCAAGCATGTGTAGTGTCTAGTCCAGTGCTGATGTTTGGCTCCTGCCTAGTAAGCTTAATTACTGTCCTCTTGTGCAAGATGCGCACGAATCGCTAGGGACAAAAGATTTAGTTTATTGTACTTGAGAACCTGGCCATGTGATAAGTATTATCAATTAATGGTTTACAAATCATAGCCTAGCAATCTCTGGTGTAGATGTTTATTCATATTACATACATGGATAATATCTCAGCTTAGGCAATCATTTCATGCAGGTTTTCATTAGCAAAATAAAAGCTTTAAACTTTTTCTTGTGTACACATTCATTTGAATATTGGGGTATTATCACCATATCTGCATTATATCGTATCAAAAGCACAGTGTAAACATTAATCTTTTTTCATGGAAATGCCTTCCATAGCAGTTGACAACATAAGATTTTGTGTGATGTGAGAGTTGCATTCCTTAAAGCAGTATGCCTCAGTAATCCATTTCATGTATCCAAGTGGTTAATTCAAATAGAATATTACTCAAATATATTTATGTTGGCAATATTTTTTAGTAATTCAGTATGAATCCAGCAAACTACTCTATTTATATTGTCTGCACATAGCTTAAAATCAAACAGAACAAAAATGGACATATCAGTATGTTACTTAACTGCAACTGTGAAGATTCATGTATACAGTGTGACATCAGAAATGCATTGATGTTCAAATTAAATGCAAAGGAAGATGATTACAATATTATTTGTAGTATAATGGGATATACTTGAGGATGAAAATTTAGATTTATACATAGACTTTATCATCTTAACATATTTGACAGTTTTACAACTTTACATCAAAATTTTACGCAAATATGTATGCATGTACACATATGTATGTTTATATCAAAATAAAGTTATTTGAGGAATTATAGTTGAAATAGTATTCAGTACATTGCTCATAAGAGAAAGGATATAATTTAAGATAATGTGCCAGTTATGGCAAGGAATGTTACTTCTTCTCTAATAAACATTTAAGAATTAACTGCTCAACTTCCATCATTCTCAGGCATCTCTAATTAAGATGCAGGAAGAGAAGTATCTAGTACTGTATGTATCCAAAAACGAATTTCTGTGGCTGTACATGTAACCCATTTATTGGTGTCCCTGTCCACTAGAATAAGTATTCAGAATAAATAATTACCCATTGTATGTTTATAGATGAGAAGTTAGACTCAAGGTGTTACTTGTATATGTTCATGTTATTTCCTAGGTTTATAAACTCGGTTCATTCCTCAGTAAGACCAAAGTAAGATGTTTATTGTTAAAAATTAAGTGGAACGTAAAGAAGCTGCTGGAACTTACCAGTGAGATTTATCCGAGGTGCAATTATTGCTAGTTGAAAACTTTCTTAATATTACAAAGTGTTCGTAGTTGATACCAATTCCAGAAGTTGTGGTTAAAGGTCACTAGCATGTGCCAAGACTGAATCTGTCATTTACAAGGATGTAGTCCAGGGTTGTACACTTGTGCTTATATTTTGAAATGATCAACCTTTTTTTTTTTTTTTTTTTTACCTTCATATCTTGATACAAGTAAATGACAAATTATTTGCCTATTGATACAGTATAAATCTTGATAATGTGAGCATGTGTTGCTGAAGTTGGTTATAGAAGTTGCTGTCTGGAACTTCATTGGCCCAACACCATTTTGAATGTACGTATATGTACTTTAATCTAAAGACAGTGTGTAATACTTTCATCCCCCCTCCCTCTAATCATTTCTGGGATGAACCCTCCCTCACCTACATCCTTCCTTGCCTATCTCTTCCTCACCCACATCCTTCCCTATCCCTCCCTCACCCACATCCTTCCCTATCCCTCCCTCACCCACATCCCTCCCTCCCTCCTTCCCTTCCCCCTCCCTCTCTCCCTTTACCTTTCCTTTCCTCCCCCTCCCTCCCTCACAATCCCCCTCCCTCACAATCCCCCTCCCTCACAATCCCCCTCCCTCACAATCCCCCTCCCTCACAATCCCCCTCCCTCATACAACCCCCTCCCTCATACAACCCCCTCCCTCAAACAAACCCCTCCCACACACAACCCCCTCCCTCACACAACCCCCTCCCTCACACAACCCCCTCCCTCACACAACCCCCTCCCTCACACAACCCCCTCCCTCACACAATCCCCTCCCTCACACAATCCCCTCCCTCACACAACCCCTCTTCATACAGCCCCCTCCCCCATAACCCTCTCCCACCACAACTGCATCCATCCCAACATGGAACATGCTCTGGTGGATCATAGAATATTTTAGGGAAGGAAGGAAGCAGTGAGTGAGCATCAGGAAAGAGACATCAGAATGGGGAAGTGTAATTAGTGGGGTCCACAAGGTTGGGTATTAGGACCAGTACTGTTTCTGGTTTATGTGAATGACATTCCAGATGGGATTAATTCAGGTATATACCTGCTGATGTAAAACCAATGAGGAAAATAAGAAATGAGGTCAAGGAAAGACTCCAGACAGATCTGAAGAAATTGCAAGTGGTCAGATAAGTGGTTGTGTGAATTCAATCCCAGTAAATGGAAGGCCATGAAGATTGGGGAAGGAGCAAGAAGCTTGGAAATTGGAGTAAACTAGGGAGACGAAGACTGCAGACTTAAAAGAGAAAGGCCTAAGGGTGAGCATCACAGCACATCAGCAGAATAACCTCCGAAGCCAGTGCTTGTACAGGTGCCCCCCCAACTTACAAACAAGTTACGTTCCGGAAGGCTGTTCGTATTTTGAATTGCTCGTAAGTCGTTATTTTGCTATTTTTCTATTGTTACAATTATTATTATTGTTTTTAATATTATTATCATTAGCATTATTGATCTCTTTCTGTGCCATTGTTCGTTGAAAACTTAGACAGTACTGTACAGTATCAGTAATGTACGGTCCTTAATACTAAAGCATATATTAATAATAAATACTGTAATAAAAAACTTCTTACCTTTTTAATTGGTACATTAAACTTGAGGTGATGGATGAGAGGAAAATCGGAGGTTGTGTGGGGCTACTGGGGGAGAGCAAGCTCACAGGATTTACCTCCAACGACGCTGCCGCCCTACCACTCTTACCTTATGTTCCCTTCTTGAAAACGGCCCTGCCTTTGACTTACAATCACTTTTTGACTTTTTGTCAGCAACTGCTTTACTGTATGAACTTTGACACACAACCCTTAGCGTCCCTTTCAGCCCTTTTCTCCCCTCACTTCTGATCCCCTCTCCACCTAGCTGTTTATAGCCTCAACAATATTTTCTTCCCTGCATTGCTGTATGACCCTTGTCAGTTTAGCACTTTCTTTGATTATAATAATAATACTGGGAGAGAGGGTCGTCAGCCTCGTACACTTCGTCGTAAAATTCTTCATCAGTCAGGGTTTCGTAAGCCTGGGTTTCTTCAACATCTGAAGAGGCTTTTGAAGTAGAAGGCACTGGTTTGAAGAATTTGTCTAAGGAAGTTTGCTCCGTTTTTCTCTTCTCATTATATATAAGACGGTAGCACAAGATAGAATTGTAAACACCAGTTGAAACCTTTGAGAATCTCTCGATATTGGGGTCCTGAAGCTCAAACATACGGAGACCTCTCTCTATAAGAGAAAATGCCTCGGCCATCATTGTCATCTCAAACTTTTTGGAAGGAACAGTTTCATCTTGTTCCTCTTGCTCCTCCTTATGCTGCATCTCTTCTAGCTCCAGCAAATCCTTGTTTGTCAGCTCCATTGACTTCAGTGCTGCCCAGCATGAGGTGTGGCAAGACGTTGTACTATGCAGAAGGTGCAACTCAAAATCCAGATTTGCAGAAGTATTGCAAATGAAACTTTAACTAACGGTTGTCTGTTCGTATGTCCGAATGTTTGTAAGTAGGGTAGCATCTGTATTACAAATCAGGAATTTCAACAAAGTAATTTTGGACCCTATATACAACATATGTTAGGCCCATCTTGAGTATGTAACACCAGCATCTAACATGCACCTGATAAAGAATGTTAAAAAGCTGGAGAAAGTGCCAAAGCATGCAACAAGGCTTGTTCCTGAGCTAAGGGGCATGAGCTACAAGGAGAGGCTAATGGACCTAATGACTTTGGAGGACAAATAATCAGGGAGGAGATAAAAGACAAAATACTCAGGAGAATTGATAAGGTAGACAGGAATAGGCTGTTAAGAGGCAAGAAGCGAGAACTCAGGGACACTGTTGGAATATAAAGTCACAGATGAACCACAGGGAGGTTAGGAAGCATTTCTTCAGTCTCAAAGTAGTCAGAAAGTGGGATTTTTCTTGGTGAGGAAGTGGTGGTTAGGCTCCATATATAGTTTTAAGAGAGGGAATGATTGTACCCATGAGGCTAAGAGGGAGTGAATCTGAAAAGAAAGAAGTTAAGAGGTGGGGCCAGGATCTGAGAAGCCAAATTATGAGATGCACATACATATAAGGTGTTCAGTCTTGGTATGAGTAAAAGCAAGGCCTTGTGACTTCTGAGAACCAGATTTGGCAGTTCTTCACCTTAAAATGCTTCTACAGGAATTTGAAAACCGATGTACTGTATGTTAATGTTTTTTGTCTTCTCATAGTAATTCATTGCCTGTTATTATTAGAACCAAGTAAAGTAGAGCCTCGGTTACTGAATATATTATAAAAATAACAGTAGATTTTCAGTATTGTACTAAATTATCATTTTATTACTGCTTGGTTATATTTTATGTTTCCAAAATATTCTCAGTTCTTGGGATATTTTCTGTGATTAAAGAATTTAATCATCAAATATTGCCAAATAGTCTTCAGAATTGATGGTAAAGATTCCTAATCTATTTATAGACTCATAAAATTTATATACAGTATCTTAAACAGCATATAATAATGTTTCCCTCTAGAAGAATGAAAGTTAGTCACTCATTTTAGCATTTAATGCAAATCAGGGAATGGGTAAAGCTCAAACCCATGGCAGGCAAGTCCTGTGATTTGTAGTCACATTATTACGGTTTTGTGAAATATTTAATTTAATCATGAGTTCTGGAAAGGAAGTTAAGAAAACTGAATATGCTCATAATTTGCAGGAGTGAAACATGATAGAATATTAGCTGTGTGCTTGTCAAGGATTCACTGTCTTCCAAGCCTGCTTCTCTGATGTACATGCAATTTGTTAATTACCTTTAAAGACTTATTTTAATGATAAAAGGAATATGCTGAGATGTGTAATCTAGAAAACATTCCTAGGACAGGATATATGATTTTGCTGGATGCCTTGTTATGAAAATATGTCAAATAAGTTGAGTGATATCCAAGTGTATTGTAAACTTGTAGAACTTGCAATAACTACCATTCTCCTCAGTAACCACTAATTTGAAATTAGTATGCATTATTAGTTTCTTTTGCTTAATATATCTTACATAATAATCATTTTGTTATGATAACCCTGAGAAATTTCAGCACTAAAGAGAATATTTTTGTTTGTGTTTAATATTAGTTTGTGAAGAGTTCATTAACTAAGGCTATACTGTACTCCATAGTATATCCAAGATTCCATTTGGTGGAGAATCAAATTTATAATCTCAGTAAACTATATGTTAATGTATTAACCAAGTGTACCCTTGGCTGTCTAAGTTGTGATTCTGCTCTCAAGTGTCCTCCGCTCGATGTTCTCTTCCTTATTACAACATGATATTGATCATTATTAGTCAACGTTATTTATTGATGACCATTTATGACCATTGATTATGTTTAGGAAAGGGCTACCAAACCAACTAAAGGCGACTTCATAAGTGAAACAGATTCAAGTAAATTTTTCGGAGTACATATCTAAACTTTTGTAGAGGATGTGTGTCAGAATAAGTACATTTTGTTCTTCTGAGAGAAATTGCTGAGGTGAAAATATCTTTATGAGAAAAGACATAATCAGGATTCCAGTTATGTCTTGAGAATAAGTAGGGAAGCTTTTTTTTTTTTTTTTTTTTTTCTTGAGCAAGTTTCCTTTTAATAGAGAAAAGTGTTTGATCACTAAGTCTTACCATACTCCAGACTTGCTTCTGTTACTTTCACTCTGCCAATATCCAGACTTCGTAAAGAATAAAAAGGCACAATACCATGACTGGAAGACAAAAAAAAAAACACATAGGAGACTGAAATTTATGACTGTTTTAGTCTGGCTTGGACCATAACTAGTCATGCAAAGAAGTGCAAGGGGAAGGGAGGCAGAATGTATCAGTTTGATGTATTAGACATGTGCAACATCTGAAGAAGTTTTGCCTACCAGTGGTTTCATCAGTACAATACAGAAGACTGGAGAGGTAGAATATGAGGTGATCAATCCCTCAGCCTAGGAGTAGGAGTTCAGAACCTTAGTCTTGAGGAATCTGAAGCACAGGCAGGAAGACATGGGCTTATATTCTGGATTCAGATGAGAATATAAGCCCATGTCATGTTGCCTATGCTTCAGATTCTTCAAGACTATAATTCTGAACACCTGGCCCTAGGCTGAGGGACTGATTACCTCATTTTCTCTCTGGCTGGTAAAATGTCTACAGAATAAGATAACCAGATGTTGAATATGTCTAATTATCATGTCAACATTATATGCCATTGATATACATATATACAGACATATACATATACAGACCGGGCCGCGGGGGCGTTGACCCCCGGAACTCTCTCCAGGTAAACTCCAGGTAATATCAGTTTCTTGACTCATAAATTTCCACTCTTTGCAGTTCTTTCTCTCACCTTGACAACCCTTCCAATTTCATAAACTCTGCTTACTCACATGCTAAATGGACTTTCTTCTTTCTTAAATTCTTTTCTCCTTTGAAATCTGCTATTCTATCCCTTCCCTATATTTCCAGTCTCCAAAATCTTAGCAATACTCTCCTTAGACATCAAACTTACTTCTTGCCAAACTAATACTCTTTGTAGTAATCTAGTTTGTACTCTCCTCCTGCCACTGATGCTTCCAGAGTCTAGTTCATTTCCTGCTCCTCTTGTCCTTTCCAATACGTTAGTGAAACTGACTGCACACTTTCTGACAGACTTAAAGAGCACAAATGAAGTGTTAGCCTTGCCGACTTTAACAGTGCTCTTGTTTGTCATTTTAGAAACCACAGTCATCTTATTAACTGGTCCTCTACCAAAGTTGTCTAGCCTTCATAGATATCTTGATGAAGCATCCCTTATATACAACATTCCTGATATGAATCTTAGCTTTGGCTTTGTTTCTGTAAATGTCTTCCTTTCTCATTACATTGTCAAATGCTTCACACTTCAGAACAGTAGTGACTGGACCTAATTTTTATCTCCTCCTCCCCTTAGCTCTTCAACTTTCCTATATTTTCATTGCCTTTCTTGTCTTCTGCCTAGGTGGGTTCTGTCCTATGGGGTGTTGTCCTGCAGGAATTTTGTCCTACCTCCTTGAGCCATTAGATCTTCACTTCTCCTCCACTATTACTACTACTATTTTTTTTTTTCTCACTCCACACACTGCCCCATTTTTTCACTACTACCTTCTTATTGCCACTTCTATCACTATTACTACAACTAACTGCTACTACTACTTACTACTACTGCTACTACTACTATAGTACAGTGGACCCCCGGTTAACGATATTTTTTCACTCCAGAAGTATGTTCAGGTGCTAGTACTGACCGAATTTGTTCCCATAAGAAATATTGTGAAGTAGATTAGTCCATTTCAGACCCCCAAACATACACGTACAAACGCACTTACATAAATACACTTACATAATTGGTCACATTCAGAGGTAATCGTTATGCGGGGGTCCACTGTACTACTACTGCTACAATTTACTACCATTACCTTACTACTGCTACTTACTACTACTTACTACTGCTACTTACTGTTACTACTTACTATTATTACCACTAGTAACTATTACTAATAATATTGCTACTATTACAGGTCGGCCATCACTAATTCGCATCATTGAGACCTGTGTGCCGGATTAGTGAGTTTGCCGGATTACAGAGTGGTTAGGTTAGAATACACTTAATTAACCTATCAATAGAGATTCTGCTACATCTTCCTCATTTTCATCACTGCTTTCTCCTCCACTGGCTTACTGCTGTGGATTTACAGCCATCTGCACAATTTCTGAGTCAGTATAATGATGAAATTTAAAATTATACTAGCCGAAATTAGTGCCGAATTACTGATGGAACTGGATAACCGATTGCCGGATTAGTGATACCCGACCTGTACTTACTACTACTGCTGCTGCTCCTACTACTAATACAACTTACTACTGCTACTACTACTTACTACTACTACTACTAACTACTACTACTAACTACTACTACTACTTACTACTGCTTAATATTGCTGCTACTACTAATTACTACTGCTGCTGCTACTACTAATTACTACTACTGCTGCTACTATGAATTACTACTACTACCACTAATTATTACTACTACTGCTGCTATTTATTACTACTGCTACTACTTATTACTACTACTACTTATTCATACTGCTACTATTATTTACTACCACTATATACTGCTACTATTTACTTCTACTACTACTTATTCATACTGCTACTATTATTTACTACCACTATATACTGCTACTATTTACTTCTACTACTACTATTACTACTGCTACAATAATAATAATAATAATCCTGCTTTACCATCTCTGTCCTCCCCCCCTTCATCCTTATATTCTGGCTCCCTTCCCTTCTTTCTTCTCTTTGTAACTAGTTAATGGTAAGTAAGTTTATTCAGGTATACACAAATACAGTTACATAGAATTATCATACATAGCAGCATATGTGTAGAGAACCTAGGATAACCCAAAAAAGTCAGACATAGTGACTTATTGGTCCAAATTGAACCAAAACATTGTCATAAGTTTTTAGTCTTCTATGTTCAGGTTGTTTGTGTATTGTGTATGCAGACTTTGTCTTTGAAACTGTCACTGAAATGAAGCTCTGTTAATGTTGCGGAAGAGAAAGTTTATTACATTTAAAGTACACGCATTAAGTTTTCAGTACTGAATCTTTCTTGTGAAGGATTTTAAAAAGCTACATGCATATAATTTGAATATTATTTGAAGTATATTTTCTAAAAGTTTGGGCCTGCCATGTTAAGTCATAAATAGTTAGTGTTAAATGTTTGTTATCAGTCAGAGTTTCAAAGCATATATTTTTAAATAGTAATTTTCATCATTGACTAAAGTATAAATTTTAATTTAGACCCATTTTCAGAGAAAAATGTCATTACTATAGAACATTTGTTAAAAAATCCTGGCTATAGAGGGATATGCAGCTGTTTTAGTTTGTGGTCCTTGGACCATTTATGGGGAAGGAGTATGAATATAAAGGAGGATTCTGTGTTATTGTTCAAGAATATGTTCACTGTTTTTGGTTGGCTAAAATTATGGCATTTATTTATATTTATGATACCATTGAAAAGTGGGTATGTTGTTTAAATTATTATTATCTGCTGCATAGATATTTGTTTCGTTATTTTGCTTTTCCATCCTATATGTTTGAAGAACTTAAATTCTGTCTTATTTATAGTATGGATCATGAAACCAAGAAATATGATGTATCACTCAAATAAAATCAAAACCATCCCATGTGTGTTAAATACCTTTTTTTATTAAATAAAATTGATACCGGTAGTATGCTGTTACCCTATTCTGTATGATGACCCTTGTCAGTTTAGCGCTTTCTTTAATGGTAATAATATTCAATATGATAGTTATGTAGTGGGAACAAAATCTAACTGTTTTACTGTCATATTCGATCACATAGGATAGGGTTTATACAAGGTATTGAAATGTGTCAGCCTGAGCTGGGAGACTTTGATAGGACAATGAGGATATCTTAAAATTTTCCAGCAAGGGTTCATCAACTATGGAGCTTCAAAGGTTTCCTTCCAGGATAGCTAGAGTTACTGTCACTTAGGAATGGTATGAAAGAGGTATTGAATGGGAGTCAGAGAGGGGAGGAGCAGAGAGGCTGTCTGTGCACCCCCTCAGGGTTCAGTAGGACCATGATATTTTTGTTCAATAGGTCCCTGCTAAAGGTTTAAAACCTGTCCCCAAGAAAAAAAAACTGTCATTATTTAATTATGTTATTTATTATGTTATATCCTCCTTATTTGCACTTTTCCTGGTCACAGGATAGGGGCTTGTGGCTACACACACACACACACGTTGAAAATACAGCGGTCTCCCGCTTTTCGTAGTTCCCGGCAATCGTAAAATTCGCCAATCATAGGGGTATTTTCGTATAAACATGGACTCGCTTTTCATAGGTTGACTCGCGAGTCGTAGTTCGTCCGGGACGCGTACACACGGCTTGGGCCAGTCTGGCATTGTTTACCAATGAGCGAAGGTCCCCTTGCGTGCTCCAGCGAAATATTTCATAATATTCCATTTATTTTAGTGCTTGCAAGTACTAAATAAGCTACCATGGCTCCAAAGAAAGCTCCTAGTGCCAAGCCTGTGTTAAAGAAGGTGAGAAATACGATTGAATTTAAGAAAACCATCATTGAACAATATGAAAGTGGTACAAGTGTGGCCGAACTGTCCAGGATGTATAAGAAACCCTACACAACCTTACGTTCCATAGTGGCCAAGAAAAATGAAATAAAGGATGCTGTTGTTTCAAAGGGAGTAACTATGCTGACAAAAATGAGATCACCAGTACTGGAAGAGGTTGAGAAGTTATTATTGGTGTGGATAAATGAGAAACAATTAGCAGGAGATACTCTTATGACTTCATTTATTTGTGAAAAGGCTAGGCAGTTGCATGAAGATTTGGTAAAGGAATTGCCTGCAAATAGTGGTGAAGTCAGTGGATTTAAGGCCAGCAAAGGCTGGTTTGAGAGATTTAAGAACCGTACTGGCATACACAGTGTGGTAAGGCATGGTGAGGCTGCCAGTTCGGACCACAAGGCGGCTGAAAAATATGTGCATGAATTCCAGGAGTACATAAACAGTGAAGGACTGAAGCCTGAACAAGTGTTCAGTTGTGACGAAACAGGCCTCTTTTGGAAGAAAATGCCAAAGAGGACCTTCATTACACGAGGAAAAGGCAATGCCAGGACATAAGCCTATGAAAGACAGGCTGACGCTAATGTTCTGCGCTAATGCTAGTGGGGATTTCAAAGTGAAGCCATTACTAGTGTACCATTCTGAAAATCCCAGAGTGTTCAGGAAAAACAATGTTATGAAGAGTAAATTGTGTGTGTTTTGGAAATCTAATAGTAAGGCATGGGTCACGAGGGAAATTTTCGTCGAGTGGTTCAACAAAGTGTTTGACCCTAGTGTGAAGGAGTATCTCCTGGAAAAGAAATTGGATCTCAAGTGAGTGCTAGTAATGGCCAATGCACCTGCTCATCCTCCAAACTTGGATGACCTAATTTTCGAGGAGTTTGGGTTCATCACAGTAAAGTTCTTGCCCCCGAATGCCACTCCTCTCCTCCAACCCATGGACCAGCAGGTTATTGCAAACTTTAAAAAACTCTGCACAAAAGCAATGTTTCACAGGTGCTTGACTGTGACCACAGACACTCACTTGACCCTAAGGGAATTTTGGAGTGAACACTTCAGCATCCTCCACTGCATAACCCTTATAGGTATGACTTGGGAGGGAGTGACTACCAGTACTTTGAACTCTGCCTGGAGAAAATTGTGGCCAGATTGTGTCGACAAGAGGGATTTTGAAGGATTTGCGACTGACCCTAATGAGCCTATGTCTGTTGTAAAATCAATTGTAGCACTGGGGAGTTCCATGGGGTTGGATGTGAGTTTGGAGGATGTGGAAGAATTGGTGGAAGACCACAATGAAGAGCTCACCACTGAGGAGCTGCAAGAGCTTCAGCAGGAAGAGCAACACATCGCAGCTCAGAATCTTGCTGCAGAGGAGGAGGAAGAGAGATGGAAGAAGGTGCCTTCTTCAGAAATTAAAGAGATTTTTACTATGTGGGGTAAGATGGAAAGCTTTATGGAGAAACATCACCCTAACAAGGTTGTTGCAAGCCAGGTTGGCAACATGTACAGTGACAAAGTCGGGCCGTTTTAGGGAAGTGTTAAAGAGATGCCAGAAACAGAGCTCTCTCCACAGTTATTTTGTGAGACAGGACTCCAGTGACTCTCAAGGTGGTCCTAGTGGCATTAAGAAACAGAGAAGAGAAGCAACCCCAGAAAAGCAAATGGTACCTGAGGTTGAAGATTGAGACACTTACGCAGCATATGGGAATCTTCATTCAGGAAACGTTTCGCCACACAGTGTCTTCATCAGTCCAATACAAAGAGGAAGGCGTAAGGAGAGGAGGAGTATGAGGTAATCAGTCCCTCAGCCTGGAGTCGATGTGATCAGTCCATCAATCTTGTAGGATGTACAGCATAGGGCCGTAGACGTGGCTTATATACTGTAGTGAGGTGAGGTGAAGCAGGCGGAGGCGGGGTCATAGTGGTACCATCCACTAGTCGAAGTAGGTCTTCGTCCAAAGGTTGAACAAGTGTTGAAGAATTCTTTGTAACAAGACCCCATGATGCTGCAGTGTCTGACAGTTGTGATGAATGGTTTGAAAAACCGACAAGTTGAAGATTGAGACACTTATGCAGCATATGGGAATCTTTATTCAGGAAACGTTTCGCCACACAGTGGCTTCATCAGTCCAATACAAAGAGGAAGGCGTAAGGAGAGGAGGAGTATGAGGTAATCAGTCCCTCAGCCTGGAGTCGACTCCAGGCTGAGGGACTGATTACCTCATACTCCTCCTCTCCTTACGCCTTCCTCTTTGTATTGGACTGATGAAGCCACTGTGTGGCGAAACATTTCCTGAATAAAGATTCCCATATGCTGCATAAGTGTCTCAATCTTCAACTTGTCGGTTTTTCAAACCATTCATCACAACGGTACCTGAGGTGTTGATGGAAGGGGATTCCCCTTCCAAACTATAAACAATCCACTCTCTCTCCTCCTCCAGTCTCCCATACACTAAGAAGAATCTCCAATAAAGGTAAGTGTTATGCTGTTAATGTTTCATTCATCATTTCCCATTGTATTGTTTATGTACTACATGTATATTTCATGTAAAAAAAATTTTTGTTTTAATACTTCTGGGTGTCAGGAACAGATTAATTGTATTTACATTATTTCTTATGGGGAAAATTGATTCATAAATCGTAAATTTTGTTTATAGTAACGGCTCCAGGAACGGATTAATTACGAACAACGAGGGACCACTGTATTGCCCTCCGATGCTTGCACAAAAAAAAAAAACTATCAATAGCCACAAGGTTGCTGGGTGAATCTCATGATCTATGCTGCTTTGCCAAATGTTTATACAGCACAGCCAGATGAATTTTGTAATATTGTGCACCTCACTAGCCTCACACAAGTATATAAAATGAATTACATGAAAAGTCGTGGGAAATCACAAGACCCAAATAAGTCGTGCAGCATACTAGAAATGAGTTTATCTGGTTTGATTCAAGAAAAGGAAGGACAGGATCAATTCCTTGTATCAAGAGCCCTTCACTGACATTAAGATACTTCCCTGGAAGGAAGTTTTCATGGATATGTGATATTTCCATGACATTCTGCAATCATAGAGGACACAGAACTTAATTTGGTAAACCAGGATAGGAAAACCATGCAAAGAGTCTGAGAATGTGAGTTACCAAGTTTGTTTTGAATTCACAGGACTAAAAGCCATGGCACAGCACATGATCCACGAGTTGGACAACAAACTAAAACCTCTGAACTGTGAGTTCACCACCAGACATCAAAGGAGCAATGCACAACAAGCAGATCAATTTGAGCAGGACCAATGCTGAACCTCCTGGTTAACTTATCACCTTAAGAAGCATACTGACCACCAAAAGGCCAGGCTCAACTTCCAGGCAAGCAAAAACAAGGAGAATACAGGCCTCCATTCCTAAAACATACTCGAGGTCAATACTTGGTGTGAAAATTACTGTATTATATTTATGGGTAAGTGCTCAACTCGTTAATCTCTCAGTGCTACACAGAAGAGGTGAAAGAGATAACAGCACTGAGGAGAGAACAGCGGCTTGTACAAAGGAAGGAGTAGTGGTGGTTGTCTTGTGTGTTCTAGCAAATTAATAGCCAAGAAATCAGTCTGCTCTAAGGGTGAGACATCAGAGTGGATTTTTCTATAGAAGAGCAACAACAGTGCAGAATTAACAGTGGTGTTCATCATTAGAACAAGCAGCATTGGTGATGGTGGCATCAGTACTAGCAGTACTTGCAATAGCTACACAAGGTAAAGTCATATTTCAAAATAAATCACAGGTTGTAATTATTATAGGGACACACTAAACCCAGGAGTCATAGAGTGCCTGCCCCTCAAGAAGGTTCCTTGATGTTGGTGAGGGGCTCTTGATTTAGGGAATTGGATCTGTGCTCCAGTTCCCCGAATTAAGCCTGAATGCCTTCCACTTCCCCCCCCCCTAGGCGCTGTATAATCCTCCGGGTTTAGCGCTTCCCCTTGATTATAATAATAATAATAATAATAATAATAATAGAGTGCCTGGGGAGTGGAAGACAATCAGGTTCAATCGAAGGAAGGGGAGGAAACAGTTACTTGGATTAAGAGCCCCTCACTGGCATTACGGCACATTCTTCTGGCCAAAAGATGAAGGGTGGGTTAGGGGCATTCAGGTTTAGTCAGAGTAATGGTAGGTAAACTCCAATTTCTTGGCTCAAACCAGATCCTTCAAGGCTCTGGCAGGAATTATAATATTCATGGGAAAGTGCTCAACCTGTAAGAGTCAGACAGCAACAGCATCACAAATGTGAAAGATGGCAGTGAGAGAAGCTTAGGTGCTGAGAGAAGGACATGATCAGAAAGATGGGAGACAACATATAATACAGTAAATTTGAGGTAGTTATAAAACTGTTTTATAACTACAGTAACTATAGCAGCAGTATTGATACTAGTGGTGACACTGCTGTACAGCCCTTGTGGCTTAGTGCTTCTTTTTGATTATAATAGTGGTGACAGCACCAGTACAAGAAGTTTATCACATCTTAGTCACAGTCTGTGACTTTGTTTAATTAAAGGTACATTTAAAGTTCAATAAGGACTGATTTCAGTTACAACGTTATGGAAAACTTGAGGAAATGTAAGATAGAATGACATATACAACAAATTCTAACTACACAATAGAACAAGAAACTAATGTGAAAGGCATAGGACTGGTAACTTTAGAGAACCTCACCTAGGATCACAATTGTGAGGAAAGTGGTAAGATGGATACTGAGAACCTTCAAAATATGGGCCTCTTTAAAAGGGGCTGCTGTATAGCCCTTGTGGCCTAGCGCTTCTTTTTGATTATAATAATAATAATTTAAAAGGGGCCTCCCTGGTGCAGTAAAGAGGTTGTTAGTGTGAGGAATTAGAACTTTTGGTCATCTCCCTCAGACCAAACCTAATTACCCCCAATCCTCTCTTCCCTATCCCATCCTCCCCATCCCCCCCATCTATTTTCTCTTCCTCTCCCCATCCCTTACCTATCCCCTTGCTGTTTTCAGCCTTTGGGATTCTCCCCACAGACATTCTAGTTCCTATAGAGGAGGAAGGGTACTGTGGTCCATCCCATACTGTTGAGGTTTATGGTGGTGTAGTTTGCCATGGAATCTGGATCACCTGGGGATGTCCCAATCCCTCTCCTGTCTCCCGGGGGGTGGCTTTGGGTGTCTTTTGGGTGATGGATGTATCTCTGGAGGCTGCCTTTTGGATTCTGGGCGGTGGTGGCCAAAGGAGGTATGCTTTGTGGCAGGTATCCAACCACCCTCTCTTTTGTCCACCAAGGTGGCTCAGTATATGTGAGGTTGCTATCCTGGATTGCTGGTTTACTGGCATGAAGGGTAGGGTATGGCACAGGTTTCATGCCATATCTGCACTACTTGTGGTGCTGGGGTCCTCTTGAGTGTAGAGGGGGATTTACAGGCCTTTCATTCCTCCTAGGAGCTATCCCTCCACGTTTCCCCCCTTTTTTATTCTTTTTTTTTTCTTTCCCTTTTTCCTTTTTTTCTAAAAAACATGGAGTCCACAACCCATGAACCAGCTCTTCCCAGGCTCCTTTCTGCTACTGCACCCTGTTCCGACCCTACCTCATACTGGACATTTCTAATGCCCCTGTACCTCCTGCTGGTGCCGTTTTGTACCGCCTGACTCCCTTGATACATTTGACCTCTTCACTTCTTTGATTACGTTTCAGCTTCTCCCTGTATGGTGCAGCGATTTGCAGATTGCCTGCCCGTCCCACGTTGGACCAACTCTGGTCCCACACCTAAATGCCCAAGACCATTGACTGATGATACTCCTTCACTTCCTTCTCACTCTGCCCAGAAAAGACCAGCACGACACTCACTCCCCTTACTCACTATGTTTCAAAATACACAATGGACTAAGTTTTCTACTCTGCGACTGACTTCTTTCCGTCTGTCTTTCTGACCATAGTATTAGCAAGATGCTCCTATGCAATGTTGGTCGAGATGTATGCTTTCATGCTCTCGAGCAGTACACACATAATGGAACAGAATGCTGGCCAAGCTCACGATCTTTCTCTCCTTACAACCATAGATGCTATTCCTGTAACTACTGAAAAACATTCTCTCAATTCTTGTAGTGGTACTGTCAATCTACTTCATACCATTGTCCAACATAATTTCCAGACATGTGGCTGTATAATCCTATGGGTTTAGTGCTCCCCCCTTGATTATAATAATCCAGACATGTGGTGGTCACATTCTGGAACAGCTTGAGCTCCAAGCCCTCCCAATCCTCAAATTAGACACTTATGTCCTCCCTGCTGCCAGGCGGATATGCTACCCTTGCAATGTAGTTTGCTTAACTTTTGACTGCTATGAGCTTCCATCCCCAGTTTATATTGCAGGACACTGTTTACAAGTTCGAAAGGTGTAGAAATTGCTAGTGTTTTGGTCATCCATGGTCCATGGCCAAATGCTCGGTCTGCATTGCTAACAACCATACTAATACATCATGTAGTCTACCTTCCTCTTGCCTTTATTGTAACAGTCACCCCTGTCTCTGATTCTTTTGCACTCCTGGACTCGGAGGTCCCTACCTCACCATCTCATTCCGTTCTCACCTCTTCACAAGTTTCTATGTCTATAAGACCTCATACAACATCACCCCTCTACTTCTCTGAAGTCCAAAATATCCCCATTTTTAAAATCTCTCTTAACCCCTCTTCCCTTCTTCTAACCACATTTTTCCTTTCCAGTCTCTGTACGTGGTTCTTCACCTCATACTGGCTCTGTTGTGAGTGTAGAGGTTCATCATCCTCCTCATACAGTTCTTTCCCAAGTTTCTTCCTCTTCTGTCCCCTCCCAGGTTGCTTCCTCTCCTGTCCCTTTCCAAGCTTCTTCTCAAGTACCCTCTAACCTTTCGTCCCCCCCTCCACTTACTTTGTCACCCTTCTATCTCCAATATTGTCCCACATACAACATCCTTGTCCTCTGAAATCCTTGAAGCTACCTCTGAATATACTGAGGAGACTAAACTATTGATGGACACCAATCCCCCTCCTGTTCCTCCTCTTCACTCTTCTCTGTCTATCACAACTCCTTCACAGCATTCTAAACCTTTGCTGCTTGTTCGTTTTCCCGCTGCCTCCACACGTGGACTTTTCTAACCCTTCTAGTCCATAGATACCTCTACCTTCAGATTTCTTGTATCTTTCTCTTCCAGATCAGGCTTATTTACAGTGGAATATCCGAGGCCTCTGAGGTAACCGGGGTGAGCTTGAGGTGTTGCTCTCCCAGTTTTCCCATTTGTGTTCGTTTACAAGAACCCAAATTACGCTCCACTGTTATTCATCCTATCTTGGGCTATGTATTATTATATTCGTTGGATCCTTTTCCCGATGGAACCTTTAATGAACATAAGAACATAAGAAAGAAGGAACACTGCAGCAGGCCTACTGGCCCATGTGGGGCAAGTCCATGTCAACCCCTGGCTTAGACCAATGGCCCACCCAGTCAAGTCACCTCCACTAAAGGAAGTGCACTTCCTATATGCACTGGTATTCCATAGCATCAGCTTTTTGTTCATACTTCACTGCAGCCCTCATCCACTTTAATAAGTGGTATACAATCTGTTCTTTGTATCTCTCTCCTTCTCGGTCATTATCTATCCCAGATGGTGCATTTCTGGTTTCTTTACTGCAACCCCTTCTGTTACTTGGCGAATTTAATGCTCAACATTTCCTCTGGTGGGGAGGGGGGTTGGGGTCTCACTGTGACTCCTGCGACATTCAGTTGGAGGCTTTTCTCACTTCTCTCCCACTCCTTGTTTTAAATACGGGTACTCCCACCCATTTTGATCCTTGTACTCATTCTCTCTTGCATCGATCTCTCTGTTAGCTCTTCCTCAACTGCACTAGACTTTACCTGGTCTGTCATCCCAGAATTGCATAACAGCAATCATTTTCCAATCATCCTTACTTCTTTGTATTTACCACTACCTCATAGCCCACATTGGCAATTTGACCAAACAAATTGGGCACTATACTCGCGTCACACTGCTTTTAGTGTGTATCTTTCTTTGTCTTCCATTGATGAGATTTTACACCTCTTCTCAACCTCAGTTGTAACTGCAGCTTCACATTCTATACCCCAAACCTCGGGTAAGCATTCTCAGAGGTGCATGCCTTGGTGGTCTCGTGCTTGTGCTCTAGCAGTACATTTGCTGTGTGGGTCAGGTACCAGTACAAAAGAACCCCAGTGACTCCCTGATTTTAAGCAGAAGAGAGCAGTCGCCTGTCGTGTCATCCGTGACGAGTTTCTACTATCACTTCGGCTTCCTCTATGAGTGCAGTCTAGAAAAAAGTATGGAAACTGAGTGGCAAATACTCTACCAATGCGGCTCGCATTCTTCGGATTGCTGGTGTCTCTGTAACAAACCCTCTTGACGTTGCCACTGAAATTGGTAATCATCTTGTCCATTTCTTTCTGGGGCTCCATCTATGCCCTTCGTTTCTTTCCAAGTCTGCCAAAGAGTTTGAGCCCTTGGGCTTTTCTTCTATCAGAGAAGAGTTTTATAATATGCCTTTTACACTTCTGGAACTCAAGGCAACACTCTCTGCTTCCTGATCATTGGCAGCTGAGCCTGACGACATTCATATTTGTATGATCCAGCATTTACATCCATCAGCCGTTGCTGTCCTCTTACGACTCTCTAATCTTATTTGGTCACAAGTTCTTCCTCACTTGTGGAAATCTGCCATTGTTCTCCCTTAATATAAACCAGGTACTATGGGACATGATGCCTCCCACTATCAGCCCATTGCTCCTACCAGAGCAATTTGCAAGGCAATGGAACGTCTGGTAAATAGAAGTCTGTAAGTGCGATTTTGTTCATAAATGTTTAGAAATATTGTGTATTTTGTTCATTAAAGTCAAGATTTATAGTAGTGCACCTTGTGTGTGTTTTTGATCATTCAATTAAAGATTTTTAAAAGTAGTGAGTGGGGAAAGTGTATTATCCAAAAATTTTTAATGTTTGTAATTTCTTTGAAAGGTGCAGATATAATGAGGATGCTCGATGTTATCCAAGAATATCAGTTACTCAGTTACGACAACAGTAACTGATTGACGAGTTGAATTTGGTGCATCTCTTAGCAGCGAGATGCACACCTCCCGTTGCTGCTGCAGCCACTTCTACCCCCACCACGAGTGCTACTTCTACCCACAACAACGGTGTTGATACTGCGACAGCTAGTACTTATAATGCCGCCAACAATGCGGTAAAAGCCACCACTAGTGGTAATGCAATCGATTCTTCGAGAAGTGAAGAGTTACAACTAGCACTACCTTGTTAAAATGGATGTTACTGTGAGAAATGTATGGAGTGGGATGGAGTATTTCATGTACAAATCAGAAGAAAGTTTGTCTGATGATTTCCAACAACAGAGTGAAAGACCTAGCACTTACAATTCCTCACCTCCGCTCAGACATATAAACTACCTACCAGCCTCCTCACCTTCATCCCCGAACTATATTTTATATCGGATGACGAAGACCCAGATCAGAATGCACAAACTTTCTTCACGAGAAGAAAGTGTAGTTCATGATATGTAAAAAACGGTGTATGTTGTATCTTTTATTGTTATTACCGAAAAATGTATCTTTTATATTTCTGAAAATGCACCTTTTGTTGTATTACCCGAAAATGAGAAAAAAATTGTGTGTAACAAATAAATACTGAAAAAAACGAATTTGTGTAATGATTCACCTTTGTATAATTATCAGTTGTGTTATCATTGATTGAATATGATTACCACTTGAATTAGCACTTACCCCCACAGGGGGAACTTCATCAATTGTGTTTTGAATGAAAATTATGAAAGTGTCTACCACTGATTGAAAAGACACGTATGTGTTTGGTCACCCGTGATGTCACCCCACCTGGCTTTACCTGATCCAACCTGTTAACTGACCCATGACGTTACACTACTTGGTGGTTATCACGTGTGTACCTATGCAGATAGGGGACCACCCGTGATTTCACACCCACCTGGGCTTACTTGATTCAACTTCTTGTATGCTTACCTTTGACCCCGTAGGGAGGACCTTCGTCGACTATGTCTACCATTTGTGTCTACCACTGATTGAAAGTGTCTACCATTTGTATGCTTACCACTTGTATTACCTCCTCTAAAAAGTGTTATCCTGGGTTAATATACCGTTTGAGTGAATGTGTCTACCAATTGTATGCTTACCAGATGTATACTTATTCTTGAGATAAATTTTAAGAGGTAACTCTAAAATTCGAAAAAAAAAAAAATTGAAAAATAGAGGTAAAAGGTGATCCAAGGAATTCGAGGGTAACTCAAAATTTCGAAAATCCCCTAAAATTCGAAAAAAATGAAAAAAGGAGGGCAGCACTCCTGGAAAATCTGACAAATTTCATTGGCCCCCTAGGAAGTAGGGGGTTGGGGTCAGGGAGTGGAGTCGGGGGAGGGGACGAAAAAAATAAAAAAAGGGGCCACAGCAACGGTGGGGCGCAGCGGGGGGGGGCATCTTTTGATATGTCGCTCCGGCACCTTCCTCACTACTATACATATATATAGATAGAGTCATGCACTATATATATATATATATATATATATATATATATATATATATATATATATATATATATATATATATATATATATATATATATATATAAAATGCACGTCCTTTCGCATGCTATTACATTACTTTTTAACAAGTCACTAGAAACTAGCACTTTCCCGACACTACTCAAGACAGCAAGGGTTACACCAATACATGAAGGTGGTGACCCTACAGACGTAAACAACTATAGGCCAATATCAAACTTACCATTGCTACCCAAAATCTTCGAGAAACTCATGCACAGCAGACTATATTTATTTATATCACAAAACATACTCAACCCCTGCCAATTTGGATTCAGGAAAAATAAAAGCACTAATGATGCAATTATAAAAATGCTAGACCTGCTTTACACAGCATTGGAAAATAAGGAATATCCGCTAGGAATTTTTATTGACCTAAGAAAAGCGTTTGACACAGTAGACCACGGCATCCTACTCCACAAACTTGACCATTATGGTATAAGAGGCCATGCGCTTGCATATTTTAAATCCTACCTTTCTAATAGGTATCAGTATGTCACCATTAAAGACACAGCCTCGTCAATACGGCCACTTGATACTGGAGTTCCGCAGGGAAGTGTCCTTGGACCCATGCTCTTCCTCATTTACATCAATGATCTTCCAAACATATCCCAACACCTGAAACCCATTCTCTTTGCTGACAACACGACTTATGTCATCTCCCACCCTAATCTTGCCACCCTCAACACCATTGTTAACGAAGAGCTGCTCAAAATATCGACTTGGATGACAGCCAATAAACTTACACTTAACACTGGCAAAACCTACTATACATGTATTATGTTTGGTAGCAGAGCAGGTGTTGCGCAACTTATCATTAAGATTGACAACACTCTAATTGCCAGACATAATGAGGGCAAATTCCTTGGCCAATACCTCCACAACAACCTAAATTTCAGCACCCATATCCAACATATAAGAAAAGTATCCAAAACGGTGGGGATCCTCTCCAAGATTTGATACTACGTGCCGCAAACTGCGCTTCTCACACTATACCATTCACTTATATATCCATACCTCACCTATGCTATCTGTGCTTGGGGTTCAACTGCAGCAACACACCTAAAGCCAATAATAACCTAACAAAAACCCGCAGTAAGAATAATCACTAAATCCCGTCCCTGGCAACACCCCCCCCCCCCACTCTTCATAGATCTAAACTGACTCCCTGTTCAGAACATCCACACTTACTACTGTGCAATCTATATCTACAGAACCTTAAATTCCAATATTAACCTTGACCTAAAACGCTTTCTTGATAGTTGTGACAGGATCCACAGGCATAACACCAGACACAAACATCTCCTAAAAGAGGAGCTTAGGATTGCTAAGCTTGAGATACGGCGACTGACGGAGGAAAACAAGAGGATTCGAAGTAATCCTCCTGCTGTGAGTCCTCAGGTCAAGAGAGGAACCTGGTCAGTGGCCGGCCAACATGGAACAAAGCTCAAAATCAAGAAGACCGTTGGAGTGGCGGAAAAAACGAAGATCCAGAAGACTGCTGTGGAGACTTCCAACCCATTTTCGGTGTTACCAGACGAATGTGTGTTGTCTACTGGAAACGTCACTATAAGTACTAAGAAATCATTGGGAGAGAAGAGTGAGTCGACATCCCTTGAAACACCAACGAAGACCATTGAAAATGTCTCTACGAACTCCACCAGTGAAGGTAAGAACATTGTTTAAGTTGGGGACAGTGAAGTGAAATTTATGGATAGGGCATTTTGTCTTAGGGACAGGAAGAGGAGGCAGAGGGTATGTTTTCCTGGGGCTGGGATGGGGGATATTGTTAGCTGTCTGGACGACATCATGAAAGGTAATGGGAGCAATCCTATTATCTGCCTCAGTGTGGGAGGCAACGATATTGGCAGACGTAGGAGTGAAGACCTGATTAGCAGGTATAGGACAGCAATAGAGATAATTAGGAAGAAAGGTGCGAACCCTGTGATCTGTGGCATTTTGCCCAGGAGAGGAGTTGGAAATGAATGGTTGTCCAGGGCAATTGGTGTCAACTGCTGGCTGGACAAACACTGTAAGGAAAATGCAGTGACATTCATAGACAACTGGGACCTCTTCTATGGCAGAAATGACAAGTATGCCAGGGATGGGGTTCACTTATCTAGGTTTGGGGTAGGAGCGCTGGCTAACGCAGTGGAGGGAGCAGTTAGGTCTTTAAACTAGAAATAGATAGTGGTATGGGTTTTCGTAGAAAATCAAGGTATTCTGAGTGTAACGACAGTGTGAGTTTTAAGGAAACCAGTTATAGGAAGAATGAGGAAGAATTATTGGTGAACATAGGAAAGCCAACGGCATTAGGTGATAAGGAGAGTAACAGGCATTATATAATGGAGGAACAGAAATTAGCAGGAAGAAAAAAGAGAAGGGAGGGTTTCTGAAAATATATTATACTAACAGTCGTAGTGCGAGAAATAAGATGGACGAATTGAGATTAGTTGCAAGTGGGGGTAACATTGATGTTTTTGCCATAACTGAGACGTGGTTTAATATGAAAAATAGGGACATGCCTGCTGAATCTCACATTCAGAGTTTTAAATTGTTCCTAGTAGACAGAAATATCGGAAAGGGGAGGGGAGGTAGGGTGGCACTCTATGTCCAAGATCATTTAAATTGTTGCATAAAAACTGGTATAAAATTTATTTTAGGTGTGATATACCGTCCCCCAAACTTGGATAGAGATCAAGGAAGACTACTGTGGGAGGAAATTGTTAAGGCCACAATGCACAACAACGTTGTAATTCTAGAAGACTTTAACTTTAGTCAGATTGACTGGAATTTTTTGACAGGGAATTTAGAATCTAATGACTTTTTAGAAGTAGTGCAGGATTGTTTTTTGAAGCAGTTTGTGACAGAACCTACAAGGGGTAATAACCTGCTTGAATTGGTTCTGGCAAACAAGGAATCACTTGTTAATAATTTAGAAATTTCAGAGGAACTTGGCACAAGTGACCACAAATCAATTACCTTTAGCATTGAATGGAAGTATGATATTAGGGATAACTCAGTAAAAGTCCCAGATTTTCGCTTAGCAGATTACGATGGGCTTACAGAACACTTATCATCTGTTGACTGGGGTAACGAAGAGAACTATCAATATGAGAGTTTCCTAAACACTATACATGCTGCCCAGAGAACATTTATCCCATATAAAGAGATTAGATCGAATAGAAATGACCCAAAATGGATGAATAATAGGCTAAAATATCTTTTAGGACAGAAAAAAGGAATATATAGGCACATCAAAAGAGGGGAGGGTCATCTTATGAATCATTATACTGACATTAAGAGGGACATTAAAAAGGGGATATGGAAATGTGAGGGAAAAGTTCAATAGATAGGAGTAGTGAGGGAGTATATAGTAACAATAGTTTCATTGCTGGCTACTTGTTAAGGTAGGGTAAGTCCAGCTCCCGCTATCCCCCCCTCCTTTTTCCCCCTCCCCGAAAGTGATAGTTTGATTGCCGGCTGCTTGTTAAGGTAGGGTCAGTCTAGCTCCCACTATCCCTTCCCCTCCCTTCTCCCCCCCCCCCCGAAAGGTGACATGTGGGGCTCCAGTCAAACAGTAAATCACTCGACTCACAGCTCCCAACACTACTGTACGTACACGCCTGATCATATTTTAGTGGTCTTATTGGTTGAAAGCTTCACTTTCGACCAATAATTAACTTAGTCCTTTCAGTCTTGATAGGTTAAAATGTTTTAATAATCACCACATCTTTTAGGTATTGTACTTATCATGGAGAGTGATTTCTTAAGCAGTGGGTAATCTGTCTCTCTTTACAGCTTGAAAGGACAGAGAGGGTCACCTGCTAATCAACGAGTAGAAATTGAAGGAGACAGACTAACGTTCTGAGGCATCCCAATTTCTGATCCTCTTACCTGTTTGTGTAAGCAAGTAGCAGGATATAACCCCTCATCATTGCAGTGGAAAAAAACCCTGCTTTCTTGTCATCTGGATGGATTATTGACAGCTAGAAAATCTGTGAAGAACGAGCCGGTGGGTTGTCATCAACACCTGCGACCCCCCCCCCCCATCATCGGCAACGGCTACGATTTCAACAACACGCAGTGTCACCAACATCAGACACCCAAGTTTTATATATATATATATTAGCGTTGAATTCAGATATCATTTATATTTTTCATTTTCTTTAAGGTAGGATTAATATTTCATATTTAAGTGTTTTATATTTTATATTTTCTAAATAATAAAGTGTTTATGTTTGTCAGTTTTTGTTCTTTTTCTATTCATTAATTTTCCTGAGGAGGAGCCAGCCTTAGTAATACTGTCTGAAGTTGTTACAGGGCTGAGTAAGCCTTCACAAGTGGCGACCTTGCCAGGATCAACTTGACTGAATCAAGATTCAACTCTATCTTGAATCTACCATTGGAACTTCAATGCCGCATACCACAGACGGTTACCACCAGCCATGAGTAATCACTATGGTAGGACTACAGTACAGGTATTTAAAAGAGTTGGTGATTGTTATAGTCTCAATTTATTGTAAGTCAAGTCAGGCAGGATATAATATTTAATTCTGCCACCTTTTTGTTCGAGCTTGAAACGATTTGGAGGATTAGACTCTAGGGACCCGATATTTTCCAGTGACAATTTGTTTCATTGAGCTCTTTATTTTATCAAGGGAACCGTCGTAGGACAATCTTGATTTGTTGGTGAGAAGATTGGATGGTCAAGTGACCCCATTCTACTTACTGTTTGCTCAGAGCTGGCATAGAACCCTTCGTTTTCATTAATACATATTGTCTAATTGAAACAGGGATCGAGCCCTCTGGTTTATTTACAGTTTGAGCAGAGTAGGAATTGAACCCTCCATTTTCTTTAATACCCGTTTCATTTCCCCTGATAGTTTAAGTTATTCTTGCCAGTATGGAGGAATACCAATTTTGGATGAACGCTGGAAGTAAGTTAGGAATTACAAGGAAAAATTTAGAATCTTTCATTAGTGCTAAGATCCAGGAAAGACTTGAAAGAGAGAGAATTGAGAGAGAAGAAAGACAGAAAGGGAAAGAGAAGAAGAAAAGGAGAGAGAGAGAATCAAAAGAGAAGAGAAAAATGAGAGAGAGAGAATTGAGAGAGAAATCCAAGAAAGACAGAAAGAGAGAGAGAAGACAAAAAGGAGCGTGATAGACTTGATCGTGAGGAGAGAGCTAGAGTATGTGAAGAACAAGTTAAATTAAGAGAACTTGAGGAAAGAGCAAAGAATAGAGAAGTTGAGGAAAAAGCTAGAGAACGTGAGGAAAAAGCTAGAGAACGTGAGGAAAAAGCTAGAGAACTCGAGTTAATAGAGAGAAGGATCGTGAGCTCGAAAAAGCTCGCCTTGAATTAGAGAATAAAAAGTTAACTCTTGCACAACAACGATTAGAGGAAGAAGTAATTGAACATCATGCATCTAGTGCACATATTCCAACACCTAATTTACCTCCCTTCACAGAGGGTGAAGACATTACTTCATACATTATCAGGTTTGAAAATACCGCTACGTGTGTGTGTGGGTGTGTGTGAGGGTGTGTGTGTGTGGGTGTTGGTGTGTGGGTGTGTGTGTGTGGGTGTGCGTCCTTGTGTGTATGCATATATTTGTACGCTCGTGTGCACATGTCCGTGCGTGCGCCCTCGTGTGTGTATGTGCGCGCGCGCACTAGTGTGGGTGTATGATCCACTTAATATTTGTATTTATAACTCATTACAATTGTGACCAGGTGTGACGTATCAGTGGTTCATTACTTTGTAATTTGTTCATGACTGTAACCATGTATAGGAGTGAAGCTGATTCATTACCTCTGTAACTTGCCATGATTAGTGACCAGATCTACCTGGAGTTCATTACCTTTGTAACTAGTTCAGCTGTCATAACTTTGGGGTCCAGTCACTGGACCCATTATGTACCTTTGTAATCTTTTGACTACCGCCCACAGGATGGGTATGGGGTGCATAAAGATATTAAACTAAAGTGTGTGTGTGTGTGTGTGTGTGTGTGTGTGTGTGTGTGTGTGTGTGTGTGTGTGTGTGTGTGTGTGTGTGTGTGTGTGTGTGTGTGTGTGTGTGTGTGTGACTCAACAATCAATATTTGCACCAATAACTCATTACAGTTGTGACCGGGTGTGGAAGTGTGAATTGCTCATTACTCTATAATTTGTTCATGATTGTAGCCAAAGTATAAACGTAAGTAACCATTCTACAGAATTCATTACCTTTGTAACTTGTGAGCTCATTGCCTTTGTACCTAGTTCAGCTATCAAAACTTTGGGGGCCCAGTCCCTGGACCCATTACGTACCTCTGTAATCTGTAAATACCTTTGTAACTTGTCATGATTGTGACCAGACTTACCTGGAGTTCATTACCTTTGTAAATTGTGAGTTCATTACCTTTGTAAATTGTGAGTTCATTACCTTTGTAAATTGTGAGTTCATTGCCTCTGTAACTTGCTCAGCTATCAAAACTTTGGAGTCCAGTCCCTGGACCAATTATGTACCTCTATAATCTTTTGACTACCGCCCACAGGATGGGTATGGGGTGCATAATAAACATATTAAACTAAACTAACTTTGTGAATGGCTTGCTGACACCTGGGCTACCAGGTTAGGAATGTTATTTCCTGGTACAGCTTTGAATATCTATGCAACTTTGTTGCAGGATATCATATGTAATTATAACCTACTGAAGAAGGCAATCCTTAAAGCATATCAAAAAACCACAAATTCTTACAGGAAAGATTTCAGGCATGCCACCTTACAGCCTGGCCAAAACTTTCAGCAGTTACAAGTAACACTCGTTTGTTCGACTTTTGGATAGAGAGTTCAGGAATTGATCACAGTTATGAATCTCTTAGAGACTTCATGGTTGCTGACCAGTTCCTGACAGCTCTTCCTCACCAGACACGAACATTCATCAGAGAACGTAACCTGATTAAAGCTGAGGAAGTTGCTGAGGCTGCTGACCTGTATGCTGAGGCTCACAATTCCTATAAAGACCTAAAGGGATCGAACCCTAAGGGCAAGGGTTCATCAGACCTGAAGAAATCAAAACCTCTAGTGGAAAGTAAAATGACTTCTTTTATTCCTGTTTGTCATTTGTGTGGTGGTAAGGGACATAAACGTCCAGATGTCCTTCTAAGAAGGTCCAAAAAGTTGGAAGATGTTTTAAAGACTGTAATGACCAAGCACCCTTCTCTTCAGGAACAGTTAATGGACTTAATGTATCTACCATTTTACGAGACACTGGATGCACATGTATAGTCATTTCTGATAAGCTGTTCCCTAACCTTAAAGAAACTCATTCCTCTGCTATACTTTCAGACTACTTGGGCCTTACGGACACTTTTCCTACCATCCGTTGTTACATTAGGTCTAAATGGTTCACAGGTTGGTCTGAAGCCGTACTAGCTCCCATCACTTCTTGCTCCGTACTAATAGGTAATGTAAAAGGTGCCATTCTTCCTTCTGAGGTTGACCTGTCATCACCAAAGGTGGACATAAGCTTTTCAGATCCTCTTCCTGTAGAGTCAGAGAACCCCCTCGAAAGTTCAGATGAGACAATGTCTCGCGAGATTCATGTGGGATTAAAAACCAGTGATGCTACTCTCGAAAGCGAGGTAGTAGGCTCACCGGTTCACTTGTTAGATGAAAGTGAAGATATCACCTCCGATACCATAAATGTCTTGACTAGGGCTCAGACCAAAGCCCAGGCTTCTCCTACTATCCATCCTTTGATTTTCCCTGACTTTAAGCCTTTAGATATATCGAAAGACTCCTTTGTCAATTTACAATGTAATTGCCCTTCTCTTCAGAATTGCCATAATGCAGCTAAACAACATCAAGTTATTCAAAGGAAAAACTTTTCATATAAATTTGAATATATAAAGGATATCTTGTATAAATCAGTATTCAAACTAAATTCAGACGAGATAGACTATTCCATCTTAGTTGTTCCAAGTCAATGCAGACTGTTCTTAAAATGGCTCATGACCTGCCAGTGGCCGGACATTTCTCGCATCGTAAAACCTTAAATAAAATTAGGGAAACCTATTTTTGGCCAAAAATGTCCTCAGATGTCACTACTTATTGTAGATCGTGTAAAGTTTGCCAACTGTCATCCTCCCGAGGTACCAGGCGAGTACCTATGGTCAAAATGCCAGTCTTTACCGTACCCTTTGAAAGAGTAGCTATTGACATCGTTGGTCCTTTATCTCCACTTTCATCTGGGGGACATAGATATATATTAACATTAGTTGATTATGCTTCGAGTTTCCCTGAAGCCGTTCCCTTAAAGACCATAACTACTACAGAGGTGGCTGAAGCCCTTTTGTCCATCTTCTCCAGAGTGGGCATCCCTAGAGAAATTTTGACTGACCGTGGGACACAATTCACATCTGACTTAATGCAACATCTATACCAGCTTCTGGGAGTGAAGCCTCTCTTCACCACACCCTATCATCCCAGCTGTAATGGGAGGATTGAGCGCCAGCATTCGATTCTCAGGTACATTTTAAGGAAACTTTGCTCCCTTAAACCTAAGGAGTGGCATCGTTACCTACCCTGTGCTTTGTTTGCCATGAGGGAAGTTCCCAGTGACTCTTTGGGGTTTTCACCTTTTGAACTTCTCTATGGTAGACAGGCCAGAGGCCCATTGTCCATCCTTCATGACTTATGGACTAATGAGGAGGTGAGTGCTGAGGCTCAGTCTTCTTACCAGTTTCTCCTTGACCTTAGATCCAAACTTGAGGAGACCTCTGACATAGTTTCGAAAAACCTAAGCTTGTCAATGGACCAGTACAAAACCTATTTTGATTCCAAAAGTCAGAGGAGAAGTTTTAAAGTAGGAGATGAAGTTCTGGCACTTTTGCCTATCAAGTCAAATAAATTATTAGTAGCATGGAAAGGTCCATATAAAGTATTAAAAATTTGTGGGAAAGTTGACTACCTCATAGAAGTCAAGGGAAAACCTAAGATTTATCATATCAACATCCTTAAGAAATATTACCGAAGAAATTCGGTTAACTGCCTTAATAACTTTGACTTAGTTTTTCCACAAGAACTTGATAAGACAACTGAAGAATGTAAGGTGTTTGTAATTGACACCTCTAACTTAGACTATGATGAAGAACTACATGACTTGATGACTCTTGACCACTCGGGCGCAACCAACATTAATATTAATGAATCTTTGGATGACCATAAGAGACATGAACTACTTCAATGTGTGAGTAACTTTTCAGACGTCTTTACTGATATTCCAGGTGTTACCTCCACGGTAGTCCATAAGATTGACTTAGTCACGGACAATCCTATCAAACGAAAATTATACCCAGTTCCAGTTCACCTTAGGGATGCATTTGACCGAGAGGTAGACAAATTATTAAAACTAAAGATCATTGAACCTTCAGTATCTGCATATTGCTCACCAGTAGTCATGGTTAAGAAGGAGGATAATTCATATAGACTTGCTATTGACTTCAGAGGCCTTAATGCTATAACTCGGTGGGATGCTGAACCTGTGCCCTTAATAGATAGCGATCTACACAAATTTTATGACTCTTCCTTCTTTTCAAAGATTGATATTGCGCAGGCATATCATCAAGTAATGTTAGATCCTTCTTCTATGCAGTACACCGCTTTTCCTACACACCAAGGACTGATACAATATAGAACTATGCCCTTCGAATTGGTAACTGCCTGTACTACCTACGTGAGACTGATGATGGGTAATATGCCAAATGTTTCAGTTTATTTTGATAACATTTACGTAATGACATCCACGTGGGGCGAACATATCCAAACATTAACATCAGTTTTGCGTAGCTTACGCTCACATGGCCTCACTGCCAAGCCGAAGAAATGCTTCCTTGGGTATAAAAAGATTAGATATCTTGGACTGATACTTTCTAATAACTCTCTGCAGCCTCTCCCCAGTAAGATCAAAGCTTTATTAGAATTTAAATTCCCCAAAACCAAGAAGCTGATGCGTAGCTTTCTTGGTTCTGTAAATTTTTATGCACGGTTTACCCTGAACCTTACTGATCTTACAGGCATCTTATCCGACTTCCTTAAAAAGTCTGTGAAGGAACCTCTTGAACTTTCCGACGCAGCTCGGGAAAAGTTTAATGAGATTAAAAGTATCTTTTCGAAAGACCCTATACTTAAGATTCTAGATATTAATAAAACATTTTGTTTAAGAACTGATGCCTCCAATACTGGCTTAGGTGAGGTGTTACTACAATACCATGATGGTACTCCCTTCCCTGTATGCTTCCTAAGCCAGAAACTCCTTCCCACAGAAACGAGATACTCCACCATAGAAAAGGAATGTTTGGCCCTTGTGTGGGGTATCTCCAAACTTAAATTTTATTTGCTGGGAAAAGAATTCATTTTAGAAATGGACCACAAACCTTTGATATACCTAGAAACTTTTAAGGGAACCAACAGTCGCCTCTTGAGGTGGACATTGGCACTCCAGGCTTTTAAGTTCCATATTGTGTATATCAATGGTTCATCCAATTATTTCTCTGACTGGTTAAGTCATGACAGTCAGTAGAAGATTTGTTGCCTTACGCGACTTCCACATGCTAGATTATTATTATAATCAAGGGGGAAGCGCTAAACCCGGAGGATTATACAGCGCCTAGGGGGGGATGTGGAAGGCATTCAGGCTTAATTTGGGGAACTGGAGCACAGATCCAATTCCCTAAATCAAGAGCCCCTCACCAACATCAAGGAACCTTCCTTGAGGGGCCCACATGCTAGAACTTTTTCCTCGCCTATTCTTCTTATACTCCTTGACTATAAGTCTTGGTATGGGGGAGTGTGAGGGAAAAGTTCAATAGATAGGAGTAGCAAGGGGGTATATAGTAACAATAGTTTCATTGCCGGCTACTTGTTAAGGTAGGGTAAGTCCAGCTCCCGCTATTCCCCCCCCCCCTTATTCCCCCTCCCCGAAAGTGATAGTTTGATTGCCGGCTGCTTGTTAAGGTAGGGTCAGTCTAGCTCCTGCTATCCCTTCCCCTCCCTTCTCCACCCCCCCCCCCCGAAAGGTGACGTGTGGGGCTCTGGTCAAGCAGTAAATCACTCGACTCACAGCTCCCAACACTACTGTAAGTACACGCCTGATCATATTTTAGTGGACTTATTGGTTGAAAGCTTCACTTTTGACCAATAATTAACTTAGTCCTTTCAGTCTTGATAGGTTAAAATGTTTTAATAATCACCACATCTTTTAGGTATTGTACTTATCATGGAGAGTGATATCTTAAGCAGTGGGTAATCTGTCTCTCTTTACAGCTTGAAAGGACAGAGAGGGTCACCTGCTAATCAACGAGTAGAAATTGAAGGAGACGAACTAACGTTCTGAGGCGTCCCAATTTCTGATCCACTTACCTGTTTGTGTATGCAAGTAGCAGGATATAACCCCTCATCATTGCAGTGGAAAAAAACCTGCTTTTCTGTCATCTGGACGGATTATTGACGGCTAGAAAATCTGTGAAGAACGAGCCGGTGGGTTGTCATCAACACCTGCAACCCCCCCCCCCCATCATCGGCAACGGCTACAATTTCAACAACATGCAGCGTCACCAACACCAGACACCCAAGTTTTATATATATATATATATATATATATATTAGCATTGAATTCAGATATCATTTATATTTTTCATTTTCTTTAAGGTAGGATTAATATTTCATATTTAAGTGTTTTATATTTTATATTTTCTAAATAATAAAGTGTTTATGTTTGTTAGTTTTTGTTCTTTTTCTATTCATTAATTTTCCTGAGGAGGAGCCAGCCTTAGTAATACTGTCTGAAGTTGTTACAGGGCTGAGTAAGCCTTCACAGGAAAGCTAAATGGGACTATGAAATTAAAGTTGCTAGGGAATCGAAAACTAACCCAAAAAGTTTTTTCCAAGTATATAGAACAAAAGTTAGAGATAAGATAGATCCCCTTAAAAATAACTCTGGGCATCTTACTGACAAGGAGAATGAAATGTGCTCTATTCTTAATAATTATTTTCTCTCAGTTTTCACTCAGGAGGACACTAACAATATCCCAGTGATAAATTTTTATAGTGGGTTTGAAGACGATAGATTATGCAATATCGTAGTCACTAGCAAAATAAATTACTAAAGCAAAATAAATCCCCGGGCCCTGATGAACTTTTTTCTAGGGTTCTTAAAGAGTGTAAAATGGAACTTTGTGAACCATTGACTAATATTTTTAATATTTCTCTTCAAACAGGTGTAGTGTCTGATATGTGGAAGATGGCTAATGTAATTCCTATTTTTAAAGCAGGGGACAAGTCGTTGCCGTCAAATTACCGCCCAATAAGCCTAAACTCAATTGTAGGCAAATTACTAGAGTCAATTATAGCTGATATTATAAGAGGCCATCTGGATAAGCACAGCTTGATTAATGATACTTAGCATGGATTCACGAGGGGCCGTTCCTGCCTAACTAATTTATTAACGTTCTTCAGTAAAGCTTTTGAGGCCGTTGATCATGATAAAGAATTCGATATTGTTTATTTAGATTTTAGTAAGGCTTTTGATAGAGTACCGCACCAGAGACTATTAAAGAAAGTGGCAGCTCATGGCATTGGGGGAAAAGTGCTGTCATGGATCGAGTCATGGCTCACTAATAGGAAGCAGAGAGTATGCTTAAATGGGGTTCAATCCGAGTGGGGATCTGTAACAAGTGGTGTACCACAGGGATCAGTCCATCAATCTTGAGTAGAATACGGCAGATGAGCGGAGAAGCAGCTTATAAACCGTATGGCAGGAGAGGTGCAGCAGTCATAGGTGGTGTCACATTTGTTCAGTGTGGAAGTAGGTTGTGCCCAAGAATTAGGCAAGCGAAGAATTCCTAAGTTTTAAGATCCTAAGAAGTTGCAGTGTCTGACAGGTTTGTAGATGAATGGTTCAGAGAACCGACATATTGATAAATTAGACACATGTGCAACTCTTGGGTATCTTTATTGAGGAAACGTTTAGCCACACAGTGGCTTCATCAGTCCATACGTAGGAGAAACTTGAAGAACAGGAGGAGAATGAGGTAATCAGTCCCTCAACCTTGAGGGACTCATTCTCCTCCTGTTCTTCAAGTTTCTCCTATGTATGGACTGATGAAGCCACTGTGTGGCTAAACGTTTCCTCAATAAAGATACCCAAGAGTTGCACATGTGTCTAATTTATCAATATGTCGGTTCTCTGAACCATTCATCTACAAACCTGTCAGACACTGCAACTTCTTAGGATCTTAAAACTTAGGAATTCTTCGCTTGCCTAATTCTTGGGCACAACCTACTTCCACACTGAACAAATGTGACACCACCTATGACTGCTGCACCTCTCCTGCCATACGGTTTATAAGCTGCTTCTCCGCTCATCTGCCGTATTCTACTCAAGATTGATGGACTGAACACATCGACTCAAGGTTGAGGAACTGATTACCTCATTCTCCTCCTGTTCTTCAAGTTTCTCCTATGTATGGACTGATGAAGCCACTGTGTGGCGAAACGTTTCCTCAATAAAGATACCCAAGAGTTGCACACTGCAACTTCTTGGGATCTTAATACTTGTGAATTCTTCGCTTGCCTAACCCTTGGGCACGACCTACTTCCACATTGAACAAATGTGACACCACCTACGACTGCTGCACCTCTCCTGCCTACGGTTTATAAGCTCCTTCTCCACACTTATGCCGTATTCTACTCAAGATTGATGGACTGACCACATCGACTCAAGGTTGAGGGACTGATTACCTCATTCTCCTCCTGTTCTTCAAGATTCTCCTTTGTATGGACTGATGAAGCCACTGTGTGGCGAAACGTTTCCTCAATAAAGATACCCAAGAGTTGCACATGTGTCTAATTTATCAACGTGTCGGTTCTCTGAACCATTCATCTACAAATTATACTTCTTGAAATAAATCATAGTAATCTGTTAGCCTTGTTGCGCACACTAAGGCACTGCTGTCTTGGCTTTAGATTTCTGCTCATCATGACTCCCAAGTCCTTTTCACATTCTGTTCGATCAATGTGTCTAATTTAACAAGTTCTACTTCACCTAGTTTATAGCTTGGGGGTTATTTTAATTCCCTTTATTTTCATTCCCTTACAATTTTCCACACTGAACTTCATCTGCCACTTTTCAAACCAAGACATTAATTTGTCCAAATCCTCCTGAAGTTCAATCATGTGCTCCTCAGAATGAATCATACGGCCTATCTTTGTATCAACAAATTTGTTCATGTCACTTGTAATTCCTTCATCAAGGTCATTAATGTAAATTATGAACAACAGAGGGCCTAAAACTGATCCTTGTGGAACGCCACTTGTGACCAATCCCCCATTCAGATTTGACCCCATTAATGGAAACTCTCTGCTTTCCGGTAAGACACATAGGCAACAGTTAGGCAACTTTATTCCGAAACGTTTCGCCTACACAGTAGGCTTCTTCAGTCGAATACAGAAAGTAGGCAGGAACAGTAGAGATGTGAAGACGATGTAATCAGTCCATCACCCTCGAAGTCGTAGAATTTGAGGTTGTCAGTCCCTCAGCCTGGAGAAGTTCAGTTCCATAGTCAGGAACTATCAGATAGTGTCTTAATTTCATCAACTATCAGATAGTTCCTGACTATGGAACTGAACTTCTCCAGCATTCTGAGGAACTCAGAACAAAGGAAGAAACTTCTGCACACCATACCCAACAACCCCAGACCTGCCAGAATGTACGGCCTACCAAAAACTCACAAGCCTGGTATCCCATTGAGGCCCATATCTTCGGGAATAGGCAGTGCTCCCCACCAACTCTCAGGAATTCTCGCAAAGCACCTCTCCAAACTCTTGGGCACTATCAGTCCAGCACATCTCAAACACTCTGGTGATCTTCTCAATCGCATTCGCAACATCAACTTCAGGAACAAGAAACTTTCCAGCCTTGACGTAACTTCCCTATTCACCAAAGTACCTACTACACAAGCCATCGATCTCCTGCACAGAAAAATTGACGATTCACTTGATCTTCCTATTTCAGCCAGCGATTTCATCGACCTCGTTGAACTATGTGTCGGCTTTACGTGTTCCTCTTTCGAAAATCACCTCTTTCAGCAGACTTTTGGTCAACCCATGGGCTCGCCACTCAGTGCCGTCCTGGCGAACTAATACATGGAACATCTGGAAGCCGAGCGTTTCTCCACCATTATTCCTTCGACTGTCATCTGGCTCCGTTATGTTGACGACATTCTCCTCATAACTCCCAGGCGCTTCAACGTTCAAGCTCTCCAAGACAAGCTCAACCAGGTCGAGCCCTCAATCCAGTTCACACTTGAAGAAGAAGTCGACAACACTCTTCCTTTCCTTGATGTTCTCCTCTGCAAAACTGACCATGAACTTCGTTTTAAAGTCTATCGAAAACCAACCAACCAAAACGATCTTCTCCACTTCTACTCTTACCATGACACCAAAACTAAACGTGGTGTAATTATAGGCTTCTTCCTGCGTGTACTCAGAATCTGCAGCAATGAGTTCCTTGAGGAAGAATGCACTATAATTGAACAAGTATTTTCTAAACTCCACTATCCTCGTCACTTCATCAGAGACTGCAGAAGGCGGGCATTAAACATCTTCAACACACCCAGAGAAGACACTGCCGAGAAGAGATACATAGCCCTCCCCACCAACTCCATTGCCAAACATGTTTCCAACATCTTTTCCAATACATCATTCCAAGTATCTACCTCCACAACCACGACCATCAAGGACATCACCAGTAGTAGACAGGACAAGCTTCCATCCTCTGCAGGGGTATACATAATCCCTTGTAATGACTGCAACAAATTATATGTGGGCGAAACATCAAGAGACTTCCAAACACGTATTTCAGAACACCAATATGCAAGCAGGACTGACGATACAAGAAATGCCTGTGTACAACATCACAATTCACACAACCATTTAATTAACTACAGAAACTCAAGACTTATCACCACAGAAGACAACACTCAATACCGAAGAATACTGGAATCATCGCTTATCTCTATAACCAACAATTTTAACCAGAACAACGGCTTCTATAACATAGCTGAACCACTCGCCAAGAAACTTCTTCATCGCTATCCCACATAAGAACATAGAACATTGCAGAAGGTCTACTCACAACTTGTCCAATACCCCTGCCAAGCTACCCAAGACTATAACCCCACCCGGTAGATCATCAGATGTGGCATTCTCCACCTGACCTCAACATTCTGAACATGACTATAAATACTCCCGTACCTTCCACCCCAGTACAGAGTACACTTCAGCATCACAGTCCAGCACCACGTGGACAGACACATGGCTTCTGCCGAAAGGAAGAGGTCACGATGTTCCAGGGACACGACGGATGACTCGGATTTAGAAATGGACGACTCGGATTTAGAAATGTGGGGCGCAATCCTAGCGAAGAAGTTGCGAGACCACTCCGTGTCATCAGAGGAAAAGTCTCCAGTTCTGACAAGCCTAACCATGCAGCCAGAGAATACGGAAGGATGGATCAATGTGAACAGTAAGACACGTCATCCCTCCAAGGAGCAGGTAAACCAGCTCAAACCACCTTCCAGATTCAAGGTAAAGGCTTATGGGGAACACAAAACCCACTATGGCGTGGTTACACACCTGGAAACACGGCACAAACTGAGGTTCAAGATATGGTTCAACCTGAGGGAAGAACCAATACTGACTCCTATCAACAGGGAAATGCATATCACCTTGAAGAAAGTCATGGAGACAGACCGCTCCTTCACCCTGGAGGAACTGGATTCTCGGCAGAAGGTCACCAAGGGTGTAGTGATGCGATACCCGCTGATGATGCCCATCGAGGCAGTAGCAGCTCACCCCAGTGTCGTGTCAGCTCAGCGTCTCAAGGCATAATCGGCAGGCAATGCACCAACCCGGCAGGTCCTCATTCAGCATGTAGGACCACTGCCATCCCAGCTGGACCTTGGTTCTTGGGGCAGGTACGATGTTAGGACCTTCACGGCAGAACCTGTTCGCTGTTTCAAGTGCCAGCATTACGGACACCTGGGTGCACTCCGTCTGAACAGAGTAATCTGCGGTGTCTGCAGCCAGCCCCACCCTACCGAGGAATGCATCACCAAGCTGAAGAATGCATCGCCACCCACTCCACGATGCCCGAATTGCAGGCAGAAACACCATGCCTGGAACCCTCGATGCTCTGAGAGGCTCACTAGAATTCGTGAGGCCTGGAAGACACCAACGACGAGACAGCAGGCTACGGCAGAGCATCACCCTCAGCAGACGATGGGTGCAGAGAATCCTGCCATACTGCAGAACTCTCATCAGTCAACCCAACTCAGTGCCCAGGAATTTCCGACCCTTGAAAACTCAACCAGGCGTCACGAACAGGAGCATCCTCCCCCACTACCGCAACGAAGAAACAAAAACATGAGGAACAAGCGGCGCCAACAGGAAACATCTGGGCAACGCAATCAACAGACGGCACTACACGAGCCCCCACCGGCCTCCTTGCCAGGCACAACCACTATGCAGGCTGTGGCTGCACCTCACCAACAGATGCCGGGTACACAACCTGGCATACAGCAACAGCCCACGGTGTGCACAGTGAAGAAATACAACCCTCAGCAGTTCCCACAGATTACGACAGCCCAGATAATGTCCACTGCTTCGAACCCACCGACAACGCAGGCCCTCAACAGAGAGGATCTCTTAACACTCATCAAGGCATTCACGGATATTATCTGCAACACAATCACCTCCATGGAACAACAGAGCATGTTCCGGCAGATGGTCAGCACACTCCTGAGGGTATGCTTACTGACAGAGCAGGAAGCAGTGGATGCCATGAATCCGCAGATTATCAGAGAGGACAGAGTCCAGTCCCCAGCTAAGGAAACAGCTGAGATGGAGTAACTTCAGTCGCTTATGAGGCACGCTAGCTGAACTGTCCGGAACTGTGCTTGAAAGAATAGTGAAATTCCAAACGCTTATATGCTGCAACAGTGAAGAATCAATTCTCCTTCAGTAGCCAGAGTCGGGTCATCTCAAGATTAAGACCCGTGCCAGGACCCTGGTCCTGGCGAACATTATACACCCCAGGTAGATCTGTGTATGACTTGAAAAAGCCCACTGTGTGGGTGAAACGTTGTCAATAAAGGATCACATTAAACTGCATATGTGTTTGTTTCCATTATTAGAAATAATTTGTCTCTGGGGAATGTATGTACTCTGTGCACATTGTACATTATTAAGAAAAAATCATAAACACAAGTCCCTTCGTGATCGTAAGTATGATCATCGTCAATAAAATCATTAGCTAGATTACCCCAATCGAGATTTGACAGGTGTTCCCTAAGTCCATTAAAATCGGCAGAACGAAAATCAGGTACTTTTACCGTATTATCGTTATTCTCGTATTCCCAGTTAATGCTAAAAGTGATGGATTTGTGATCACTTGCGCCAAGCTCTTCAGCGATCTCCAGATTATTTACGAGTGTTTCCTTATTTGACAAGACTAGGTCGAGCAAATTATTACCTCTGGTAGGCTCTGTTACACACTGCTTCAGAAAACAGTCCTGAACTTCCATAAAGTCACTGGACTCCAGATTACCGGTCAAAGAAGTCCAGTCAATTTGACTAAAGTTAAAATCCCCTACTATCACTACGTTATTGTGTCTAGAAGCCCTAAAAATTTCGTCCCAAAGAAGTCTCCGTCTATCGTGATCCAAGCCTGGAGGTCGGTATATTACACCTAGAATTAGTTTTCTTGACCTTCTACAAACTCTACCCAAACAGATTCTTTTACTAGTCCATCTATTTTTATACCTGTTTTTACGCAACAATTTATATTTTCTTGTACATATAATGCAACTCCTCCCTCCTTCCCATTACATCTATCCACATGGAACAACTTAAACCCTTTAATATTGCACTCAACAATCATATCCCGACTCTTTATACCTGTTTTTACGCAACAATTTATATTTTCTTGTACATATAATGCAACTCCTCCCTCCTTCCCATTACATCTATCCACATGGAACAACTTAAACCCTTTAATATTGCACTCAACAATCATATCCCGACTCTTTAAATCATACCATGTTTCAGTTATTGCAGTGACATCCAGTACACGCTATCAAACGTAATTCATTAGGTTTGATAGCACTTCGACTGTTAGCATAAAATACAGTCATATGTTTTTTCTTCTGCACATTTTTCCTATTCATCTTTGCTTTTACATAATTTCTGTAATTATCATTACCCAGCGTTACTCCATGACTGTTATTATTAAGTTTCATAATATCAAAGCCTAAGTCAATATATCCATACTCATTATTTTTAATTTCTAAACCAATACCTCTAACCAATCTTAGTTTAAAGCCCTAACAACCCCCTCAACTGAGCTAGCAAGAAATCCCACACCTGCCCTGGATAAGTGAACTCCATCCCTGGCATACATGTCATTTCGGCCATAGAAGTGATCTCAGTTGTCAATGAATGGTACTGCATTATCCTTACAGTGTTTGTCCAGCCAACAATTAATAGCAATTTCTCTGGACAACCATTCGTTTCCAACACCCCTTCTTGGCAAAATGCCACACATAATTATGCCTATTGCTGTCCTGTATCTTTTTAACTAAATCCTCACTTCTACGCTTGCCTACATCATTGCCTCCAACACTGAGGCAGATAATCGGATTGATTCCATTACCATTCATGCTGTCAAGCCGGCTAGCAACATCCTCCATTCCAGCCCCAGGAAAGCAAACCCTCTGTCTCCTACTTCAAGCAGAAGGCTCTATCCATGTACCTAACCTGGCTATCCCCAACAACAACAATGTTCCCAGTTGTCGACTCACATTCGTCGGGTAGCACGGAGAATGCGTTCGATGTTTCCACAACAGTTTCCACAGCAGTCTTTTTCTTCATCATTTCTACCTCTCCATTCGTCTTCTTGATCTTCAACTTCGTTCCATGCTGTCCGGCCACTGCCCAGGTTCCCTTCTTGACCCGAGGACTCACAACAGGGGGACTACTACGAATCCTCTTGTTTTCCTCTGTCAAGCACCGTATTAAGTAAGTTTATTCAGGTATACACAAATACAGTTACAAAGATTATCATACTTAGCAGCATATGTGTAGAGAACCTGGGATAACCCAAAAAAGTGACTTATCTCTGTTGGGGTTCTTTTACCTTATTATTATATTATTCTATAATGGAGATAACATCTTATCATACTATTAAGACTATCTACAATACGAGGGTCATTACTAGGAATAAGGTAAAATTACACGTATGTTAGCTAAAAAAAATTAAAAAAGCATTCCCCTCCCTTTCCGTAGCTACATTCATCAGACACCTTTTGGCACTCTTCTTGAACTGGTTCATGCTATGACTGGCTTTGACATGTGCGGGTAGTCTGTTCCATTACTTTATTGCTGTACAGTAAAAGGTGTTTGAAGCCTGTCCAATGACTGTGGGTACTACAAAGTTGTGCTCTCTCCTCCTAGTACTATGATTGCTTTGGTTCCCAACCTTGACAAAATTGGCAGCAAGATATTCTGGACACTCTTTGTGAGCAATTTTATAAACATGATTTAGCTTCAGTTGTTTTACTCTGTCTTCAACATTCAGCATATCCAACTGCTGTAATTCATCCTGGCCCACCTGCTCTCTTGGACCCAGGTCCAGGATGAATCTTACCATTTTGTTCTGAGTGATTTACAGTCTATCTTTAGTTTTTTTTTTTTGTCAAGGGAGAGTACCATGAAGAGCAAGCGTAATCCATGAGACTGTATAAGGGCTAGACATAGGGTTCTGCGAGCCTCAGTAGGTAGACACTGTGCTTGTCTATAGAGGAATTTCAGTCTGGCATCCGCTTTCTTTACTATACTGTTCCCTATCAATTCTCCTGACATGCATGGGTCAAAGGGGATTCCCAGATATTTTACTGAGGAAACTGAAGTGATGGGTTCCCCATTACACTAGACATTAAAATTATTTACCCTTCTCAGTTTATGTTTCGTGCCAAAGAGAATGGCTCCAGTTTTCCCGAGGTGTAATGATAGTTTGTCTACTAACCATTTGCTGCAGGACTTGTGGGTCTTTACCTGACACTAACAGAGCACTCTCATCCGCATACAATAGGAGTTTGCACTTGACACTGATAGGCATGTCGTTAACATAGCACAGGAATAATAAGGGACCCAGAATATTACCTTGGGGAACTCCACATGCTATCGACAGGGGTTCTGATTCCGTTTTGTTGATTTTGACAATTTGTCTCCTGTTGCTAAGGTAGGACTTAAACCATTCTACAGAACCTATACCGACAGCTTGAAGTTTCTTACATAATATATTGTGGTTGACAGTATCGAAGGCCTTTTGCAGGTCCAAGGTTGTAATAAAGTTGGTAGAATTACCGACAATATGTAAAGTAAAAGGACACAAGTGCAACTAATGTGACATTTATTGTGGAAACGTTTCGCTCTCCAGGAGCTTTATCAAGCCATTAGTAATAAGAACATAAGAAAGGAGGAACACTGCAGCAGGCCTGTTGGCCCATACTAGGCAGGTCCTTTACAATTCATCCCACTAACAAACATTTGACCAACCCAATTTTCAATGCCACCCAAGAAACAAGCTCCGATGTGCAAGTCCCTCTCAAATCCAACCCCTCCCACTCATGTACTTATCCAACCTAAATTTGAAACTACCCAAAGTCCTAGCCTCAATAACCCAACTAGGTAGACTGTTCCACTCATCAACTACCCTATTTCCAAACCAATACTTTCCTATGTCCTTTCTAAATCTAAACTTATCTAATTTAAATCCATTACTGCGGGTTCTCTCTTGGAGAGATATCCTCAAGACCTTGTTAATATCCCCTTTATTAATACCTATCTTCCACTTATACACTTCGATCAGGTCTCCCCTCATTCTTCGTCTAACAAGTGAATGTAACTTAAGAGTCTTCAATCTTTCTTCATAAGGAAGATTTCTAATGCTATGTATTAATTTAGTCATCCTACGCTGAATGTTTTCTAAGGAATTTATGTCCATTCTGTAGTATGGAGACCAGAATTGAGCTGCATAATCTAGGTGAGGCCTTACTAATGATGTATAAAGCTGCAGTATGACCTCTGGACTTCTGTTGCTTACACTTCTTGATATAAATCCCAGTAATCTATTTGCCTTATTACGTACGCTTAGGCATTGCTGTCTTGGTTTAAGGTTGCTGCTTACCATAACCCCCAAGTCTTTTTCGCAATCTGTATGGCTAAGTTCTACATTATTTAACTTATAAGTGCTAGGGTTATGGACACTCCCGAGCTTCAGAACCTTGCATTTATCTACATTGAACTGCATCTGCCACTTTTCTGACCAAGAGTAGAGTTTGTCTAAATCCTCCTGAAGTTCCCTAACATCTATGTTTGAATCAATTATCCTACCTATCTTCGTGTCATCGGCAAATTTGCTCATATCACTAGCAATTCCTTCATCAAGATCATTGATATATATTATAAACAACAACGGGCCCAAGACTGATCCCTGTGGAACGCCACTTGTTACTGATCCCCACTCGGATTTAACCCCATTTATGGACACTCTCTGCTTCCTGTCTGTGAGCCATGACTCGATCCACGAGAGCACCCTTCCCCCAACGCCATGAGCTGCTACTTTCTTCAACAGTCTTTGGTGCGGAACTCTATCAAAAGCCTTACTAAAATCTAAGTAAACAATATCAAATTCTTTATCGTGGTCAACAGCCTCAAAAGCTTTACTGAAGAAAGTTAATAAATTAGTTATACGAGACCGGCCTCTTGTGAATCCATGCTGAGTATCATTAATCAAGCTATGCTTATCGAGATGGCTTCTTATAACCTCAGCTATAATTGACTCTAGCAACTTGCCTACAATTGAGGTCAGGCTTATTGGGCGGTAATTTGACGGCAACGACTTGTCCCCTGTTTTAAAAATAGGAATTACATTAGCCATCTTCCACATATCAGACACTACACCTGTTTGAAGAGATAAATTAAAAATATTAGTTAATGGTTCACAGACTTCCATTTTGCATTCCTTAAGAACCCTTGAAAAAACCTCATCAGGACCTGGTGACTTATTTTGCTTCAGTCGATCTATCTGCTTCACAACCATTTCACTAGTGACTGTGATGTTACATAATTTATCTTCTTCTGATCCACTATAAAAATTAATTACCGGAATATTATTAGTGTCTTCCTGTGTAAAAACCGAGAGAAAATAATTATTTAAAATCGAGCACATTTCATTCTCTTTGTCAGTAAGATGCCCATAGTTATTTTTAAGGGGACCTATCTTATCTCTGACTTTTGTTCTATATACCTGGAAAAAACTTTTTGGGTTAGTTTTAGAATCCCTAGCAACTTTAATTTCATAGTCCCTTTTAGCTTTTCTTATCCCCTTTTTAATGTCCCTCTTAATGTCAATATACTGATTCATAAGATGACCCTCGCCTCTTTTGATACGCCTATAAATTCCTTTCTTATGCCCTAGTAGATATTTCAGCCTATTATTCATCCATTTTGGGTCATTTCTATTTGATCTAATTTCCTTATAAGGGATAAACGTTCTTTGAGCAGCATGTATTGTGTTCAGAAAACTGTCATATTGATAGCTCTCTTCGTTACTCCAGTCAACAGATGATAAGTGTTCTCTAAGCCCATCGTAATCTGCTAAGCGAAAATCTGGGACTGTTACTGAGTTATCCCTACTATCATACTTCCATTCAATTCTAAATGTAATTGATTTGTGGTCGCTAGCACCCAGTTCCTCTGAAACTTCTAAATTATTAACAAGGGATTCATTGTTTGCCAGAACTAAGTCAAGCAGGTTATTTCCCCTTGTAGGTTCTGTCACAAACTGCTTCAAAAAACAATCCTGAACTACTTCTAAGAAATCGTATGATTCTAAATTCCCAGTCAAGAAATTCCAATCAATATGACTAAAGTTAAAGTCTCCTAGAATTACTACATTATCGTGCCTTGTGGCCCTAACAATTTCCTCCCATAGTAGTCTCCCTTGGTCCCTATCTAAATTTGGGGGACGGTATATCACACCTAAAATTAATTTTTCGTGCCCCTCTGAAAATTCTATCCAAACAGACTCTGTATGTGTTACTTCAGACTTAATACCCGTTTTTATGCAACAGTTCAAGCGATCTCGGACATACAATGCCACCCCACCCCCCTTCCCGATACTTCTATCTACTTGGAACAATTTAAAACCCTGAATGTGACATTCTGCAGGCATGTCCCGACTTTTTGAATTAAACCACGTCTCAGTAATGGCAAATACATCTATGTTACCTGCACTAGCAACTAGTCTCAACTCGTCCATCTTATTCCTAGCACTGCGACTATTTGTGTAATAAATTTTTAATGACCCTCCACTCTCTTTACCCTTCCTGCTCCTTTCTGTTATTCCACTAAACTTATTACTGTCCTTGTCAATTAGTGCCACTGGCTTTCCAATATCCACCTCATTTTGCCTATTACTAGTTCTCCTAGTACTCATGTTACTACCCTGTGACTTCACAGTTTTCCCGCCAAAACCCATACCACTAACTATTCCTAGTTTAAAGACCTAACAGCTCCCTCCACTGCGTTGGCCAGTGCTCCCACCCCACACCTAGATAAGTGAACCCCATCCCTGGCATACATGTCATTTCTGCCATAGAAGAGGTCCCAGTTGTCAATGAATGTTACCGCATTTTCCTTACAGTACTTATCCAGCCAGCAATTGACACCAATTGCTCTGGACAACCATTCATTTCCAACTCCTCTCCTTGGCAAAATGCCACATATGACAGGTTTCCCACCCTTCCTCCTAATTATCTCTATTGCTGACCTATACCTGCTAATCAGGTCCTCACTCCTACGTCTGCCAACATCGTTGCCTCCAGCACTGAGACAGATAATAGGATTGCTCCCATTACCTCTCATGATGTCATCCAGACGGCTAACAATATCCTTCATCCCAGCCCCAGGAAAACACACTCTCTGCCTCCTACTCCTATCCTTCAAACAGAATGCCCTATCCATGTACCTAATCTGGCTATCCCCAACAACAACAATGTTTTTACCTTCCTTGGCGTCGTCCATCGTGATGCTCCGAGTAGTCGACTCACATTTGCCAGGTAGCATTACACCACTTGTAGAATTTGTCAAGACGTTCTCGATGGTCTTCGTTGGGGTTTCTAGGGATGTCTTACTCATGTCTGCCAATGCTTCTTTGGTGCTCGTTGTGGCATTCCCAGCAGAACACTCACATTCGTCGGGTAGCACCGAGAATGAGTTGGAAGTTTCCACGGTAGTCTTCTGGTTTCTCGTTGTTTCCGCCTCTCCAACCGTTTTCTTGATCTTCAGCTTGGTTCCATGTTGCCCGACCACTGACCAAGCTCCCCTCTTAACCTGGGGACTCACAACAGAAGGATTACTACAAATCCTCTTGTTCTCCTCCGTTAATCGCCGTATCTCCATCTTAGCAACTCTGAGCTCCTCTCTCAGCTGCTGGTAAAGTTGCTCAAGAGAGGGCATCGTGGTACAGATTCACAGAGAGCACACAAACAGGTCTTCACAGAGCTAAGTACACGTCACCACTGAGCTAAGTACACGTCACCACTGGGCTAAGTACACGTCACCACTGAGCTAAGTACACGTCACCACTGAGCTAAGTACACGTCACCACTGAGCTAAGTACACGTCACCACTGAGCTAAGTACACGTCACCACTGAGCTAAGTACACGTCACCACTGAGCTAAGTACACGTCACCACTGAGCTAAGTACACGTCACCACTGGCTTGATAAAGCTCCTGGAGAGCGAAACGTTGCCACAATAAATGTCACATTAGTTGCACTTGTGTCTTTTACTTTACATGTCCAAGGTTACCATACCTATGAGGTTCTCCATTGACATTTCAGTTCTCGTGTAACCAGTCAGATTAATTAGGGAGGTGTCGGTTGAGTAAGATCTTCTAAAGCCCGATTGATAGCTATGGAGAATGTTGTTGTCATTAAGGTACTCAACTACTTGACAGTACACTGCACTCTCTAGAATTGTGGATATTATACTGAGTATACTAACAGGCCTATAGTTGCTTAAATCAGACCTACTATTTTTCTTGAAGATAGGAGTAACTCTGGCCTCCTCGAACCCCTCCGGTACGGTATTAGTAGTGATTGACAAATTTATTATGTGAGCAATAGGGACTGACAATTCAGAGGCACCATCTTTTAGGAACTTAGGCGGGATGTTATCAGGGCCGGTGCTCTTAGTTGGGGTTAACCTGCTTAGTTCTTTTTGAATAAAGTCATGAGATACACTTACTAGTTGACCTCGTCGTCAGTCACCGTATCATCCAACCAGGATTCAGAGATGGATATAACCGCCGCCCTAGTTCTGTTAGCTAAAATCCTAATCTCCGTCAATTTTGGAAAAAGTGATCTTGCGTTGACATGAATAAAGTGAAGGCCTGATTTCATAAAACAATTATAATCATCAATATATGGCAATGGTTTATTTGTAATAAAATTAGGTAAATCAATGTCATCACTGCTAAAGGATAACTGTGCCAAAGTGCATTTGTTACACACGAAATGAATTCTAGCACCATTACTATAATTGTACATACATCCATCATGCACCCACCCCTTACACATTTTACATAAGGTATCTTTTCTGTTCTTCTTTCTTATTTTTATGCAGTGTATGCACCTGTTTGGTGATGTTTGATATAAGAACATAAGAACATAAGAACATAAGAATATAAGAATATAAGAATGTAGGAACACTGCAGAAGGCCTACTGGCCCATGCGAGGCAGGTCCTTATCAAAACGACCTCTACCTGAAGCTACCCAAAAAATAACTCCCGTACCCAATGACACCAATCAAACCCAGCCCCTCCCACTCATGTTGTTAGGTAAGACACATATGCAACAGTTAGGTATCTTTATTATGAAACGTTTCGCCTACACAGTAGGCTTCTTCAGTCAAGTACAGAAAAGTTGATAGAAGCAGAAGATACTTGAAGACGATGTAATCAGTCCATCACCCTTAAAGTTTTGAGGTGGTCAGTCCCTCAGTCTGGAGAAGAGCATTGTTCCATAGTATGAAACAATATGGAGATGAAGTGACAGGATGGAGCTTTTTATAGCGCCAAGAGGTGAGACGTAGGCCACTAGGAGAGGTAAGAACTCAGATGTTGAGAGGTCAGGTCCCTCTCAAATCCAGCCGCTCTCACTAGTGGAAGTTGTCGAAGTTGATTGCAGGTCTGTACCAAGATACCCTTGTGTTGCAGTGTCTGACAGATTGAACATTAAAATGGTATAAAATACCGACAGGTTGTTAGGTAAGACACATATGCAACAGTTAGGTATCTTTATTATGAAACGTTTCGCCTACACAGTAGGCTTCTTCAGTCAAGTACAGAAAAGTTGATAGAAGCAGAAGATACTTGAGTTCTTACCTCTCCTAGTGGCCTACGTCTCACCTCTTGGCGCTATAAAAAGCTCCATCCTGTCACTTCATCTCCATATTGTTTCATACTATGGAACAATGCTCTTCTTCAGACTGAGGGACTGACCACCTCAAAACTTTAAGGGTGATGGACTGATTACATCGTCTTCAAGTATCTTCTGCTTCTATCAACTTTTCTGTACTTGACTGAAGAAGCCTACTGTGTAGGCGAAACGTTTCATAATAAAGATACCTAACTGTTGCATGTGTCTTACCTAACAACCTGTCGGTATTTTATACCATTTTAATGTTCCCTCCCACTCATATATTTGTCCAGTCTCTTCTTAAAGCTACCCAAGGTCCTAGCCTCTATCACCCCACTGGGAAGACTGTTCCACGCATCTACAACTCTGTTAGAAAACCAGTACTTACCTATGTCCTTTCTAAATCTAAATTTATCCAACTTAAATTCATTATTTCTGGTTCTTACCTGGTTCGACACCCTCAGTACTTTATTAATATCTCCCTTGTTTATGCCCGTCATCCACTTATACACTTCAATGATATCTCCCCTCATTCTACGCCTCTCCAGAGAGTGGAGATTTAAGGCTTTAAGTCTATCTTCATACGGGAGGTTCCTTACACAGTAAATCATTTTAGTCATTCTTCTCTGTATGTTCTCTAATGAGTCTATATCCATCCTGTAGTAAGGGGACCAAAACTGAGCAGCATAATCTAAATGAGGCCTCACTAGTGATGTATAGAGCTGTAAAATAACTTTTGGACTTCTGTTACTTATACTTCTTGAGATAAATCCAAGTAATCTGTTGGCCTTGTTGCGCACACTAAGGCACTGCTGTCTTGGCTTTAGATTTCTGCTCACCATGACTCCCAAGTCCTTTTCACATTCTGTTTGATCAAGCTCTACTTCACCTAGATTATAGCTTCGAGGGTTATTTTCATTACCCAGGGCTAGTACCTTACACTTATGCACATTGAACTTCATCTGCCATTTTTCAGACCAGGACATTAATTTGTCCAAATCGTCCTGGAGTTCATTGCTATCCTCCTCAGAGTGAATTATACGGCCTATCTTTGTATCATCAGCAAACTTACTCATGTCACTCGTAATCCCTTCATCAAGGTCATTAATATAAATTATGAACAAGAGAGGGCCTAAAACTGATCCTTGTGGAACGCCACTAGTGACTAATCCCCATTCAGATTTCACTCCATTAATGGTAACTCTCTGCTTTCTATTGGTAAGCCATACCTCTATCCATGCTAGACCTTTACCTCCTATACCATGAGCTGCCACTTTTTTCAAGTCTCCTGTGAGGTACTCTATCGAAGGCTTTACTAAAATCCAAATAAGAACGTAAGAACATAAGAAAGGAGGAACACTGCAGCAGGCCTGTTGGCCCATACTAGGCAGGTCCTTTACAATTCATCCCACTAACAACATTTGACCAACCCAATTTTCAATGCCACCCAAGAAACAAGCTCCGATGTGCAAGTCCCTCTCAAATCCAACCCCTCCCACTCATGTACTTATCCAACCTAAATTTGAAACTACCCAAAGTCCCAGCCTCAATAACCCAACTAGGTAGACTGTTCCACTCATCAACTACCCTATTTCCAAACCAATACTTTCCTATGTCCTTTCTAAATCTAAACTTATCTAATTTAAATCCATTACTGCGGGTTCTCTCTTGGAGAGATATCCTCAAGACCTTGTTAATATCCCCTTTATTAATACCTATCTTCCACTTGTACACTTCGATCAGGTCTCCCCTCATTCTTCGTCTAACAAGTGAATGTAACTTAAGAGTCTTCAATCTTTCTTCATAAGGAAGATTTCTAATGCTATGTATAAATTTAGTCATCCTACGCTGAATGTTTTCTAACGAATTTATGTCCATTCTGTAATATGGAGACCAGAATTGAGCTGCATAATCTAGGTGAGGCCTTACTAATGATGTATAAAGCTGCAGTATGACCTCTGGACTTCTGTTGCTTACACTTCTTGATATAAATCCCAGTAATCTATTTGCCTTATTACGTACGATTAGGCATTGCTGTCTTGGTTTAAGGTTGCTGCTTACCATAACCCCCAAGTCCTTTTCGCAATCTGTATGGCTAAGTTCTACATTATTTAACTTATAAGTGCTAGGGTTATGGACACTCCCGAGCTTCAGAACCTTGCATTTATCTACATTGAACTGCATCTGCCACTTTTCTGACCAAGAGTAGAGTTTGTCTAAATCCTCCTGAAGTTCCCTAACATCTACATTTGAATCAATTATCCTACCTATCTTCGTGTCATCGGCGAATTTGCTCATATCACTAGTAATTCCTTCATCAAGATCATTGATATATATTATAAACAACAACGGGCCCAAGACTGATCCCTGTGGAACCCCACTTGTTACTGATCCCCACTCGGATTTAACCCCATTTATGGACACTCTCTGCTTCCTGTCTGTGAGCCATGATTCGATCCACGAGAGCACCCTCCCCCCAATGCCATGAGCTGCTACTTTGTTCAACAGTCTTTGGTGCGGAACTCTATCAAATGCCTTACTAAAATCTAAGTAAACAATATCAAATTCTTTATCGTGGTCAACAGCCTCAAAAGCTTTACTGAAGAAAGTTAATAAATTAGTTAGACAAGACCGGCCTCTTGTGAATCCATGCTGAGTATCATTAATCAAGCTATGCTTATCGAGATGGCTTCTTATAATCTCAGCTATAATTGACTCTAGTAATTTGCCTACAATTGAGGTCAGGCTTATTGGGCGGTAATTTGACGGTAACGACTTGTCCCCTGTTTTAAAAATAGGAATTACATTAGCCATCTTCCACATATCAGACACTACACCTGTTTGAAGAGATAAATTAAAAATATTAGTTAATGGTTCACAGACTTCCATTTTGCATTCCTTAAGAACCCTTGAAAAAACCTCATCAGGACCCGGTGACTTATTTTGCTTCAGTCGGTCTATCTGCTTCACAACCATTTCACTAGTGACTGTGATGTTACATAATTTATCTTCTTCTGATTCACTATAAAAATTAATTACCGGAATATTATTAGTGTCTTCCTGTGTAAAAACCGAGAGAAAATAATTATTTAAAATCGAGCACATTTCATTCTCTTTGTCAGTAATATGCCCATAGTTATTTTTAAGGGGACCTATCTTATCTCTGACTTTTGTTCTATAGACCTGGAAAAAACTTTTTGGGTTAGTTTTAGAATCCCTAGCAACTTTAATTTCATAGTCCCTTTTAGCTTTTCTTATCCCCTTTTTAATGTCCCTCTGATTCATAAGATGACCCTCGCCTCTTTTGATACGTCTATAAATTCCTTTCTTATGCCCTAGTAGATATTTCAGCCTATTATTCATCCATTTTGGGTCATTTCTATTTGATCTAATTTCCTTATAAGGGATAAACGTTCTTTGAGCAGCATGTATTGTGTTCAGAAAACTGTCATATTGATAGCTCTCTTCGTTACCCCAGTCAACAGATGATAAGTGTTCTCTAAGCCCATCGTAATCTGCTAAGCGAAAATCTGGGACTGTTACTGAGTTATCCCTACTATCATACTTCCATTCAATTCTAAATGTAATTGATTTGTGGTCGCTAGCACCCAGTTCCTCTGAAACTTCTAAATTATTAAAAAGGGATTCATTGTTTGCCAGAACTAAGTCAAGCAGGTTATTACCCCTTGTAGGTTCTGTCACAAACTGCTTCAAAAAACAATCCTGAACTACTTCTAAGAAATCGTATGATTCTAAATTCCCAGTCAAGAAATTCCAATCAATATGACTAAAGTTAAAGTCTCCTAGAATTACTACATTATCGTGCCTTGTGGCCCTAACAATTTCCTCCCATATTAGTCTCCCCTGGTCCCTATCTAAATTTGGGGGACGGTATATCACACCTAAAATTAATTTTTCATGCCCCTCTGAAAATTCTATCCAAACAGACTCTGTATGTGTTACTTCAGACTTAATACCCGTTTTTATGCAACAGTTCAAGCGATCTCGGACATACAATGCCACCCCACCCCCCTTCCTGATACTTCTATCTACTTGGAACAATTTAAAACCCTGAATGTGACATTCTGCAGGCATGTCCCGACTTTTTGAATTAAACCACGTCTCAGTAATGGCAAATACATCTATGTTACCTGCACTAGCAACTAGTCTCAACTCGTCCATCTTATTCCTAGCACTGCGACTATTTGTGTAATAAATATTTAATGACCCTCCTCTCTCTTTACCCTTCCTGCTCCTTTCTGTTATTCCACTAAACCTATTACTGTCCCTGTCAATTAGTGCCACTGGCTTTCCAATATCCACCTCATTTTGCCTATTACTAGTTCTCCTAGTACTCATGTTACTACCCTGCGACTTCACAGTTTTCCCGCCAAAACCCATACCACTAACTATTCCTAGTTTAAAGACCTAACAGCTCCCTCCACTGCGTTGGCCAGTGCTCCCACCCCACACCTAGATAAGTGAACCCCATCCCTGGCATACATGTCATTTCTGCCATAGAAGAGGTCCCAGTTGTCAATGAATGTTACCGCATTTTCCTTACAGTATTTGTCCAGCCAGCAATTGACACCAATTGCTCTGGACAACCATTCATTTCCAACTCCTCTCCTTGGCAAAATGCCACATATGACAGGTTTCCCACCCTTCCTCCTAATTATCTCTATCAACTGCCTCAAATGTTCTATTGAAGAACGTCAGCAAGTTTGTCAGGCAGGAACGACCTCTCGTGAATCCATGCTGAGATTCATTTATCAAGTTATGCTCTTCAAGGTGACTTCTAATAATGTCAGCTATAAATGATTCTAATAACTTGCCCACTATAGATGTCAGGCTTATTGGTCGGTAATTTGAAGGAACGGACTTATCCCCTGATTTGAATATAGGGACCACATTAGCCATCTTCCACAACTCTGGCACAACACCGGTAAGGATGGACGTATTAAACACACTCGTTAATGGCTGACTAAGCTCCATCTTGCATTCCTTAAGTACCCTGGAAAACGACTCATCGGGTCCCGGGGACTTATTTTGCTTCAGTTTGTCTATCTGCTTAATAACCATGTCCTTCGTGACAGAAATATTAGTTAATTTAAATTCATCAGGAACTAAATAATTGTTAATTACTGGAATCTCATTTACATCTTCCTGTGTAAAAACTGACAAAAAATAGTCATTAAATAAGGAAAACATTTCCAGTTCGTTATCCGTCAGCTGTCCATTCCCAATTTTCAGAGGTCCTACTTTTTCCTTCACCTTCGTCCTATACACTTGAAAGAACCCCTTTGGATTAGTCTTTGACTCATTAGCAACTCTAATTTCATAGTCACGTTTAGCCTTTCTAATCCCCTTTTTTACTTCTCTTTTAAGCTGAACTATAAAGTCCCCTTTTCTCCCCTAATAGATGCTTTAGCCTCCTGTTAACCCATTTGGGATCGTTATTATTAGACCTAATTTCTCTCTGGGGAATGTATATACTCTGGGCACGGTGTACATTATTAAGAAAACAATCATAAAAGCAGATCCCTTCATAATCATAAGTATGATCATCGTCAATAAAATCATTAGCTAGATAACCCCAATCAAAATTAGACAGGTGTTCCCTAAGTCCATTATAATCGGCAGAACGAAAATCAGGGATTTTTACTGTATTATCATTATTCTTGCATTCCCAGTTAATGCTAAAAGTGATGGATTTGTGATCACTTGCGCCAAGCTCTTCAGTGATCTCCAGATTATTTACGAGTGTTTCCTTATTTGACAAGACTAGGTCAGGCAAATTATTACCCCTGGTAGGCTTTGTTACGCACTGCTTCAGAAAACAGTCCTGAACTGTTTCCATAAAGTCACTGGACTCTAGATTACCTGTCAAAGAATTCCAGTCAATCTGGCCTAAATTAAAGTCCCCTACTATGACTATGTTATTGTGTCTAGAAGCCCTAAAAATTTCGATCCAAGCCAGGAGGTCAGTATATTACACCTAGAATTAGTTTTTCTTGACCTTCTACAAACTCTACCCAAATAGATTCTGTTACTGTTCCATCTATTTTTATACCTGTTTTTATGCAACAATTAATATTTTCTCGAACATATAATGCAACTCCTTCCCCCTTCCCATTACATCTATCCACATTGAACAACTTAAATCCTTGAATATTACACTCAGCAGTCATATCCCGACTCTTTAAATCATACAACGTTTCAGTTAATGCAATGATATCAAAGTTCCCAGCACATGCTACCAAACGTAATTCATTAATTTTATTTCTTGCACTTCGACTGTTAGCATAAAATACCATCATATGTTTTTTCTTCTGCACATTTTTCCTATTGATCCTTGATTTTACACAATTTCTGAAATTATCATTACCCAGAGTTACTCTATGACAGTTACTATTAAGGTTCTTAATATCAGAGCATAAGTCAATATATCCATACTCATTATTTATCATTTCTAAACCCATACCTCTAACTAATCCTGGTTTAAAGCCCTAACAACCCCCTCAACTGAGCTAGCAAGAAAACCCACACCTGCCCTGGATAAGTGAACCCCATCCCTGGCATACATGTCATTTCGGCCATAGAAGTTGTCCCAGTTGTCAATGAATGGTACTGCATTATCCTTACAGTGTTTATCCAGCCAACAATTAATATCAATTGCTCTGGACAACCATTCATTACCAACACCTCTTCTTGGTAAAATGCCACATATAACAGGACGCCCCCCCTTCTTCCTAATTATGTCTATAGCCGTCCTGAACTTTCTAACTAAATCCTCACTTCTACGCTTGCCTACATCATTGCCTCCAGCACTGAGGCAAATAATCGGATTGATCCCATTACCGTTCATGATGTTGTCAAGCCGGCTAACAATGTCCTCCATCCCAGCCCCAGGAAAGCAAACCCTCTGTCTCCTACTCCTGTCCTTCAAGCAGAATGCCCTATCCATGTATCTAACCTGGCTATCTCCAACAACAACAATATTCTTACCTTCCTTGTTGTCGTTCGTCGTGACGATCCCAGTAGTTGACTCACATTCGTCGGGTAGCACCGAGAATGCATTGGAGGTTTCCACAACAGTTTCTGCAGCAGTCTCTTCCTTCTTCCTCGTTTCTGGCTTTCCATTCGTCTTCTTGATCGTCAACTTCGTCCCCTGCTGTCCAGCCAATGACCACAATCCCTTCTTGACATGAGGACTCGAAACAGGAGGACTACTACGAATCCTCTCGTTTTCCTCGGTCAATCGCCGTATCTCCATCTTCGCTACCCTCAATTCTTAAGCTGCTGGTAAAGTTGCTCGATGGAGGGCATCTTGGTTCAGTCCACGGGAGCACACAAGACACTTCTTCACTGAGTTAAGTACAGGTCACCACTGAGTAAAGTACAGGTCACCACTGAGTTAAGTACAAGTTACCGCTGTATTGTCTCACATTGACCTATGTATGCATTACATATGGAGTTAAGGTTATCATTCCTAGCTTCTAGACTGTCATTATCACCGTCACTTATATGTCTGTTTTATGGTGTGAGGAAGTGTGGTGTGAGGCAGTAAATGTTGTACCAGTGTGTCAGTGTGGTGTGAGGCAGTAAATGTTGTACCAGTGTGTCAGTGTGGTGTGAGGGAGTGTCGTACCAGTGTGTCAGTGTGGTGTGAGGCAGTAAGTGTCGTACCAGTGTGTCAATAGTGTGGTGTGAGTCAGTAAGTGTCGTACCAGTGTGTCAATAGTGTGGTGTGAGGGAGTGTCGTACCAGTGTGTCAATAGTGTGGTGTGAGGCAGTAAGTGTCGTACCAGTGTATCAATAGTGTGGTGTGAGGAAGTGTCGTACTAGTGTGTCAGTAGCGTGGTGTGAGGGAGTGAGTGTCGTACCAGTGTGTCAATAGTGTGGTGTGAGGGAGTAAGTGTCGTACCAGTGTGTCAATAGTGTGGTGTGAGGGAGTAAGTGTCGTACCAGTGTGTCAATAGTGTGGTGTGAGGGAGTAAGTGTCGTACTAGTGTGTCAGTAGCGTGGTGTGAGGAAGTGTCGTACCAGTGTGTCAATAGTGTGGTGTGAGGGAGTAAGTGTCGTACCAGTGTGTCAATAGTGTGGTGTGAGGGAGTAAGTGTCGTACCAGTGTGTTAATAGTGTGGTGTGAGGGAGTGTCGTACCAGTATGCCAAGAGTGTGGTGTGAGGGAGTAAGTGTCGTACCAACGTGTCAGTAGCGTGGTGTGAGGAAGTGTCGTACCAGTGTGTCAATAGTGTGGTGTGAGGGAGTGAGTGTCGTACCAGTGTGTCAATAGTGTGGTGTGAGGGAGTAAGTGTCGTACCAGTGTGTCAATAGTGTGGTGTGAGGGAGTAAGTGTCGTACCAGTGTGTCAATAGTGTGGTGTGAGGGAGTAAGTGTCGTACCAACGTGTCAGTAGCGTGGTGTGAGGGAGTGTCGTACCAGTGTGTCAGTAGCGTGGTGTGAGGGAGTGTCGTACCAGTGTGTCAATAGTGTGGTGTGAGGGAGTAAGTGTCGTACCAGTGTGTTAATAGTGTGGTGTGAGGGAGTGTCGTACCAGTGTGCCAATAGTGTGGTGTGAGGGAGTAAGTGTCGTACCAGTGTGTCAACAGTGTGGTGTGAGGGAGTAAGTGTCGTAACAGCGTGTCAGTAGCGTGGTGTGAGGGAGTGTCGTACCAGTGTGTCAATAGTGTGGTGGGAGTGTCGTACCAGTGTGTCAATAGTGTGGTGTGAGGGAGTGTCGTACCAGTGTGTCAATAGTGTGGTGTGAGGGAGTAAGTGTCGTACCAGTGTGTCAATAGTGTGGTGTGAGGAAGTAAGTGTCGTACCAGTGTGTCAATAGTGTGGTGTGAGGGAGTAAGTGTCGTACCAGTGTGTCAATAGTGTGGTGTGAGGGAGTGTCGTACCAGTGTGTCAATAGTGTGGTGTGAGGGAGTAAGTGTCGTACCAGTGTGTCAATAGTGTGGTGTGAGGGAGTAAGTGTCGTACCAGTGTGTCAATAGTGTGGTGTGAGGGAGTAAGTGTCGTACCAGTGTGTCAATAGTGTGGTGTGAGGAAGTAAGTGTCGTACCAGTGTGTCAATAGTGTGGTGTGAGGGAGTAAGTGTCGTACCAGTGTGTCAATAGTGTGGTGTGAGGGAGTGTCGTACCAGTGTGTCAATAGTGTGGTGTGAGGGAGTAAGTGTCGTACCAGTGTGTCAATAGTGTGGTGTGAGGGAGTAAGTGTCGTACCAGTGTGTCAATAGTGTGGTGTGAGGAAGTAAGTGTCGTACCAGTGTGTCAATAGTGTGGTGTGAGGGAGTAAGTGTCGTACCAGTGTGTCAATAGTGTGGTGTGAGGGAGTGTCGTACCAGTGTGTCAATAGTGTGGTGTGAGGGAGTAAGTGTCGTACCAGTGTGTCAATAGTGTGGTGTGAGGGAGTAAGTGTCGTACCAGTGTGTCAATAGTGTGGTGTGAGGGAGTAAGTGTCGTACCAGTGTGTCAATAGTGTGGTGTGAGGGAGTAAGTGTCGTACCAGTGTGTCAATAGTGTGGTGTGAGGGAGTAAGTGTCGTACCAGTGTGTCAATAGTGTGGTGTGAGGGAGTAAGTGTCGTACTAGTGTGTCAGTAGCGTGGTGTGAGGAAGTGTCGTACCAGTGTGTCAACAGTGTGGTGTGAGGGAGTAAGTGTCGTACCAGTGTGTCAATAGTGTGGTGTGAGGGAGTAAGTGTCGTACCAGTGTGTTAATAATGTGGTGTGAGGGAGTGTCGTACCAGTGTGTCAATAGTGTGGTGTGAGTGCCGTACCAGTGTGTCAGTAGTGTGGTGTGAGGGAGTGTCGTACCAGTGTGTCAATAGTGTGGCGTGAGGGAGTAAGTGTCGTACCAATGTGTCAATAGTGTGGTGTGAGGGAGTAAGTGTCGTACCAGTGTGTCAATAGTGTGGTGTGAGGGAGTAAGCGTCGTACCAGTGTGTCAACAGTGTGGTGTGAGGGAGTAAGTGTCGTACCAGCGTGTCAGTAGCGTGGTGTGAGGGAGTGTCGTACCAGTGTGTCAATAGTGTGGTGGGAGTGTCGTACCAGTGTGTCAGTAGTGTGGTGTGAGGGAGTGTCGTACCAGTGTGTCAGTGTGGTGTGAGGCAGTAAGTGTCGTACCAGTGTGTCAATAGTGTGGTGTGAGTCAGTAAGTGTCGTACCAGTGTGTCAATAGTGTGGTGTGAGGGAGTGTCGTACCAGTGTGTCAATAGTGTGGTGTGAGGCAGTAAGTGTCGTATCAGTGTATCAATAGTGTGGTGTGAGGAAGTGTCGTACTAGTGTGTCAGTAGCGTGGTGTGAGGGAGTGAGTGTCGTACCAGTGTGTCAATAGTGTGGTATAAGGAAGTGTCGTACCAGTGTGTCAGTGTGGTGTGAGGGAGTAAGTGTCGTACCAGTGTGTCAATAGTGTGGTGTGAGGCAGTAAGTGTCGTATCAGTGTATCAATAGTGTGGTGTAAGGAAGTGTCGTACCAGTGTGTCAATAGTGTGGTGTGAGGGAGTAAGTGTCGTACCAGTGTGTCAATAGTGTGGTGTGAGGGAGTAAGTGTCGTACCAGTGTGTCAATAGTGTGGTGTGAGGGAGTGTCGTACCAGTGTGCCAATAGTGTGGTGTGAGGTAGTAAGAGTCGTACCAGCGTGGTGTGAGGGAGTGTCGTACCAGTGTGTCAATAGTGTGGTGTGAGTGTCGTACCAGTGTGTCAGTAGTGTGGTGTGAGGGAGTGTCGTACCAGTGTGTCAATAGTGTTGTGTGAGGGAGTGTCGTACCAATGTGTCAATAGTGTGGTGTGAGGGAGTAAGCGTCGTACCAGTGTGTCAACAGTGTGGTGTGAGGGAGTAAGTGTCGTACCAGTGTGTCAACAGTGTGGTATAAGGAAGTGTCGTACCAGTGTGTCAATAATGTGGTGTGAGGGAGTGTCGTACCAGTGTGTCAGTAGTGTGGTGTGAGGGAGTGTCGTACCAGTTTGTCAATAATGTGGTGTGAGGGAGTAAGTGTCGTACCAGTGTGTCAATAGTGTGGTGTGAGGGAGTAAGTGTCGTACCAGTGTGTCAGTAGCGTGGTGTGAGGGAGTGTCGTACCAGTGTGTCAATAGTGTGGTGTGAGGGAGTGTCGTACCAATGTGTCAACAGTGTGGTGTGAGGGAGTAAGTGTCGTACCAGTGTGTCAACAGTGTGGTGTGAGGAAGTGTCGTACCAGTGTGTCAATAATGTGGTGTGAGGGAGTAAGTGTCGTACCAGTGTGTCAGTAGCGTGGTGTGAGGGAGTGTCGTACCAGTGTGTCAATAGTGTGGTGTGAGGGAGTGTCGTACCAATGTGTCAACAGTGTGGTGTGAGGGAGTAAGTGTCGTACCAGTGTGTCAACAGTGTGGTGTGAGGAAGTGTCGTACCTGTGTGTCAGTAGCGTGGTGTGAGGGAGTGTCGTATCAGTGTGTCAATAGTGTGGTGTGAGGGAGTAAGTGTCGTACCAGTGTGTCAACAGTGTGTTGTGAGGGAGTAAGTGTAGTACCAGTGTGTCAATAGTAGTGTGAGGGAGAAAGTGTCGTACAAATGTGTCAATAGCGTAGTGTGAGGAAGTGTCGTACTAGTGTGTCAACAGTGTGGTGTGAGGGGGTAAGTGTCGTACCAGTGTGTCAATAGTGTGGTGTGAGGGAGTGTCGTACCAGTGTGTCAATAGTGTGGTGTGAGGCAGTAAGTGTCGTACCAGTGTGTCAATAGTGTGGTGTGAGGAAGTGTCGTACTAGTGTGTCAGTAGCGTGGTGTGAGGGAGTGTCGTACCAGTGTGTCAATAGTGTGGTGTGAGGCAGTAAGTGTCGTACCAGTGTGTCAATAGTGTGGTGTGAGGAAGTGTCGTACTAGTGTGTCAGTAGCGTGGTGTGAGGGAGTGTCGTACCAGTGTGTCAACAGTGTGGTGTGAGGGAGTAAGTGTCATACCAGTGTGTCAATAGTGTGGTGTGAGGGAGTAAGTGTCATACCAGTGTGTCAATAGTGTGGTGTGAGGAAGTGTCGTACTAGTGTGTCAGTAGCGTGGTGTGAGGGAGTGTCGTACCAGTGTGTCAACAGTGTGGTGTGAGGGAGTAAGTGTCGTTCCATTGTGTCAATAGTTTGGTGTGTCGTACCAGTGTGTCAATAGTGTGGTGTGAGGGAGTAAGTGTCATACCAGTGTGTCAATAGTGTGGTGTGAGGGAGTGTCGTACCAGTGTGTCAGTAGTGTGGTGTGAGGGAGTAAGTGTCGTACCAGTGTGTCAATAGTGTGGTGTGAGACAGTAAGTGTCGTACCGGTGTGTCAATAGTGTGGTGTGAGGGAGTAAGTGTCGTACCAGTGTGTCAATAATGTAGTGTGAGGGAGTAAGTGTCGTACCAGTGTGTCAGTAGTGTGGTGTGAGGCAGTAAGTGTCGTACCAGTGTGTCAATAGTGTGGTGTGAGGCAGTAAGTGTCGTACCAGTGTGTCAGTAGTGTGGTGTGACTGTGAGGGAGTAAGTGTCGTATCAGTGTGTCAATAGTGTAGTGTGAGGCGGTGTCGTACCAGTGTGTCAGTAGTGTGGTGTGAGGGAGTAAGTGTCGTACCAGTGTGTCAATAGTGTGGTGTGAGGGAGTAAGTGTCGTACCAGTGTGTCAATAGTGTGGTGTGAGGCAGTAGGTGTCGTACCAGTGTGTCAGTAGTGTGGTGTGAGGGAGTAAGTGTCGTACCAGTGTGTCAATAGTGTGGTGTGAGGGAGTAAGTGTCGTACCAGTGTGTCAATAGTGTGGTGTGAGGGAGTAAGTGTCGTACCAGTGTGTCAATAGTGTGGTGTGAGGGAGTAAGTGTCGTACCAGTGTGTCAATAGTGTGGTGTGAGGCAGTAGGTGTCGTACCTGTGTGTCAGTAGTGTGGTGTGAGGGAGTAAGTGCGATAGTGGGTGTGAGATGTGTGTGGGCAAGGGTACGTGTGAGGGAGGAGAGTATAGTGTTAGTAGTAGTAGTAGTAGTAGTAACAGATGTAGTGCTAGTAATAGTAATAACAGATGTAGTAGTAGTAATAGTATTAACAGATGTAGTAGTAGTAATAGTAACAACAGATGTAGCGGTAGTAGTAGGGTGTCACGTAGTAGTGCGTCACGTAGTAGTATGTCACGTAGTAGTGTGTCACGTAGTAGTGTGTCACGTAGTAGTGTGTCACGTAGTAGTGTGTCACGTAGTAGGGTGTCACGTAGCTCATTCGCTAGCGTACTCAGCTCACACGCTGAGGTCCGGGGATCGAATCCCCGGTACGGCTGGAAAACAGAACGTGTTTCCCTAAGACACTTCCTGTCCTTGTTCACCCATCAATAAAATAGGTACCTGGGTGTTAGTTGACTGGTGTGGGTCGCATCCTGGGGCAAAATTGACGTAATTTGCCCGAAATGCTCAGCATAACAAGCGACTTTCTGTGTAGTAGTATGTCACTGATGTCAGCTAGGACTGTATACCTTGTACTGGTAGTTTTTTAGTTTAATATGTTTATTATGCATCCCATACCCATCCTGTGGGCGGTAGTCAAAAGATTACAGAGGTACATAATTGGTCCAGGGACTGGACTCCAAAGTTTTTATAGCTGAGCAAGTTACAGAGGTAATGAACTCACAATTTACAAAAGTAATGAACTCACAATTTACAAAGGTAATGAACTCCAGGTAGGTCTGGTCACAATCATGACAAGTTACAAAGGTATTTACAGATTACAGAGGTACGTAATGGGTCCAGGGACTGGGCCCCCAAAGTTTTGATAGCTGAACTAGGTACAAAGGTAATGAGCTCACAAGTTACAAAGGTAATGAATTCTGTAAGAATGGTTACTTACGTTTATACATGGCTACAATCATGAACAAATTATAGTGTAATGAGCAATTCACACTTCCACACCCGGTCACAACTGTAGTGAGTTATTGGTGCAAATATTGATTGTTGAGTCACACACACACACACACACACACACACACACACACACATTCAGGACCCTGTACACCGTGTACGTTAGGCCCATATTGGAGTATGCGGCACCAGTTTGGAACCCACACCTAGCCAAGCACGTGAAGAAACTAGAGAAAGTGCAAAGGTTTGCAACAAGACTAGTCCCAGAGCTAAGAGGTATGTCCTACGAGGAGAGGTTAAGGGAAATCAACCTGACGACACTGGAGGACAGGAGAGATAGGGGGGACATGATAACGACATACAAAATACCGAGAGGAATTGACAAGGTGGACAAAGACAGGATGTTCCAGAGATTGGACAAAGTAACAAGGGGACACAGTTGGAAGCTGAAGACACAGATGAATCACAGGGATGTTAGGAAGTATTTCTTCAGCCACAGAGTAGTCAGTAAGTGGAATAGTTTGGGAAGTGATGTAGTGGAGGCAGGATCCATACATAGCTTTAAGCAGAGGTATGATAAAGCTCACGGCTCAGGGAGAGTGACCTAGTAGCGATCAGTGAAGAGGCGGGGCCAGGAGCTCGGACTCGACCCCCGCAACCTCAACTAGGTGAGTACAACTAGGTGAGTACACTCACACTCACACACACACACTCATTCACAAACTCATATACACACACACACGCACGCACGCACACACATACACCCCACACACACACACACACACACACACACACACACACACACTAGGGACAGCGAGCGGGCTAGTCACGCCGTCGGTGCTCCGGGGATTTAAGTGTTTTTGAGGGCTACAAGTGTTCTGCAAGGGTTGCTAAGTGTGTCAGGGTAGTCAACAATCCTAGAAGTGTTTTTTTTTTAATTGCCTGAGCCACACAAGTGTGGGGAGAGCCACAATTTTGAAAGTGATCTGGAAAATAAAAGCGTTGTGGCGCAGGCTAGTGTGAAGGCAGCGTTGCCAAGTGTCACCCAAGATTTTAATAAAGTGAAACAATAGTGTGACCAGTGAAAGAAATACAGTGAATAGGGTACATTATTAACGAGAAGAAATTGAGGTGGATCTACGCCAGGACGTACATCAAGCTGGATCTACTCCAGGACGTCACATCGACCTGGACAATCTACACTGCTACAGCTGCACTACAAGTACTGTATCACCTACGAGTGGTTGTTTGGGTGTGGGGTCCAGGTTCCAATTTAACCGCCAAGCTGAATGTGAATGGTCTAACTCTCATAGCACGATAAAGAATAGGCACTCAAGTATTCAATAAGGTTTAGCAAATGGTAATCCATTGAACAAGGCGATTAACTCACTATAAGCAGGTGATATAGGCAACACTGCAAGGGAGTCAGGTCACATAGGTTGTGGACACAAGGACAACTGAGAATCTACATTACACTCCAAGCACAAGCCACCCACTTTTCAGACACATAATAAACCCACACATAATTCGACACATAATTACACACACACACACACACACACACACACACACACACACACACACATACACACACACATACATACACACACACACACCCACACACACACACACACACACACATACACATACACACACACACACACACACACACACACACACACACACACTGTAAGTGCGGTAAGTCCCAGGAGGTTGGTCAGGTCACAAGAAGGTGTGGGCAGCCAAGGACCACTGAGACTTACCTTAAACGCACAAGCCACCTACCTTTCAGTACATAATAAACCCACACATAATTCCACACACAATTACAAAATTACACACTCACACACACACACACACACACACACACACACACACACACACAAACACACACACACACACACACACACACACATATCCAGACACACACACACTCCCCCCTCACCACCGACATCTCACTACTTCCCCTGATCCATCCCCTCCCTCGATCACCCTCCCCTCCCCCGTTCACCGCAAACCCTCAACACCCCTCCCCACTCAGCTCCCAAATAGCCACAGTTCCTCCACTACTTGCCCCCCCCCACACTCTGACACACACACTACTAACCTAACATACAGAACTACATAGGTTTCCCACTCTGAGGCAATCAGGATAAAACAAAAATGGGTTGCCAGAGAGCAACAAGAAAAACCAAGGGACAGGAGGAGGAAAATGCAAAGGAAGATTGGGCAGCAGAGCTCATAAAAAGGGATCATGAATGGGAAAAGAAACTAGAAGAACTTAGCATGAGAATGGAAGAGAGGATAGATGTGGAAAGCAGGAAGTGGGAGGTGCATGTCAAAGCAGCAGAAGCTAGGATACAGAGTTTAGAAGAGGAACTGAAAAATCTGAAACAGCCTAAAGAACTAAAGAACATTTTGGGATTGACAACAGAGACTGCTACCTCAGCCACAAATAAGGGGACTGTAGGGAAAGAAGGGGCACAACTGCATGGAGATGCTCTATCAGAGGAGACTGTAGCAAATGAAAGAGCTAAGCTTTATGTGGAGGCCCTAACAGACAACAACAGAGCCCAAGGAAAGCCGAGAAGGGAAAATGACAGGCCACTGAGCCCAAGTACATTAGCCAGTGAAACTGATGAAAGGAAAGCTGCAGTGGAGGAAACCAAATTAAATGAGGGGATACACAGGGATATGCAGTGGGAGAATGAAAGGGTGAGGTCAGTCTTTGTGTATGGGCTCCAGGAAGTCGAAGGGGAAACATATGAAGCAAGAAAACAAGGGGAAAAAAAAGCAATTGAAAGCATCATGAAAGCAATAGGAGAAGACGATATGACCCAGCTGGAAAATTTTCGGAGCATAGGGGGGTTTGTAAAAAAAAGAACCCGGCCAGTGAGAGTGACCTTCAAGGCAGAAGCGACTCGGACCAGGATACTGCAGGAGAAAGCACGATTAAGGGACATGACGGCATACAGGAGGGTGTATCTCGACCGCGACAGAACACAAGAAGAAAGGAAGAAACTGAGAGAGATGGTACAAAGGCGAAAGGAGGAAAGAGAGGGGATGGAGAAGACAGACAGGAGATCCCAGACCCAGGAAGAAGATCTAATACAGCCTCCCTCACAACTTTCTATAGAAGCCTCCCAACCAGGTCAACCCCAGTGCAACCAAACACTCTAAATCAAAACACCCATGCCACATCCAATGCCCCCACCCACTACATTACAAACTTCACCCCCACAGCAACAACCCATAGTTCCTTACCAGGTCTCCCACTTCCCCAACCCCAATATACTTCCCAGACCACAGTCTTAGAAAAGAAGTTGAAGGTGTGGTATACAAATGCAGATGGAATAACAAACAAGTATGAGGAGTGGCACGAAAGAATCAAAGAGACATCCCCAGACATAATAGCACTCACAGAAACAAAACTCACCAGAATAATAACAGATTCAATCTTTCCATCCGGATATCAAATCTTCAGGAAAGACAGAGGGAGGAGAGGGGGAGGAGGAGTTGCACTGCTCATTAAAAACCAGTGGGGTTTTGAGAAAATGGAAGGAATGGATGGCATGGGCGAAAGGGACTACTTAGTAGGAACAATCCAGTCTGAGGGACATAAGGTGATAATTGCAGTAATGTACAACCCACCACAGAACTGCAGGAGGCCAAGAGAAGAATACGATGAGAGCAACAGAGCAATGATCAACACACTAGCCGAGGTGGCCAGGAGAGCACACATGGGGGGAGCAAAGTTACTAGTTATGGGTGATTTCAATCACAAGGAGATTGACTGGGAAAACCTGGAGCCCCATGGGGGTCCCGAAACATGGAGAGCCAAGATGATGGATGTGGTACTGGAGAACCTCATGCATCAACATGTTAGAGACACTACCAGAGAGAGAGGAGAGGATGAACCAGCAAGGCTGGACCTTGTATTCACCATGAGTAGTTCGGACATCGAGGGTATCATGTATGAAAGGCCCCTGGGAGCTAGTGATCATGTGGTTCTGTGCTTCGACTACATAGTTGAGCTCCAAGTGGAGAGAGTAGCAGGAATAGGCTGGGAAAAACCAAACTACAAAAGGGGGAACTACTCAGGCATGAGGAACTTCCTTCAAGACATTCAGTGGGAGAGGGAACTGACAGGAAAACCAGTACAAGAAATGGACTATGTAGCAACAAAATGCAAGGAGGCAGAGGAGAGGTTTGTTCCCAAGGGAAACAGAAATAATGGGAAGAACAGAACGAGTCCTTGGTTCACCCAAAGGTGTAGGGAGGCAAAAACTAGGTGTACTAGAGAATGGAAAAGGTACAGAAGACAGAGAACTCAGGAAAATAAAGAAATCAGCCGAAGAGCCAGAAACGAATATGCACAGATAAGAAGGGAGGCTCAGAGACAATATGAAAATGACATAGCATCAAAAGTAAAGACTGACCCGAAGCTGTTGTACAGCCACATCAGGAGGAAAACAACAGTCAAGGACCAGGTAATCAGACTGAGGAAGGGTGATGGGGAATTCACAAGAAACGACCGAGAGGTATGTCAGGAGCTCAACACAAGATTTAAAGAGGTATTTACAGTGGAAACCAGTAGGACTCCAAGAAATCAGAACAGGGGGGCACACCAGCAAGTGCTGGATGAGGTACATATAACCAAGGAGGAGGTGAAGAAGCTGCTATGCGAACTTGACACCTCAAAGGCGGTGGGACCAGACAATATCTCTTAATACAAAGGTTGAAGAAGCAGTAAAAGAATGGAAGAACAACTTAGATAACCAGTTCAGTGACTACTTTGCTCTCCAAGAAGATAAAACTGAACAAGATAAACTATCGGACGCAGTAATAGTTAACAGTCCACTTTTTCCCAGTGATATGAACCAAACAAACAGTAAAGAAATTACTCTGCAGATCATAAAGGACCAAACAAGTGTTATTGTACCAGAGTCTGAAATAAAAGAAGCCAGGTTACTAGGATCCCATGGTAGAAAAAGTGTTATGCTTAGATTCCACTCACATGACAGGAAAAAAGACTTAATTATTGCATCTATTAAAGTAAAGAAAGAGGTATACATAAACGAGTGTCTTACCAAAAAACGTCAGAACCTCCTGTATAGAGTCAGAAAACTTAAGCGGGAGAATAACGACACAATACACCAATGCTTCACACGGGATGGGAAAATTCTTGTTAGGAAAACAAATGTAGGTCAACTGTACACAATCACGAACGAGAATGATCTATCACGATTTCTCAGGGATACTGATCTTACAGAGAATAACTAAACAATGTCCAACTTAAAAGCCTACGTAGTGTAGTGTATGTTTTGCTCCATTATTGTTCAAATTTCATTGTACAATCTCTTAGTAATTAAATAATCAACTACCTCATTTTGTGATTTTACTAGTAAGCACAAGTCACCTTATGTAATTTTCTTATTTACTATTGTTTGCTTAAACATTAGCTGAATTGATACTTTCTCTGTCCATATTACTACCTCATATTTTTTTAAATACTATCAATTGATATTACTTACTAAAATTAATAATTATAATTTTTACTATAATTTCAATTTACTCTTAATATTTTTGACATTTAATAACCATTACTTGTCTAATTACCTTTACCTGTTTTAATACCACATTTACTATCTTAGAGTACTCTTAATTACCTTGTACTGCCATATAACCTCTAGTATAACTGCCAGTGCAATATTGAATGAAATAAACATTACTTTTTTACTTTTTTTGTAATCATTATTACTTACTAAAATTTTATTAAACACCATATTTACTACCAGTCAATTTTACTTTTGTACATTAAACATTATTTTATACTTCCCAGAGAGGTGGCTTATATACTGCGGTGAGATGAGTTGAAGCAGGAGGAGGTAGGATCACAGTGGGACCTGCCACTAGTGTAAGTAGGTCATCGTCCAAAGGTTGGGATCTTGGTACAAAGACTTCTACGCTTGCCCAACCTTTAGACGACGACCTACTTACACTAGTGGCAGGTCCCACTGTGATCCTACCTCCTCCTGCTTCAACTCATCTCACCGCAGTATAAGGCCACCTCTCTGGCCCTATGCTGCACTTCCTACAAGAGTGATGGACTGAACACATCGATTCCAGGTTGAGGGACTGATTACCTCAAACTTCTACTCTCCTTACCCACTTCTACTTTGTATTGGACTGATGAAGCCACTGTGTGGCGAAACGTTTCTTCAATAAAGATTTCCATGTGTTGCATAAGTGTCTCAATGTTTCAACTTGTCGGTTTTCAAAACCATTCGTCACATCTGTCAGACACTGCAACATCATGGGATCTTGGTACAAAGACTTCTACGCTTGCCCAACCTTTGGACGACGACCTACTTACACTAGTGGCAGGTCCCACTGTGATCCTACCTCCTCCTGCTTCAACTCATTTCACCGCAGTATATAAGCCACCTCTCTGGCCCTATGCTGCACTTCCTACAAGAGTGATGGACTGAACACATCGATTCCAGGTTGAGGGACTGATTACCTCAAACTTCTACTCTCCTTACCCACTTCTACTTTGTATTGGACTGATGAAGCCACTGTGTGGTGAAACGTTTCTTCAATAAAGATTTCCATGTGTTGCATGGCCTACAGAATTCTCCAAGGCCAATGGTATTGATGACTGGACAGACATTTTTCTTAACAAATTACTTAGACTATACAACAAACATTCTCCTATAAAAACGAAACAGATCACAAACAAACGGCTTGGTTGCCCATGGCTAACCAGCACCATTCTGAAATCCATTGACAAGAAACACCAATATGAAAAGCAATATAGACAGGGCTTAATACACAAAGATATTCTTAAACACTATTCATCAGTTCTCACCAAAGTAATAAAGAAAGTCAAACAACTATACTACTCCAGTAGATTCACAGACACTAGAGGAGATATAAAAAAGACCTGGAAAACACTCTCAGATTCTAGGGACCCACAAACAGAAAAAAACAAGAATATTGTCCTAACTAAACCTAACTACATCCCACTGACACAGCTAACAAGATAAACGACTTCTTCTCAACCATAGGATCTAATCTCGCCAATAAAATCCCACATACTAATGCCCATGCCGGGGACTACCTAGATGGGAATTTCCCAAATTCCTTCTATCTTGCACCAACTGAGCCCTCGGAAGTCACCGAGATTATAAAGTCACTTAAAAACAACTCAGGGAATCTGTCTAATGTCCCACCATTACTGTACAAGCGAGCGGCCCATATCCTTTCGCATGCTATTTCATTACTTTTTAACAAGTCACTAGAAACTAGCACCTTCCCGAAACTACTCAAGATGGCAAGGGTTACACAAATACATAAAGGTGGTGACCCTACAGACTTAAACAACTATAGGCCAATATCAAACTTACCATTGCTATCCAAAATCTTTGAGAAACTCGTGCACAGGGGACTATATTCATTTATAACAGCACAAAACATACTCAAACCCCTGCCAATTTGGATTTAGGAAAAATAAAAGCACTAATGATGCAATCATAAAAATGCTAGATCTGCTTTACACAGCATTGGAAAATAAGGAATATCCACTAGGAATTTTTATTGACCTAAGAAAAGCTTTTGACACAGTAGACCACGACGTCCTACTCCACAAACTTGACCATTACGGTATAAGAGGCCATGCGCTTGCTTATTTCAAATCTTACCTTACTAATAGGTATCAGTATGTTACCATTAAAGACACAGCATCAACAACATGGCCACTTCATACTGGAGTTCCACAGGGAAGTGTCCTTGGTCCCCTGCTCTTCCTCATATACATCAATGATCTTCCAAACGTATCCCAACACCTGAAACCCATTCTCTTTGCTGACGACACGACTTATGTCATCTCTCACCCTAATCTTGCTACCCTCAACACCATTGTTAACGAGGAGCTGATCAAAATATCGACTTGGATGACAGCCAATAAACTTACGCTTAACACTGACAAAACCTACTATATTATGTTTGGTAGCAGAGCAGGACATGCACAAATTAACACTAAGATCGACAACACTCTAATTACCAGACATAATGAGGGCAAATTCCTAGGCCTATACCTTGACAACAACCTGAATTTCAGCACCCATATCCAACACATAACCAAAAAAGTATCCAAAACAGTTGGGATCCTCTCCAAGATACGATACTACGTGCCGCAAAATGCCCTTCTCACATTATACCACTCACTTATTTATACATACCTCACCTATGCTATTTGTGCTTGGGGATCAACTGCAGCAACACACCTAAAGTCAATAATAACCCAACAAAAAGCTGCAGTAAGAATAATCACTAAATCCCATCCCTGGCAACACACCCCCCACTCTTCATAGATCTAAACTTACTCCCTGTTCAGTACATCCACACTTACTACTGTGCAATCTACATCTACAGGACCTTAAACTCCAATATCAACCTTGACCTAAAATGCTTTCTTGATAGTTGTGACAGAACCCACAGGCATAACACCAGACACAAACATCTCTACGACATTCCCCATGTCCGACTAAACCTTTACAAAAATTCAATGTATGTCAAAGGCCCTAAAATCTGGAACACCCTACCTGAGAACTCTAGAACTGCAGACACATTCATCACCTTCAAAACTACCATTAGAAAACATCTTATCTCCCTGATACACCCCATCAACTAACTATACGAATACCACCTGGTGGTTCACACTTACACTCACTCACCCATTTGACCATAAACAGAAATATTAATCTCAATCTTAAAATAATGAATCCTATGATACTCCAATACTGAAACTATGTACTGTGCCAAAACAAAAGCATTCATATTGCTAAACTCACAAACTAGTATTTAGTCACTTAGCCATAATACCAACTTACCTCATAATTTGTAATATTTTAAAATAAAGAATTAAACTAAGTCTGCCTGAAATGCCTAGCCATGCTAGGCGTTCTAGTGGTACACTCTGTAATCATTATTTAACTACATGTAAACCACACAACAACCAAATTCTGTAAATTCAACATTGTAATCTTTATAGAGAATAAACTTTGAATTTGAATTTGAATTTGAATGTAGTAACTTGCCGGGTAGAGTAGAGGTAGGTGAGATATACGGCCGTTGACTAACTACTTCTTTATTGGAATAATGGTGTTGACAGCGGGCAGTGTGGGGAAGCCAGTCCGAGGAGCACGAGCCGTTACCTGATATGCCGCCGGTCGTCGAGTGAGAGAGACATGGCTGTGTATGTGTAACACTGAGGCAGCGCCGTCTGGTGGGCACTCAGGGGAACTACACCCACAACAACTCGATCCAAAGGATAACTGTCAGAAGTAGTAATAGGCTTACTGTATACATAACAGATGTAGCAGTAGTAACAGTTGTAGTAGTAGTAGTAACAGTTGTAGTAGTTATATAGCATCAGTAATATCATTGGTGTTATCTCAGCCACTATGCTGGATCAAGAGTCATCAGAGTAAGGCAGCAACACAAAGATAACACTTATAACTTTACCTCACCGATTTGTGTTTGCGGGTTTTGAGTTCTGGCCTCCCCCTCTGAACCTTCATCTATTAACAATACTGGTTTCTAGTCTCTAAATTGTATCCTACCTACTCTTAAAACTGTGTATGGGTTCCCTCCCCCACTTCCAAATCGAGTTCATTCCACTTTCCTACTATCCTGAAAATGAGAAAGTACTTCCTGACACAGAGACGCGCCTGTGTTTTTAACTTCCATCTATGTACTCTGATTTTTGCACTGTTAATTAAAAGTCTGTCTTTTTTAGTCTAATAATTACCTCCGAATACTGTGTAATTTTTCTTTCTGTTCTCCTATCTTCCAGGGGCATCAGGTTTAAATAATTTTATCTCCTCATAACTAACAGGACTGTGGCTCGTACGTCAGCTTGCGTGCGGCCAGCAGTAACAGCCTGGTTGATCAGACCATGATCCACCATGAGACCTGGTCTCAGACCGGGCCGCGGGGGCGTTGACCCCCGAAACCCTCTCCAGGTAAACTCTGGGAATAAACTGGTTGCAAACCTTTGTACCTTTTCAAATTCTTTTATACATGATAATAATCAGGTGAGAACACCTAGCTGGTGCTGCATATTCAAGCTGGGAGGACACCTAGCTGATGCTGCATATTCAAGCTGGGAGGACACCTAGCTGATGCTGCATATTCAAGCTGGGAGGACACCTAGCTGATGCTGCATATTCAAGCTGGGAGGACACCTAGCTGATGCTGCATATTCAAGCTGGGAGGGCACCTAGCTGATGCTGCATATTCAAGCTGGGAGGACACCTAGCTGGTGCTGCATATTCAAGCTGGGAGGACACCTAGCTGATGCTGCATATTCAAGCTGGGAGGACACCTAGCTGATGCTGCATATTCAAGCTGGGAGGACACCTAGCTGATGCTGCATATTCAAGCTGGGAGGACACCTAGCTGATGCTGCATATTCAAGCTGGGAGGACACCTAGCTGATGCTGCATATTCAAGCTGGGAGGACACATAGCTGGTGCTGCATATTCAAGCTGGGAGGACACCTAGCTGATGCTGCATATTCAAGCTGGGAGGACACATAGCTGATGCTGCATATTCAAGCTGGGAGGACACATAGCTGGTGCTGCATATTCAAGCTGGGAGGACACCTAGCTGATGCTGCATATTCAAGCTGGGAGGACACATAGCTGGTGCTGCATATTCAAGCTGGGAGGACACCTAGCTGATGCTGCATATTCAAGCTGGGAGGACACCTAGCTGATGCTGCATATTCAAGCTGGGAGGACACCTAGCTGGTGCTGCATATTCAAGCTGGGAGGACACCTAGCTGATGCTGCATATTCAAGCTGGGAGGACACATAGCTGGTGCTGCATATTCAAGCTGGGAGGACACCTAGCTGATGCTGCATATTCAAGCTGGGAGGACACCTAGCTGATGCTGCATATTCAAGCTGGGAGGACACCTAGCTGGTGCTGCATATTCAAGCTGGGAGGACACCTAGCTGATGCTGCATATTCAAGCTGGGAGGACACCTAGCTGGTGCTGCATATTCAAGCTGGGAGGACACCTAGCTGATGCTGCATATTCAAGCTGGGAGGACACCTAGCTGGTGCTGCATATTCAAGCTGGGAGGACACCTAGCTGATGCTGCATATTCAAGCTGGGAGGACACCTAGCTGGTGCTGCATATTCAAGCTGGGAGGACACCTAGCTGATGCTGCATATTCAAGCTGGGAGGACACCTAGCTGGTGCTGCATATTCAAGCTGGGAGGACACCTAGCTGATGCTGCATATTCAAGCTGGGAGGACACCTAGCTGGTGCTGCATATTCAAGCTGGGAGGACACCTAGCTGGTGCTGCATATTCAAGCTGGGAGGACACCTAGCTGGTGCTGCATATTCAAGCTGGGAGGACACCTAGCTGGTGCTGCATATTCAAGCTGGGAGGACACCTAGCTGGTGCTGCATATTCAAGCTGGGAGGACACCTAGCTGGTGCTGCATATTCAAGCTGGGAGGACACCTAGCTGGTGCTGCATATTCAAGCTGGGAGGACACCTAGCTGGTGCTGCATATTCAAGCTGGGAGGACACCTAGCTGGTGCTGCATATTCAAGCTGGGAGGACACCTAGCTGGTGCTGCATATTCAAGCTGGGAGGACACCTAGCTGGTGCTGCATATTCAAGCTGGGAGGACACCTAGCTGGTGCTGCATATTCAAGCTGGGAGGACACCTAGCTGGTGCTGCATATTCAAGCTGGGAGGACACCTAGCTGGTGCTGCATATTCAAGCTGGGAGGACACCTAGCTGGTGCTGCATATTCAAGCTGGGAGGACACCTAGCTGGTGCTGCATATTCAAGCTGGGGCTGCATATTCAACCTGGGAGGACACCTAGCTGGTGCTGCATATTCAAGCTGGGAGGACACCTAGCTGGTGCTGCATATTCAAGCTGGGAGGACACCTAGCTGGTGCTGCATATTCAAGCTGGGAGGACACCTAGCTGGTGCTGCATATTCAAGCTGGGAGGACTCCTAGCTGGTGCTGCATATTCAAGCTGGGAGGACACCTAGCTGGTGCTGCATATTCAAGCTGGGAGGACACCTAGCTGGTGCTGCATATTCAAGCTGGGAGGACACCTAGCTGGTGCTGCATATTCAAGCTGGGAGGACACCTAGCTGGTGCTGCATATTCAAGCTGGGAGGACACCTAGCTGGTGCTGCATATTCAAGCTGGGAGGACACCTAGCTGGTGCTGCATATTCAAGCTGGGAGGACACCTAGCTGGTGCTGCATATTCAAGCTGGGAGGACACCTAGCTGGTGCTGCATATTCAAGCTGGGAGGACACCTAGCTGGTGCTGCATATTCAAGCTGGGAGGACTCCTAGCTGGTGCTGCATATTCAAGCTGGGAGGACACCTAGCTGGTGCTGCATATTCAAGCTGGGAGGACTCCTAGCTGGTGCTGCATATTCAAGCTGGGAGGACTCCTAGCTGGTGCTGCATATTCAAGCTGGGAGGACACCTAGCTGGTGCTGCATATTCAAGCTGGGAGGACACCTAGCTGGTGCTGCATATTCAAGCTGGGAGGACACCTAGCTGGTGCTGCATATTCAAGCTGGGAGGACACCTAGCTGGTGCTGCATATTCAAGCTGGGAGGACACCTAGCTGGTGCTGCATATTCAAGCTGGGACGACACCTAGCTGGTGCTGCATATTCAAGCTGGGAGGACACCTAGCTGGTGCTGCATATTCAAGCTGGGAGGACACCTAGCTGGTGCTGCATATTCAAGCTGGGAGGACACCTAGCTGGTGCTGCATATTCAAGCTGGGAGGACACCTAGCTGGTGCTGCATATTCAAGCTGGGAGGACACCTAGCTGGTGCTGCATATTCAAGCTGGGAGGACTACTAGCTGGTGCTGCATATTCAAGCTGGGAGGACACCTAGCTGGTGCTGCATATTCAAGCTGGGAGGACACCTAGCTGGTGCTGCATATTCAAGCTGGGAGGACACCTAGCTGGTGCTGCATATTCAAGCTGGGAGGACACCTAGCTGGTGCTGCATATTCAAGCTGGGAGGACACCTAGCTGGTGCTGCATATTCAAGCTGGGAGGACACCTAGCTGGTGCTGCATATTCAAGCTGGGAGGACACCTAGCTGGTGCTGCATATTCAAGCTGGGAGGACACCTAGCTGGTGCTGCATATTCAAGCTGGGAGGACACCTAGCTGGTGCTGCATATTCAAGCTGGGAGGACACCTAGCTGGTGCAGCATATTCAAGCTGGGAGGACACCTAGCTGGTGCTGCATATTCAAGCTGGGAGGACTCATAGCTGGTGCTGCATATTCAAGCTGGGAGGACTCCTAGCTGGTGCTGCATATTCAAGCTGGGAGGACACCTAGCTGGTGCTGCATATTCAAGCTGGGAGGACACCTAGCTGGTGCTGCATATTCAAGCTGGGAGGACTCCTAGCTGGTGCTGCATATTCAAGCTGGGAGGACTCCTAGCTGGTGCTGCATATTCAAGCTGGGAGGACACCTAGCTGGTGCTGCATATTCAAGCTGGGAGGACACCTAGCTGGTGCTGCATATTCAAGCTGGGAGGACACCTAGCTGGTGCTGCATATTCAAGCTGGGAGGACACCTAGCTGGTGCTGCATATTCAAGCTGGGAGGACACCTAGCTGGTGCTGCATATTCAAGCTGGGAGGACACCTAGCTGGTGCTGCATATTCAAGCTGGGAGGACACCTAGCTGGTGCTGCATATTCAAGCTGGGAGGACACCTAGCTGGTGCTGCATATTCAAGCTGGGAGGACACCTAGCTGGTGCTGCATATTCAAGCTGGGAGGACACCTAGCTGGTGCTGCATATTCAAGCTGGGAGGACACCTAGCTGGTGCTGCATATTCAAGCTGGGAGGACACCTAGCTGGTGCTGCATATTCAAGCTGGGAGGACACCTAGCTGGTGCTGCATATTCAAGCTGGGAGGACTCCTAGCTGGTGCTGCATATTCAAGCTGGGAGGACTCCTAGCTGGTGCTGCATATTCAAGCTGGGAGGACACCTAGCTGGTGCTGCATATTCAAGCTGGGAGGACTCCTAGCTGGTGCTGCATATTCAAGCTGGGAGGACACGTAGCTGGTGCTGCATATTCAAGCTGGGAGGACACCTAGCTGGTGCTGCATATTCAAGCTGGGAGGACACCTAGCTGGTGCTGCATATTCAAGCTGGGAGGACACCTAGCTGGTGCTGCATATTCAAGCTGGGAGGACACCTAGCTGGTGCTGCATATTCAAGCTGGGAGGACACCTAGCTGGTGCTGCATATTCAAGCTGGGAGGACACCTAGCTGGTGCTGCATATTCAAGCTGGGAGGACACCTAGCTGGTGCTGCATATTCAAGCTGGGAGGACTCCTAGCTGGTGCTGCATATTCAAGCTGGGAGGACACCTAGCTGGTGCTGCATATTCAAGCTGGGAGGACTCCTAGCTGGTGCTGCATACTCAAGCTGGGAGGACACCTAGCTGGTGCTGCATATTCAAGCTGGGAGGACACCTAGCTGGTGCTGCATACTCAAGCTGGGAGGACACCTAGCTGGTGCTGCATATTCAAGCTGGGAGGACACCTAGCTGGTGCTGCATACTCAAGCTGGGAGGACTACTAGCTGGTGCTGCATATTCAAGCTGGGAGGACACCTAGCTGGTGCTGCATACTCAAGCTGGGAGGACACCTAGCTGGTGCTGCATATTCAAGCTGGGAGGACACCTAGCTGGTGCTGCATATTCAAGCTGGGAGGACACCTAGCTGGTGCTGCATATTCAAGCTGGGAGGACACCTAGCTGGTGCTGCATATTCAAGCTGGGAGGACACCTAGCTGGTGCTGCATATTCAAGCTGGGAGGACACCTAGCTGGTGCTGCATATTCAAGCTGGGAGGACACCTAGCTGGTGCTGCATATTCAAGCTGGGAGGACACCTAGCTGGTGCTGCATATTCAAGCTGGGAGGACACCTAGCTGGTGCTGCATATTCAAGCTGGGAGGACTCCCTAGCTGGTGCTGCATATTCAAGCTGGGAGGACACCTAGCTGGTGCTGCATATTCAAGCTGGGAGGACACCTAGCTGGTGCTGCATATTCAAGCTGGGAGGACACCTAGCTGGTGCTGCATATTCAAGCTGGGAGGACACCTAGCTGGTGCTGCATATTCAAGCTGGGAGGACACCTAGCTGGTGCTGCATATTCAAGCTGGGAGGACACCTAGCTGGTGCTGCATATTCAAGCTGGGAGGACACCTAGCTGGTGCTGCATATTCAAGCTGGGAGGACACGTAGCTGGTGCTGCATATTCAAGCTGGGAGGACACGTAGCTGGTGCTGCATATTCAAGCTGGGAGGACACCTAGCTGGTGCTGCATATTCAAGCTGGGAGGACACCTAGCTGGTGCTGCATATTCAAGCTGGGAGGACACCTAGCTGGTGCTGCATATTCAAGCTGGGAGGACACCTAGCTGGTGCTGCATATTCAAGCTGGGAGGACTACTAGCTGGTGCTGCATATTCAAGCTGGGAGGACACCTAGCTGGTGCTGCATATTCAAGCTGGGAGGACTACTAGCTGGTGCTGCATATTCAAGCTGGGAGGACACCTAGCTGGTGCTGCATATTCAAGCTGGGAGGACTACTAGCTGGTGCTGCATATTCAAGCTGGGAGAACACCTAGCTGGTGCTGCATATTCAAGCTGGGAGGACTACTAGCTGGTGCTGCATATTCAAGCTGGGAGGACACCTAGCTGGTGCTGCATATTCAAGCTGGGAGGACACCTAGCTGGTGCTGCATATTCAAGCTGGGAGGACACCTAGCTGGTGCTGCATATTCAAGCTGGGAGGACTACTAGCTGGTGCTGCATATTCAAGCTGGGAGGACACCTAGCTGGTGCTGCATATTCAAGCTGGGAGGACACCTAGCTGGTGCTGCATATTCAAGCTGGGAGGACTACTAGCTGGTGCTGCATATTCAAGCTGGTAGCTGGTGCATATTCAAGCTGGGAGGACTCCTAGCTGGTGCTGCATATTCAAGCTGGGAGGACACCTAGCTGGTGCTGCATATTCAAGCTGGGAGGACTCCTAGCTGGTGCTGCATATTCAAGCTGGGAGGACACCTAGCTGGTGCTGCATATTCAAGCTGGGAGGACACCTAGCTGGTGCTGCATATTCAAGCTGGGAGGACACCTAGCTGGTGCTGCATATTCAAGCTGGGAGGACACCTAGCTGGTGCTGCATATTCAAGCTGGGAGGACACCTAGCTGGTGCTGCATATTCAAGCTGGGAGGACTCCTAGCTGGTGCTGCATATTCAAGCTGGGAGGACACCTAGCTGGTGCTGCATATTCAAGCTGGGAGGACACCTAGCTGGTGCTGCATATTCAAGCTGGGAGGACACCTAGCTGGTGCTGCATATTCAAGCTGGGAGGACACCTAGCTGGTGCTGCATATTCAAGCTGGGAGGACACCTAGCTGGTGCTGCATATTCAAGCTGGGAGGACTACTAGCTGGTGCTGCATATTCAAGCTGGGAGGACACCTAGCTGGTGCTGCATATTCAAGCTGGGAGGACACCTAGCTGGTGCTGCATATTCAAGCTGGGAGGACTACTAGCTGGTGCTGCATATTCAAGCTGGGAGGACACCTAGCTGGTGCTGCATATTCAAGCTGGGAGGACACCTAGCTGGTGCTGCATATTCAAGCTGGGAGGACACCTAGCTGGTGCTGCATATTCAAGCTGGGAGGACACCTAGCTGGTGCTGCATATTCAAGCTGGGAGGACACCTAGCTGGTGCTGCATATTCAAGCTGGGAGGACTACTAGCTGGTGCTGCATATTCAAGCTGGGAGGACACCTAGCTGGTGCTGCATATTCAAGCTGGGAGGACACGTAGCTGGTGCTGCATATTCAAGCTGGGAGGACACCTAGCTGGTGCTGCATATTCAAGCTGGGAGGACACCTAGCTGGTGCTGCATATTCAAGCTGGGAGGACACCTAGCTGGTGCTGCATATTCAAGCTGGGAGGACACCTAGCTGGTGCTGCATATTCAAGCTGGGAGGACACCTAGCTGGTGCTGCATATTCAAGCTGGGAGGACACCTAGCTGGTGCTGCATATTCAAGCTGGGAGGACACCTAGCTGGTGCTGCATATTCAAGCTGGGAGGACACCTAGCTGGTGCTGCATATTCAAGCTGGGAGGACACCTAGCTGGTGCTGCATATTCAAGCTGGGAGGACACCTAGCTGGTGCTGTATATTCAAGCTGGGAGGACACCTAGCTGGTGCTGCATATTCAAGCTGGGAGGACTACTAGCTGGTGCTGCATATTCAAGCTGGGAGGACACCTAGCTGGTGCTGCATATTCAAGCTGGGAGGACACCTAGCTGGTGCTGCATATTCAAGCTGGGAGGACACCTAGCTTGTGCTGCATATTCAAGCTGGGAGGACACCTAGCTGGTGCTGCATATTCAAGCTGGGAGGACACCTAGCTGGTGCTGCATATTTAAGCTGGGAGGACACCTAGCTGGTGCTGCATATTCAAGCTGGGAGGACACCTAGCTGGTGCTGCATATTCAAGCTGGGAGGACACCTAGCTGGTGCTGCATATTCAAGCTGGGAGGACACCTAGCTGGTGCTGCATATTCAAGCTGGGAGGACACCTAGCTGGTGCTGCATATTCAAGCTGGGAGGACACCTAGCTCGTGCTGCATATTCAAGCTGGGAGGACACGTAGCTGGTGCTGCATATTCAAGCTGGGAGGACACCTAGCTCGTGCTGCATATTCAAGCTGGGAGGACACCTAGCTGGTACTGCATATTCAAGCTGGGAGGAAACCTAGCTGGTGCTGCATATTCAAGCTGGGAGGACACCTAGCTGGTACTGCATATTCAAGCTGGGAGGACTCCTAGCTGGTGCTGCATATTCAAGCTGGGAGGACACCTAGCTGGTGTTGCATATTCAAGCTGGGAGGACTCCTAGCTGGTGCTGCATACTCAAGCTGGGAGGACTCCTAGTTGGTGCTGCATATTCAAGCTGGGAGGACACATAGCTGGTGCTGCATATTCAAGCTGGGAGGACACCTAGCTGGTGCTGCATATTCAAGCTGGGAGGACTCCTAGCTGGTGCTGCATATTCAAGCTGGGAGGACTCCTAGCTGGTGCTGCATATTCAAGCTGGGAGGACACGTAGCTGGTGCTGCATATTCAAGCTGGGAGGACACGTAGCTGGTGCTGCATATTCAAGCTGGGAGGACACCTAGCTGGTGCTGCATATTCAAGCTGGGAGGACACCTAGCTGGTGCTGCATATTCAAGCTGGGAGGACACCTAGCTGGTGCTGCATATTCAAGCTGGGAGGACACCTAGCTGGTGCTGCATATTCAAGCTGGGAGGACACCTAGCTGGTGCTGCATATTCAAGCTGGGAGGACTCCTAGCTGGTGCTGCATATTCAAGCTGGGAGGACACCTAGCTGGTGCTGTATATTCAAGCTGGGAGGACTCCTAGCTGGTGCTTCATATTCAAGCTGGGAGGACACCTAGCTGGTGCTGCATATTCAAGCTGGGAGGACACCTAGCTGGTGCTGCATACTCAAGCTGGGAGGACTCCTAGCTGGTGCTGCATATTCAAGCTGGGAGGACACATAGCTGGTGCTGCATACTCAAGCTGGGAGGACTCCTAGTTGGTGATGCATATTCAAGCTGGGAGGACACATAGCTGGTGCTGCATACTCAAGCTGGGAGGACTCCTAGCTGGTGCTGCATATTCAAGCTGGGAGGACTCCTAGCTGGTGCTGCATATTTAAGCTGGGAGGACACCTAGCTGGTGCTGCATATTCAAGCTGGGAGGACTCCTAGCTTGTGCTGCATATTCAAGCTGGGAGGACACCTAGCTGGTGCTGCATATTCAAGCTGGGAGGACTCCTAGCTTGTGCTGCATATTCAAGCTGGGATGACACCTAGCTGGTGCTGCATATTCAAGCTGGGAGGACACCTAGCTGGTGCTGCATATTCAAGCTGGGAGGACACCTAGCTGATGCTGCATATTCAAGCTGGGAGGACTCCTAGCTGGTGCTGCATATTCAAGCTGGGAGGACTCCTAGCTGGTGCTGCATATTCAAGCTGGGAGGACTCCTAGCTGGTGCTGCATATTCAAGCTGGGAGAACTCCTAGCTGGTGCTGCATATTCAAGCTGGGACTGTCGTATATATCACTGGTCAACAACCAAAATGCTTCCAAGACCAGAGTAGCAATTTTCAACTAATTTTAGGTCACTGATAATGAATATCATGGTTACAATTGTTTGTTACCTCTACTTGTCAATATACACCTACGTGTCACAACAAGTTCCAACAGGCTTGTGGCGGTGTTTCTTACCACACTCACAGTCTCACTGACCTTTATTATTGTTCCAGCAGTCATAGAAGATGGTTGTGATGTACAAGTTTATATTTTTAGGTGAAAGGTCTGATTTTCTTTTCCAAACACTTTTTAAACTTATAATAAATATTCACTGAGCAAACTACTGATATGCATGCCAGGCATATTATATTAATTTTATTTTCCTACTGAATAATATAAATACTTCTGCTTAGCTGTCATGCTCTGTATTATAATGATAAATTAATGAATAAATTTTCTGTTTATCTTCTAATTGTTTGTTGTTGTTTTTCTTTCAGATGCCTCGTACTTGTGTGAATATTGCAGACAACTGCTACATTTGTAGTGAGGTAACCTTTGCATCACAGAAGCGCCGTATAACGGCTATGGTTAGAAAAGCATATCATCTATATTTTGGATGCAAGATTGGTGACCAGGATAAAAACTGGGCTCCACATATATGCTGCAACAATTGTACTACTAACCTTCGCCAATGGTTGAACAGGAAGAGGAGAGGAATGCCTTTTGCTGTGCCAATGACATGGCGGGAGCCAACAGTCCATACCAACAATTGTTATTTCTGCTTGGTACCTCCAGTATAAAAGGGCTTGTCAAAGATAAAAAAGGGGTCCACTGAATATCCAATCATTCCATCAGCTATTCGCCCATTTCCACATGGAGAAGGTCTACCTGTTTCTGATGCACCAACTTCGGTATCCTTCTAGTCAGATGAAGAAAGTGACGAGGAGGAAGAAGAGAAGGATGACAGTGCTGGATTACAGAGTGACCGAAACTTTGATGAAGCACACTCCTCTAGGTCACATCTCATAACAAAAAGGGGAACTCCATAACCTTGTCAGGGATCTGCAACTACCCAAAAATAAGGCAGGGCTGCTAGGCTCTCGTCTTCAACAGTGGTATCTCCTAGCAGCTGATGGAAAAATGGTACCAGGGAAAATGGAGCACAAGAATACTTGCAGACTATTGCTGGACATTGATAAGAGATGATTCTTCAGCCCACTATAAGCGTCAAGCAAAAACGCAGAGTAGGTACGGATTAGAGTTTACAACATACTGACACATATTGTACATTATAATATAATAATTAAATATTACATGTATCGTATCTTTAAACCTATAGCCAATAAGCATTTTTCAAGGTGATATTTGGATTCAGGGCATGAAAATACGTAAGAATTAACTAATCTCATTTAAGAAGCATACAACTTTTCAAAAATTGTTGACCAGTGTTGTGTACAATGTCCTATGACATAGAGGGTCCATCGTTTTATCCATTCGGTTTACGTGTTCCTCCAGTGATATGTCAAGAAGGGTGTAGTTTTTCACCTCCCAGTCTGCATTTCGTCTCCGATCTCTCCTCTCCTTCACCAAATTTTATATCCTTACACGTGTTTGGATTGAAATCCGGCAGCCATTTGACTACCCTAGTAATCTTTAAATATCATTAGAGGCCCATAATGTCTTCTTTTCGTATTCGTCTCGATAGTCATACATCACCTACAAAAAGAAACACTTGAGATACTGCCGTATGTGGCAATATCCTAAGTGTCTCTTAGTGGTATTAGTACTGATCCTTGGAGAACACCACGTTTTATCTCAATCCAACTTGATACCTCATCTTGTATTATTACTCTTTATCTTCTATCTTTCAAGTAATTTTTGATTCATTGCATGCCAACTTCTCATACTCATGCTCGTTGTTCAAGCTGTCTTTAGTGAGTGGATAGTGTCAGATGTTTTTTTCTGCAATCCATTAATGCAGTCAACCTACCCTTGTCTTTCTTGCTTTATCTCAGTAGCGATGTCACAGAGCTCCAACAAGTTGATCAGACAGATTTCCCGTCTCTGAGTCCATGTTAGTTTCCACTGATGAAGCTCCTCTTCTCTAGGTGATCCAGCGTCCTGGCAGTCTTCTCCATTGCTTTGGAAAGGACGCACGTCAGTGATACCGTCCTCTAGTTCAGCCTCTCTTCCAGCTATCCAATAGTTGTCCCGTCTCTAGCTACTTGCTGAAGATATTCGCTATATGATGCTGCTCCTTCTGTTAGTACCCAAGGAGGCACATGGCTAAGTCCCAGTCCTCATTCCTCGTTCTTACTACTTATGATGAATAGCGGGAACGGCAGTGACGGGAGCGAGGGTGATGGGATCGAGAATAATGGGAACGAGAGTGATTTCAGCAAACGTGATGAGCATGAGAATGATTGGAATGAGGGGTGAGAACGTGAGTGGTGGGAACGAGAAAGGAAAGAAAGTAATGAGAAAGAGACTGATGGGAGCTACAAGATAATTCTTCACATGGAATTCCTGCAATTTTAGACAGACTGTATCCTGAACGAAAGTTAATTATTTCCAGGGAGACGTGAGGAAGAGAGGTGATGGAACTTGAATGATTCGCCGGTAAGTGTCCCGGTCCGGGTCTTTTCCAGATGGTGACCCGGCGTGAGAGGTGATGGAAGGAGCTGAGGGATGGTGGGTAAGGGAAGGGGCTGAGGGAAGGGGAGCGATGGAAGGGAAGCGATGGAAGGGGAGTGATGGAAGGGGGGGCTATGGGTAAGGGAACACTTACTAGACGACTTAGTTCACTAATGAAAATCATAATTAGGGCAATACAGCTCCTGTACCTTCCTTGAACCTTCAGTCAACATTCAACAAGATTTTCACGATATAAGATCCTGCCGCCTAGCAAACTTACTGAAGTGTTTCAGCATCACTTAAAAAGTTTACTATGTAAACTAAAACTTCACGTAGTTCAGTTGGTAGAGAACTCAATCCACACACTAATGTCTGTGATTCGATCCCTGGTACGGGTGGAAACATTGGGCGTGTTTCCTTGAGACACCTGTTGTCCCTGTTCACCTAGCAGCAAGTAGGTACCTGGGTATCAGCCGACTGGTGTGGGTCGCATCCTGGGGACAAAACCTAAATTGCATGAAATGCTTTGCATAACTAGTGACTTTCTACTATAGTAAGTCACTGGTGTCAGCTATGGTCTGTATAAGTTGTATCATATGCTTGTAGAAATAAAGATTATTATTATTATTATTATTATTATTATTATTATTATTATTATTATTATTATTATTATTATTATGGCTTCCACGAGCCCAGGAATGTTGTGCCTACGTTCCTTAACTGCTACGACCATGTGCTATGTGCGCTACGCACGCCACAACTCGAGACTCAATGCACCACACCTAACTTCACCCTCAGGCGACAGATAGAAGCTCCTCGTCAGCCACCTCTGGTCCCCAGGTGATTGTGGTGAACATCAGTATACCACAGAGGCCGGAGGACACCCTCACTCTGGTCCCCAGGTGATTGTGGTGAACATCAGTATGCCACAGAGGCCGGAGGACACCCTCACTCTGGTCCCCAGGTGATTGTGGTGAACATCAGTATGCCACAGAGGCCGGAGGACACCCTCACTCTGGTCCCCAGGTGATTGTGGTGAACATCAGTATGCCACAGAGGCCGGAGGACACCCTCACTTTGGTCCCCAGGTGATTGTGGTGAACATCAGTATGCCACAGAGGCCGGAGGACACCCTCACTCTGGTCCCCAGGTGATTGTGGTGAACATCAGTATACCACAGAGGCCGGAGGACACCCTCACTCTGGTCCCCAGGTGATTGTGGTGAACATCAGTATACCACAGAGGCCGGAGGACACCCTCACTCTGGTCCCCAGGTGATTGTGGTGAACATCAGTATACCACAGAGGCCGGAGGACATCCTCACTCTGGTCCCCAGGTGATTGTGGTGAACATCAGTATACCACAGAGGCCGGAGGACACCCTCACTCTGGTCCCCAGGTGATTGTGGTTAACATCAGTATACCACAGAGGCCGGAGGACACCCTCACTCTGGTCCCCAGGTGATTGTGGTGAACATCAGTATACCACAGAGGCCGGAGGACACCCTCACTCTGGTCCCCAGGTGATTGTGGTGAACATCAGTATACCACAGAGGCCGGAGGACACCCTCAATCTGGTCCCCAGGTGATTGTGGTGAACATCAGTATACCACAGAGGCCGGAGGACACCCTCACTCTGGTCCCCAGGTGATTGTGGTGAACATCAGTATACCACAGAGGCCGGAGGACACCCTCACTTTGGTCCCCAGGTGATTGTGGTGAACATCAGTATACCACAGAGGCCGGAGGACACCCTCACTCTGGTCCCCAGGTGATTGTGGTGAACATCAGTATACCACAGAGGCCGGAGGACATCCTCACTCTGGTCCCCAGGTGATTGTGGTGAACATCAGTATACCACAGAGGCCGGAGGACACCCTCACTCTGGTCCCCAGGTGATTGTGGTGAACATCAGTATACCACAGAGGCCGGAGGACACCCTCACTCTGGTCCCCAGGTGATTGTGGTGAACATCAGTATACCACAGAGGCCGGAGGACACCCTCACTCTGGTCCCCAGGTGATTGTGGTGAACATCAGTATACCACAGAGGCCGGAGGACACCCTCACTCTGGTCCCCAGGTGATTGTGGTGAACATCAGTATACCACAGAGGCCGGAGGACACCCTCACTCTGGTCCCCAGGTGATTGTGGTGAACATCAGTATACCACAGAGGCCGGAGGACAACCTCACTCTGGTCCCCAGGTGATTGTGGTGAACATCAGTATACCACAGAGGCCGGAGGACACCCTCACTCTGGTCCCCAGGTGATTGTAGTGAACATCAGTATACCACAGAGGCCGGAGGACACCTCACTCTGGTCCCCAGGTGATTGTGGTGAACATCAGTATACCACAGAGGCCGGAGGACACCCTCACTCTGGTCCCCAGGTGATTGTGGTGAACATCAGTATACCACAGAGGCCGGAGGACACCCTCACTCTGGTCCCCAGGTGATTGTGGTGAACATCAGTATACCACAGAGGCCGGAGGACACCCTCACTCTGGTCCCCAGGTGATTGTGGTGAACATCAGTATACCACAGAGGCCGGAGGACACCCTCACTCTGGTCCCCAGGTGATTGTGGTGAACATCAGTATACCACAGAGGCCGGAGGACACCCTCACTCTGGTCCCCAGGTGATTGTAGTGAACATGGTGAACACACTCTGGTCCCCAGGTGATTGTACATCAGTATACCACAGAGGCCGGAGGACACCCTCACTCTGGTCCCCAGGTGATTGTGGTGAACATCAGTATACCACAGAGGCCGGAGGACACCCTCACTCTGGTCCCCAGGTGATTGTAGTGAACATCAGTATACCACAGAGGTCGGAGGACACCCTCACTCACCCCAGGTGATTGTGGTGAACATCAGTATGCCACAGAGGCCGGAGGACACCCTCACTCTGGTCCCCAGGTGATTGTGGTGAACATCAGTATACCACAGAGGCCGGAGGACACCCTCACTCTGGTCCCCAGGTGATTGTAGTGAACATCAGTATACCACAGAGGCCGGAGGACACCTCACTCTGGTCCCCAGGTGATTGTGGTGAACATCAGTATACCACAGAGGCCGGAGGACACCCTCACTCTGGTCCCCAGGTGATTGTGGTGAACATCAGTATACCACAGAGGCCGGAGGACACCCTCACTCTGGTCCCCAGGTGATTGTGGTGAACATCAGTATACCACAGAGGCCGGAGGACACCCTCACTCTGGTCCCCAGGTGATTGTGGTGAACATCAGTATACCATAGAGGCCGGAGGACACCCTCACTCTGGTCCCCAGGTGATTGTGGTGAACATCAGTATACCACAGAGGCCGGAGGACACCCTCATTCTGGTCCCCAGGTGATTGTGGTGAACATCAGTATACCACAGAGGTCGGAGGACACCCTCACTCACCCCAGGTGATTGTGGCGAACATCAGTATACCACAGAGGCCGGAGGACACCCTCACTCTGGTCCCCAGGTGATTGTGGTGAACATCAGTATACCACAGAGGCCGGAGGACACCCTCACTCTGGTCCCCAGGTGATTGTGGTGAACATCAGTATACCACAGAGGCCGGAGGACACCCTCACTCTGGTCCCCAGGTGATTGTGGTGAACATCAGTATACCACAGAGGCCGGAGGACACCCTCACTCTGGTCCCCAGGTCATTGTGGTGAACATCAGTATACCACAGAGGCCGGAGGACACCCTCACTCTGGTCCCCAGGTGATTGTGGTGAACATCAGTATACCACAGAGGCCGGAGGACACCCTCACTCTGGTCCCCATGTGATTGTGGTGAACATCAGTATACCACAGAGGCCGGAGGACACCCTCACTCTGGTCCCCAGGTGATTGTGGTGAACATCAGTATACCACAGAGGCCGGAGGACACCTTCACTCTGGTCCCCAGGTGATTGTGGTGAACATCAGTATACCACAGAGGCCGGAGGACACCCTCACTCTGGTCCCCAGGTGATTGTGGTGAACATCAGTATACCACAGAGGCCGGAGGACACCCTCACTCTGGTCCCCAGGTGATTGTGGTGAACATCAGTATACCACAGAGGCCGGAGGACAACCTCACTCTGGTCCCCAGGTGATTGTGGTGAACATCAGTATACCACAGAGGCCGGAGGACACCCTCACTCTGGTCCCCAGGTGATTGTGGTGAACATCAGTATACCACAGAGGCCGGAGGACACCCTCACTCTGGTCCCCAGGTGATTGTGGTGAACATCAGTATACCACAGAGGCCGGAGGACACCTCACTCTGGTCCCCAAGTGATTGTGGTGAACATCAGTATACCACAGAGGCCGGAGGACACCCTCACTCTGGTCCCCAGGTGATTGTGGTGAACATCAGTATACCACAGAGGCCGGAGGACACCCTCACTCTGTTCCCCAGGTGATTGTGGTGAACATCAGTATACCACAGAGGCCGGAGGACACCCTCACTCTTGTCCCCAGGTGATTGTAGTGAACATCAGTATACCACAGAGGCCGGAGGACACCTCACTCTGGTCCCCAGGTGATTGTGGTGAACATCAGTATACCACAGAGGCCGGAGGACACCCTCACTCTGGTCCCCAGGTGATTGTGGTGAACATCAGTATACCACAGAGGCCGGAGGACACCCTCACTCTGGTCCCCAGGTGATTGTGGTGAACATCAGTATACCACAGAGGCCGGAGGACACCCTCACTCTGGTCCCCAGGTGATTGTGGTGAACATCAGTATACCACAGAGGCCGGAGGACACCCTCACTCTGGTCCCCAGGTGATTGTGGTGAACATCAGTATACCACAGAGGCCGGAGGACACCCTCACTCACCACTCATCCTCCCTACATTTGAAAATAATTTTTTATTATTTATTTTGCTATTCTGCACCCTTCAGGACTATAATCCTATCTGATTTAACCTTCCCTGCCTCTCACAACTACTGGATCACTATGACATGGCCTTGGATGCACTGGAAGAAAATCAGAATGCAGATGTAATATACACAGACTTTGCAAAAGCATTTGACAAATGCGATCATGGCGTAATAGCCCATAAAATACGTGCTAAAGGAATAACTGGGAAAGTGGGGAGATGGATCTTCAACTTCCTAACAAATCGAACACAAAGAGTAGTGGTCAACAGAGTTAAATCGGAGGCTGCCATAGTGAAGAGCTCTGTTCCACAAGGCACAGTACTCGCCCCCATCTTATTCGTTATCCTCATATCAGACATAAACAGAGATATACACCACAGCACCGTATCATCCTTTGCGGATGATACTAGGATCTGCATGAGGCTGTCATCTGCTGAGGACGCGGTTAACCTCCAAGAAGATATAAACAAAGTTTTCCAGTGGGCAACGGTAAACAATATGATGTTCAATGAGGACAAATTCCAACTACTCCGTTATGGAAAACTGGAGGAGATAATAACTAGAACAGAGTATACTACTGACTCCGGCCATACAATAGAGCGGAAAAATAATGTAAGGGACCTGGGAGTAGTAATGTCTGAGGATCTCACTTTCAAGGATCACAACAGTGCCACGATCGCACGTGCAAAGAAAATGATAGGATGGATAATGAGAACTTTCAAAACGAGAGATGCCAAGCCCATGATGATCCTTTTCAAATCACTTGTTCTCTCTAGGCTGGAATACTGCTGTACATTAACATCTCCATACAAAGCAGGTGAAATCGCAGATCTAGAGAGTGTACAGAGATCCTTTACTGCACGTATAAGTTCTGTCAAGCACCTTAACTACTGGGAACGCTTGAAAGCACTTGACTTGTACTCGTTGGAACGCAGGAGGGAGAGATATATCATAATCTACACTTGGAAAATCTTGGAAGGAATGGTCCCAAATCTGCACACAGAAATCACTCCCTATGAAAGTAAAAGACTGGGCAGGCGATGCAAAATGCCCCCAATAAAAAGTAGGGGCGCCATTGGTACACTAAGAGAAAACACCATAAGTGTCCGGGGCCCAAAACTGTTCAACAGCCTCCCATCAAGCATTAGGGGAATTGCCAATAAACCCCTGGCTGCCTTCAAGAGAGAGCTGGACAGATACCTAAAGTCAGTGCCGGATCAGCCGGGCTGTGGCTCGTACGTCGGACTGCGTGCGGCCAGCAGTAACAGCCTAGTTGATCAGGCCCTGATCCATCGGGAGGCCTGGTCGTGGACCGGGCCGCGGGGGCGTTGATCCCCGGAATAACCTCCAGGTAACCTCCAGGTAACCTCCCCCGTGAATACAATCCACCCTTCAGAAAGGATACTTTGATTTTTGTAGAGGATAGAGAGTGAAGACGAACACGATGTTCAACTGGAATAAGCTTCAGTTGCTTAAATATGGAAAGAATGAAGAACTCAAAGGGGACACTGTTTACCAAACACAAAAGGATCATCAAGTAGCACGAGAGAAATACTCGAAAGATCTGGGTGTAATTATGCCGGTGACTTTTCTTTTTTCAGAACACAATAAGGCAAATGTCACGACAGTCAGGAAAATGACTGAGTGGATAATGAAAACCTTCAGAACGAGAGAACAGTGCCAATGGTGACACTATTCAAATCGTTCATGTTCTCTCGTTTAGAGTATTGTTCAGTGCCCACTGCCCCGTTCAGGCAGGGGAGTTAGATCTGGAACAAATATAGAAATCATTTATAGTCTGTAAACAGCCAATAAAGCATTTAAATTACAGGGAACGGAGGGGAGAGAGAGAGAGAGACATGATAATATATACCTGGAAAGAACTTAACTGCCTAGTTCCAAATCTGCGCACTGCCATAACAGCATGCTGGAATGAGCGATATGGGAGAAAGTGTAAAATAAACCCAGTGTAAAAAGGGACACCGTGGCCTGGTGGCCTGGTGGCTAAAGCTCCTGCTTCACACACGGAGGGCCCGGGTTCGATTCCCGGCGGGTGGAAACATTTCGACACGTTTCCTTACACCTATTGTCCTGTTCACCTAGCAGCAAATAGGTACCTGGGTGTTAGTCGACTGGTGTGGGTCGCATCCTGGGGGACAAGATTAAGGACCCCAATGGAAATAAGTTAGACAGTCCTCGATGACGCACTGACTTTTTTGGGTTATCCTGGGTGGCTAACCCTCCGGGGTTAAAAATCCGAACGAAATCTTATCTTATCTTATCTTAAGAGAACACTGTATCAACATTAGTGGTTCCAGATTATTTAACATCTTACCAGAAGATATCAGAAATACTGCTGGGACAATTGTAGAAGTACCCCCACCAAGTGGCGGATCAACCAGGCCGTGATGGATATGTGGGTCAGCAGGTCGCCAGCAGGAATAGCCTGGTTGACCAGGCAAGCACTAGATAAGCCTGGCCTAGGACCAAACTCCGGGAGAAGAAAAATTCTTGAAACTCATCAAAGGTAAAGGTAAGAAGTGCTTCCCTTCACTTCTCAGATTATATTATATTAACTCTTATAATCCTCAAGCTTGATGTGATCCTAGCAGCTTCAACACTTCCCTCTGAAGTTGTTGGTGCCAAATCAATTCGATTTTTCAACAACTTGCTGACGTACACTTTGCAAACAGGATTCTGCTAGTCGAGGTTCTCCCAGGTGTGGCCACAAGATTGCTGGTGATACTTCAGAAACTGCCCAGAATTTCCGGCTGTTTACATACAACAGTAGAGTAGAGCAGCATTTGAGAAGTAGAAATAAGTATCTAGAAGCGGAACTAGTGGTAGATACAACTGTGTGAGTGGCAGTGGAGCAGCACAAGTAGTTGTAATAAGACAGTGATAAGGAAATGTGTGAACTTTGGAACACTTACTTCCTCTCAGTTTTTACTCAGGAAGATACTTGAGAAATTCCAGAAATAATAGATTATGTAGAACAGGACGATAATAAACTTTGCACGATTGGGGTAACTAGAGTGACATGGTCCTCAGACAGATAGTGAAATTAAAGAACATAAGAAAGAAGGAACACTGCAACAGGCCTACTGACCCATGCGGAGCAGGTCCATTCCCCCCTACTCCGATTAGCCCAATGACCCACCCAGTCTGGTCACCTCCACTCAAGGCAGGAGCACGGCACCAGACCCAGCAGCACAAGCTAGTCAGGCCCAACTCACACCCACCCTCACCCACTCATGTATTCATCTAACCTATTTTTAAAACTACACAACGTTTTAGCCTCAATAACTGTACTCGGGAGTTTGTTCCACTCATCCACAACTCTATTACCAAACCAGTGCTTTCCTATATCCTTCCTGAATCTGAATTTTTCCAACTTGAAACCATTGCTGCGAGTCCTGTCTTGGCTGAAAATTTTCAGCACGCTATTTACATCCCCTTTATTTATTCCTTTTTTCCATTTATACAACTCGATCATATCCCCCCTAACAAATCTCCAGGCCCTGATGAACTGTTTGCAAGGGTGTTAAAGGAATGTAAAGATAAACTTAGCATACATTTTGGCTAATCTTTTCAATATATCACTACAAACTGGCATAGTGCCTGATTAGTGGAAAAGGGCAAAGCTGTAATACCTAATTACAAGGCAGGTGATAGGTTCTTAGTTTCGAACTATAGACCAATAAGCCTTACCTCCATAGTGGAAAAATTTATGGAATCAATAATTGCCGAGACAATTCGTAACCATCTTGAAAGGCATAAATTGATTAATGAATCTCAACACGGTTTTACAAAGAGGCGTTTCTGTCTTACGAATTTACTAACTTTCTTCACTAAGGTATTTGAGGAGGTAGATCATCGTAATGAATATGATATTGTGTATATGGACTTCAGTAAGGCTTTCGATAGAGTTCCACATCAGAGGCTATTGAGGAAACTTAAGGCACACGGAGTAGGAGAATTTTTTTCCTGGGTAGAGGCATGGTTGACAAATAGGCAGCAGAGAGTTTGCATAAATGAGGAGAAATCAGAATGGGGGCACGTCACAGGCGGTGTTCCACAGGGGTCAGTGTTGGGCCCCTTGTTATTCACAATCTACATAAAGGACACAGATAAAGGAATAAATAGCGACATAAGCAAATTTGCTAATGACACCAAAATAAGCAGTCCAATTCATTCTACTGAGGACATTAGATTTGAGTAGACTGATGCAGTGGTCGGAAAAGTGGCAGATGCAGTTTAATATAGACAAATGCAAATTTCTAAATGTTGGACAGGAAAATAACCATGCCACATATAAACTAAATAATGTAGATCTTAATATCACTGATTGCAAAAAGGATTTAGGAGTTCTGGTTAGCAGTAATCTGAAACCAAGACAACAGTGCATTAGTGTTCGCAATAAAGCTAACAAAATCCTTGGCTTTCTATCAAGAAGTATAAATAATAGAAGTCCTCAGGTTTTTCTTCAACTCTATACATCCTTGGTTAGGCCTCATATAGATTATGCTGCTCAGTTCTGGTCACCGTATTACAGAATGGATATAATTGCACTGGAAAACGCACAAAGGAGGATGACACAGTTGATCCCATGTATCAGAAATCTTCCCTATACCTGGAGTTTACCTAGAGAGAGTTCCGGGGGTCAACGCCCCCGCGGCCCGGTCTGTGACCAGGCCTCCTGGTGGATCAGAGCCTGATCAACCAGGCTGTTGCTGCTGGCTGCACGCAAACCAACGTACGAGCCACAGCCCGGCTGGTCAGGAACCGACTTTAGGCGCTTGTCCAGTGCCAGCTTGAAGACTGCCAGGGGTCTGTTGGTAATCCCCCTTATGTATGCTGGGAGGCAGTTGAACAGTCTCGGGCCCCTGACACTTATTGTATGGTCTCTTAACGTGCTAGTGACACCCCTGCTTTTCATTGGGGGGATGGTGCATCGTCTGCCAAGTCTTTTGCTTTCGTAGTGAGTGATTTTCGTGTACAAGTTCGGTACTAGTCCCTCTAGGATTTTCCAGGTGTATATAATCATGTATCTCTCCCTCCTGCGTTCCAGGGAATACAGGTTTAGGAACCTCAAGCGCTCCCAGTAATTGAGGTGTTTTATCTCCGTTATGCGCGCCGTGAAGGTTCTCTGTACATTTTCTAGGTCAGCAATTTCACCTGCCTTGAAAGGTGCTGTTAGTGTGCAGCAATATTCCATCCTAGATAGAACAAGTGACCTGAAGAGTGTCATCATGGGCTTGGCCTCCCTAGTTTTGAAGGTTCTCATTATCCATCCTGTCATTTTTCTAGCAGGTGCGATTGATACAATGTTATGGTCCTTGAAGGTGAGATCCTCCGACATGATCACTCCCAGGTCTTTGACGTTGGTGTTTCGCTCTATTTTGTGGCCAGAATTTGTTTTGTACTCTGATGAAGATTTAATTTCCTCGTGTTTACCATATCTGAGTAATTGAAATTTCTCATCGCTGAACTTCATATTGTTTTCTGCAGCCCACTGAAAGATTTGGTTGATGTCCGCCTGGAGCCTTGCAGTGTCTGCAATGGAAGACACTGTCATGTAGATTCGGGTGTCATCTGCAAAGGAAGACACGGTGCTGTGGCTGACATCCTTGTCTATGTCGGATATGAGGATGAGGAACAAGATGGGAGCGAGTACTGTGCCTTGTGGAACAGAGCTTTTCACCGTAGCTGCCTCGGACTTTACTCTGTTGACGACTACTCTCTGTGTTCTGTTAGTGAGGAAATTATAGATCCATCGACCGACTTTTCCTGTTATTCCTTTAGCACGCATTTTGTGTGCTATTACGCCATGGTCACACTTGTCGAAGGCTTTTGCAAAGTTTGTATATATTACATCTGCATTCTTTTTGTCTTCTAGTGCATTTAGGACCTTGTCGTAGTGATCCAATAGTTGAGACAGACAGGAGCGACCTGTTCTAAACCCATGTTGCCCTGGGTTGTGTAACTGATGGGTTTCTAGATGGGTGGTGATCTTGCTTCTTAGGACCCTTTCAAAGATTTTTATGATATGGGATGTTAGTGCTATTGGTCTGTAGTTCTTTGCTGTTGCTTTACTGCCCCCTTTGTGGAGTGGGGCTATGTCTGTTGTTTTTAGTAACTGTGGGACGACCCCCGTGTCCATGCTCCCTCTCCATAGGATGGAAAAGGCTCGTGATAGGGGCTTCTTGCAGTTCTTGATGAACACGGAGTTCGATGAGTCTGGCCCTGGGGCAGAGTGCATGGACATGTCATTTATCGCCTGTTCGAAGTCATTTGGCGTCAGGATAACATCGGATAGGCTTGTGTTAATCAAATTTTGTGGCTCTCTCATAAAAAATTCATTTTGATCTTCGACTCTCAGTCTGGTTAGCGGCTTGCTAAAAACTGAGTCATACTGGGACTTGAGTAGCTCACTCATTTCCTTGCTGTCATCTGTGTAGGACCCATCTTGGTTAAGTAGGGGCCCAATACTGGACGTTGTTCTCGGCTTTGATTTGGCATAGGAGAAAAAATACTTTGGGTTTCTTTCGATTTCATTTATGGCTTTTAGTTCTTCCCGCGATTCCTGACTCCTATAAGATTCCTTTAGCTTAAGTTCGATGCTTGCTATTTCTCTGACCAGTGTCTCCCTACGCATTTCAGATATATTGACCTCTTTTAGCCGCTCTGTTATTCTTTTCCGTCGCCTGTAAAGGGAGCGCCTGTCTCTTTCTATTTTACATCTACTCCTCCTTTTTCTTAGAGGAATAAGCCTTGTGCATACATCGAGTGCCACCAAGTTAATCTGTTCTAGGCATAAGTTGGGGTCTGTGTTGCTTAGTATATCTTCCCAGCTTATATCGGTTAGGACTTGGTTTACTTGGTCCCACTTTATGTTTTTGTTATTGAAGTTGAATTTGGTGAATGCTCCCTCGTGACTAGTCTCATTATGTCGGTCTGGGGCTCCATGCATACATGTCTGAACCTCAATTATGTTGTGATCTGAGTATATTGTTTTTGATATGGTGACATTTCTTATCAGATCATCATTGTTAGTGAAGATGAGGTCTAGTGTATTCTCCAGTCTAGTAGGCTCTATTATTTGCTGGTTTAAATTGAATTTTGTGCAGAGATTTGGAAGCTCGTGTGAGTGTGAGTTTTCATCAGAGCTGCCTCCTGGTGTTATTACTGCAACAATATTATTTGCTATATTCCTCCATTTTAGGTGCCTTAAGTTGAAATCCCCCAGGAGCAAGATGTTGGGTGCAAGAGCTGGAAGATTTTCCAGACAGTGGTCAATTTTTAACAGCTGTTCCTGGAATTGCTGGGATGTTGCATCCGGAGGCTTGTAGACTACCACAATGACTAGGTTTTGGTTCTCGACCTTTACTGCTAAAACTTCCACTACATCATTTGAGGCATTAAGCAGTTCTGTGCAAACAAGTGACTCTGCAATGTACAGGCCAACCCCCCCCCCCCTTTTTGCCTGTTCACTCTGTCACATCTGTATAGGTTGTAACCTGGGATCCATATTTCGTTGTCCAAGTGATCCCTTATGTGGGTCTCAGTGAAAGCCGCGAACATTGCCTTTGCCTCTGCAAGCAGTCCACGGATGAAAGGTATCTTGTTGTTTGTTGCTGGCTTTAGACCCTGTATATTTGCAAAGAAGAATGTCATCGGACTGGTGGTATTGTTGGTACTGGGGGGGGGGGGGATTTTTTTCCGGCATTAGTATCTGTATCTGTTGGTTTGGAGTGGAGGCCATCGACTGTGGTTCCACTCCAGGAATGACTGGATTTGGTGTACGATTTCTGCCATTTCCTGCCAGTTTTTTTTCCTTCCTGGCACTAAAAAACCTCTCCCTCTTGAGTGGCTGTGACTACCCAGGTTTTCCCATGGCCTGGATGTTTTGTATCTTTTTGTCCCCTTTAGATGGTGTGCCTGGCAATTTAAGTTATAGCACAGTCTTTCCTGTACTGAAGAGGTACACATTTCAGGGTGAAAAAGCTTACAGGAAGGGAATTTGCATTTTCCTGTTGTCATATGGGCATGGCATTTTCTAGGGTGGTCATAGTTGCACGTCCCGTCTGTTTTTCCAGATTTCCCATGCCTGCAGATACCAAGTGCATAGTATGTGCACAGGCTTGGTTTCCGTTTGCCTTGGGTTTCTGTGACTGTATTTCCTGTTGGTGCATGTTTCCCTGTCTTACTGCTATCCTCTCTAGCACCAACAATGGAGCTCCCACCAGTTGTTTTTGGTAATATATCCTCACTATTGCTAGTGGAGTCCTCTTGTTTGCTATTTCCTGCGGTATTTCTAGTTTGCAATATTGGTTTTGTCTTATCTTTGACTACACTTGTTTCCCTACTACGGCTCCTGTCCCCTATGAGGTCATTTATATGTATTCCTTCCTGCGTATAATTCCCAACTACCTGGACAAAATCTCCAGCTTCACCATTACTGTCTCCCAGGACAGCACGTCCAGCGTAGAGAACCTAAGATAATCCCAAAAAAATCAGACAAAGTAACTTATTTATTTCCACTGGGGTCTTTTTAATACCTTATTATTATTATACTATAAAGGAGATAATATCTTATTATTATACTTTTAAGGAGATATACTAGAAATAAGGTAAAATGAGCTATTTATAATTACATTTACAGGTTCTTACCCAAGGGCAACAGAAATAATGTGAAGATCAAAACAAGACCTTGGTTCACCTGAAGGTGTAGAGAGGTCGAAACTAAGTGTGCTAGATAATGGAAAAAGTATAAAAGACAAAGGACCCAGAAAAATAAGGAAATTAGCCGAAGAGCTAGAAATTAAAATTCACAGATAAGGAGGGAGGCCCAGCAGCAATACGAGAATGATATTCTAACGAAAGCCAAATGTGTCCGAAAGCTGTTGTACAGCTACATCAGGAGGATAACAACAGTCAAAGAAGTATGTGAAAAGTGTGTGAAACATCTCAGCAAACGGGGATGGATGGGTACATCAACAAGTACTGGACAAACTACATACAACCGAGGAGGAGGCGGTGAAGAGGCTGCTAAGTGAACTAAATACCTCAGAGGAAGTGGAATCAGACATCTCTTCGTGGGTCCAGAGGGAGGAAGCAGAGGCACTGTGTGCCACTAACAACACCCTTCAAAACATCTATCAAAACAGGGCAACTACCTGAAGTGTGGTTAGCTAATTAGCTTAATATGTTTATTATGCACCGCATACCCATCCTGTGGGAGGTAGTCAAAAGATTACAGAGGTACATAATGGGTCCAGGGACTGAAGCCCAAAGTTTTAATAGATGAACAAGTTACAAAGGTAATGAACTCCAGGTAGATCTGGTCACAATCATGACAAGTTACAGAGGTAATGAACTAGCTACACATCTATACATGGTTACAATCACTAACAAATTACAAAGTAATAAGCCATTCCAACGTCCACACCCAGTCACAACTGTAATGAGATATTAGTGCAAATAGTAATTAGGTCGCACACACACACATACACACACACACATACACACACACACACACACACACACACACACACACACACACACACACACACACACACACACACACACACACACACACACATACACACACACACACACACACACACACACACACACACACACACACACACACACACACACACACACACACACACACACACACACACACACACACACACACTGCGTGGGTCCGTGGGTGCAGACGTGGGCACACAAGGCTCCGAGAATCCTAGTGTTTTTAAGGGCGCAGTGACTCCTAACAGTAATCAGTGGTAGTGACATCGTCAGTGAGCAATAATACGAATGATAACTAAAGTTATTAGTTAGAAAAAGTCGTGAGAAAGCCTGAAATTATCCGTTATCCAAAATTATCCAAACGTTTTGGTCTACTAGGCAGCGGTAGGCCTGAAGCAGTGATGTCACGACAAGTTGTGTGCCATTATACATATAAAGTGAAGTGTATATAATGTGAAGTGTATACTATCATAAGTGAAAAGTGAAATCGCGTGAGGAACGAGGGATGTATGAGCACATGTGGTTATAATCATCACGGATGAAGGATCTCCAAAATAGGGATTTAGGCTACGTACGACGACTACGTCATCAGCATCTGGCAACTTGGCACGACCGTTGCCAACACAAGTATCACCTATATTGTGGTTTGCATGTCGCAGGCTTGGCTTGGCTTGGCCTTGCATCACTGTTAGATACTGGTCACTCACTCCTGCAAGCTATATTACAGTAGTTATTAGTAGTAAGAACACTTAGGAAGCTAGGAAGTCCTCTCTAAACGTGAACAAGAAAAACCAAGGGACAGGAGGAAGCTGCAAAGGAAGATTGGGCAGCAGAGCTCATAAAAAGAGATCATGAATGGGAAAAGAAACTAGAAGAACTTAGCATGAGAATGGAAGAGAGGATAGATATGGAAAGCAGGAAGTGGGAGGTGCATGTCAAAGCAGCAGAGGCTAGAATACAGAGTTTAGAAGAGGAACTGAAAAGTCTGAAACAGCCTAAAGAACTAAAGAACATTTTGGGATTGACAACAGAGACTGCTACCTCAGCCACAAATAAGGGGACTGTAGGGAAAGTAGAGGCACAACTGCATGGGGAAGCTCTATCAGAGGAGACTGTAGTAAATGAAAGAGCTAAGCTTTATGTGGAGGCCCTAACAGACAACAACAGAGCCCAAGGAAAGCCGAGAAGGGAAAATGACAGGCCACTGAGCCCAAGTACATTAGCCAGTGAAACTGAAGAAAGGAAAGCTGCAGTGCAGGAAACCAAATTAAATGAGGGGATACACAGGGATATGCAGTGGGAGAATGAAAGGGTGAGGTCAGTCTTTGTGTATGGGCTCCAGGAAGTTGAAGGGGAAACATATGAAGCAAGAAAACAAGGGAAAAAAAAGCAATTGAAAGCATCATGAAAGCAATAGGAGAAGACGACATGACCCAGCTGGAAAATTTTCAGAGAATAGGGGGGTTTGTAAAAAAAAAGAACCCGGCCAGTGAAAGTGACTCTCAAGGCAGAAGCGACTCGGACCAGGATCCTGCAGGAGAAAGCACGATTAAGGGACATGCCGTCATACAGGAAGGTGTATCTCGACCGCGACAGAACAAAAGAAGAAAGGCAGAAACTGAGAGAGATGGTACAAAGGCGAAAGGAGGAAAGAGAGGGGATGGAGAAGATAGACAGGAGATCCCAGACCCAGGAAGAAGATCAAATACAGCCTCCCTCACAACTTCCTATAGAAGCCTCCCAACCAGGTTAACCCCAGTGCAACCAAACACTCTAAATCAAAACACCCATGCCACATCCAATGCCCCCACCCACTACATTACAAACTCCACCCCCACAGCAACAACCCATAGTTCCTTACCAGGTCTCCCACTTCCCCATCCCCAATATACCTCCCAGACCAGTCTTAGAAAAGAAGTTGAAGGTGTGGTATACAAATGCAGATGGAATAACAAACAAGTATGAGGAGTGGCACAAAAGAATCAAAGAGACATCCCCAGACATAATAGCACTCACAGAAACAAAACTCACCAGAATAATAACAGATTCAATCTTTTCATCCGGATACCAAATCCTCAGGAAAGACAGAGGGAGGAGAGGGGGTGGAGGAGTTGCACTGCTCATTAAAAACCAGTGGGATTTTGAGAAAATGGAAGGAATGGATGGCATGGGCGAAAGGGACTACTTAGTAGGAACAATCCAGTCTGAGGGACATAAGGTGATAATTGCAGTAATGTACAACCCACCACAGAACTGCAGGAGGCCAAGAGAAGAATACGATGAGAGCAACAGAGCAATGATCGACACACTAGCCGAGGTGGCCAGGAGAGCACACATGGGGGGAGCAAAGTTACTAGTTATCGGTGATTTCAATCACAAGGAGATTGACTGGGAAAACCTGGAGCCCCATGGGGGTCCCGAAACATGGAGAGCCAAGATGATGGATGTGGTACTGGAAAACCTCATGTATCAACATGTTAGAGACACTACCAGAGAGAGAGAAGAGGATGAACCAGCAAGGCTGGACCTTGTATTCACCATGAGTAGTTCGGACATCGAGGGTATCATGTATGAAAGGCCCCTGGGAGCTAGTGATCATGTGGTTCTGTGCTTCGACTACATAGTTGAGCTCCAAGTGGAGAGAGTAGCAGGAATAGGCTGGGAAAAACCAAACTACAAAAGGGGGAACTACTCAGGCATGAGGAACTTCCTTCAAGACATTCAGTGGGAGAGGGAACTGACAGGAAAACCAGTACAAGAAATGATGGACTATGTAGCAACAAAATGCAAGGAGGCAGAGGAGAGGTTTGTTCCCAAGGGAAACAGAAATAATGGGAAGAACAGAACGAGTCCTTGGTTCACCCAAAGGTGTAGGGAGGCAAAAACTAGGTGTACTAGAGAATGGAAAAGGTACAGAAGACAGAGAACTCAGGAAAATGAAGAAATCAGCCGAAGAGCCAGAAACGAATATGCACAGATAAGAAGGGAGGCTCAGAGACAATATGAAAATGACATAGCATCAAAAGTAAAGACTGACCCGAAGCTGTTGTACAGCCACATCAGGAGGAAAACAACAGTCAAGGACCAGGTAATCAGACTGAGGAAGGGTGATGGGGAATTCACAAGAAACGACCAAGTGGTATGTCAGGAGCTCAACACAAGATTTAAAGAGGTATTTACAGTGGAAAGCAGTAGGACTCCAGGAAATCAGAACAGGGGGGCACACCAGCAAGTGCTGGATGAGGTACATATAACCAAGGAGGAGGTGAAGAAGCTGCTATGCGAACTTGACACCTCAAAGGCGGTGGGACCAGACAACATCTCTCCATGGGTCCTTAAAGAGGGAGCAGAGATATTGTGTGAGCCATTAACAAAGATCTTCAACACATCATTTGAAACTGGGCAACTCCCTGAGATATGGAAAATGGCAAATGTAGTCCCAATTTTTAAAAAGGGAGACAGACATGAGGCACTAAACTACAGACCTGTATCACTAACGTGTATAGTATGCAAGGTCATGGAGAAGATCATCAGGAGGAGAGTGGTGGGGCACCTGGAAAGAAACAAGTGTATAATTGACAACCAGCACGGTTTCAGGGAAGGAAAATCCTATGTCACAAACCTACTAGAGTTTTATGACAAGGTGACAGAAGTAAGACAAGAGAGAGAGGGGTGGATCGACTGCATATTTTTGGACTGCAAGAAGGCTTTCGACACAGTTCCTCACAAGAGGTTACTGCAAAAGCTAGAGGATCAGGCACACATAACAGGAAAGGCACTGCAATGGATCAGAGAATACCTGACAGGGAGGCAACAACGAGTCATGGTACGCGACGAGGTGTCAGAGTAGGCGCCTGTGACAAGCAGGGTTCCACAGGGGTCAGTCCTAGGACCTGTGCTGTTCTTGGTATATGTGAACGACATAACAGAAGGGATAGACTCAGAAGTGTCCTTGTTTGCAGATGATGCGAAGTTAATGAGAAGAATCAAATCGGATGAGGATCAGGCAGGACTACAAAGAGACCTGGACAGGCTAAAAGCCTGGTCCAGCAACTGGCTCCTTGAATTTAACCCTGCCAAATGCAAAGTCATGAAGATTGGGGAAGGGCAAAGAAGACCGCAGACACAATATAGTTTAGATGGCCAAAGACTGCAAACCTCACTCAGGAAAAAGATCTGGGGGTGAGCATAACACCGAGCATATCTCCTGAGGCGCACATCAATCAGATAACTGCTGCAGCATACGGGCGCCTGGCAAACCTACGGATAGTGTTCTGATACCTCAGTAAGGATTCGTTTAAGACTCTGTATATCATTTACGTCAGGCCTATACTGGAGTATGCAGCACCAGTTTGGAATCCACACCTAGTCAAGCACGTCAAGAAATTAGAGAAAGTGCAAAGGTTTGCAACAAGACTAGTCCCAGAGCTACGGGGATTGTCCTACGAAGAAAGGTTGAGGGAAATCGGCCTGACGACACTGGAGGACAGGAGGGTCAGGGGAGACATGATAACGACATATAAAATACTGCACGGAATAAACAAGGTGGACAAAGACGGGATGTTCCAGAGAAGGGACACAGACACAAGAGGTCACAATTGGAAGTTGAAGACTCAGATGAATCAAAGGGATGTTAGGAAGTATTTCTTCAGTCATAGAGTAGTCAGGCCGTGGAATAGCCTAGAAAGTGACGTAGTGGAGGCGGGAACCATACATAGTTTTAAGGCGAGGTATGATAGAGCTCATGGGGCAGGGAGAGAGAGGACCTAGTGGCAATCAGCGAAGAGGCGGGGCCAGGAGCTGTGACTCGACCCCTGCAACCACAAATAGGTGAGTACAAATAGGTGAGTACACACACACACACACACACACACACACACACACACACACACACACACACACACGCACACACACACACACACACACACACACACACACACACACACACACACACACACACACACACACACATGGTTTCAGGGACGGGAAATCCTGTGTCACAAACCTACTGGAGTTCTATGACATGGTGACAGCAGTAAGACAAAAGAGAGAGGGGTGGGTGGATTGCATATTCTTGGACTGCAAGAAGGCGTTTGACACAGTTCCACACAAGAGATTGGTGCAAAAACTGGAGGACTGTGGAGAAATTTTCTCCAGGAGGGGGTATCAGCCCCCTTCAGCCCCTTCAGCCCCTTTCAGCCCTGAGGGGCCAAGCCCTCTCAGAAGGGGCGAGCGTCTTGTTTACTGCTACAGTGAGTAATTGATCACAGATGCCGTACGAGTATGCGTGGTCAAATGACCTCTGCTCCTTGCAGTCCAGTGTTGCAAAGTGTATTTTTATAAGAGACAGTACATCTCTTACTTTAGCAGGACAATTAAGGAAAATCCTGCTCCCACTTTATTACCATGGTAAAAATAGTGGACATTGTTGTCTATGCTTAAGACAAACATTGTTTTTCAGACTTACAGGCATTTAGAATCACATTAGACAATAGTCTCAGATCTCTAGGTGCTAAATATGACCTAAGGCAATGTGATTGGTTTATCAGTGGTATTGTACAAGATAAGTTGTCACCACAAACTATTGAACGATTAAATATTATGTTCAATAAACGCTTTTTCACTTGTGAGGAAATTAGCAATGGTTTACAAACAATAGTTTCATGCATGCAAGCAACGAGACAAGATGAAAAATCCACAAATCCAGTGGATAACAAACCTTCAACTCAGTATAAAAAGAGTATACCTACTCCCATTAAACCACATAATGGGAAATCCCATATAGGCATTTATCAAGCTGTGAATACAACAGACAGTAAACAGACTGTCATACATAAACGTACTCCAAAATGTGTACTTTGTGATGGAACACATTGGACACAGTATTGTATTCAATACACATCAATGGAGGCACGTAAACAACGTGTTCATCAGCTGAAAAGATGCATCAAGTGTTTAGGTGAACACAAGGGAGGAAAATGCTCACTGAAGAAGTGTTTTAAATGCAAGGGTATGCATCATACAGCATTATGCCCAAATACTTTTGCTGAACAGCAGCAGACTTCCACAGAATCAGGAAGTCAACAAGCAACAGCATTAAATGTGAGAGATAAGTTTAAAGCAACTGCTCTCCCGATAGCTCGAGTTGAGTTATCTAATAAATTACACAAAACCAATGTGCTAACATTATTTGATCAAGGCTCACAAAGGTCCTTCATAAGAAGAACAGTGTTGCAGAAACTGAATAAACAACCCTATGCCAAAATACAGTTAGATATAGCTGGTTTTTTCCACAATTCTGGTAAACAGACATATGACCTAGCCAAAATCACTGTTGGTCTAGGAAACAGGAAAAAGACAGTAGAAGCTGTGGTAGTAGATGATTTGTCTAAGTCTGTGCAGATCCAGGGATTAAAAGAAATAGTTGCAGCACTGAAAGCAGCAAAGGTCAAGTTAGCCTGTCCTGACATACAGACGGACACAATTAGTCCAATTAATTGATTTAATCATTGGAAGTGATTATTATCACTGTTTTGTGCAAAATATAGTAAGTAAACATGATGTTCACTTGCTGAAAACAGCAGGAGGCCACATGATATGTGGTCCCATTCCCTCTCAAAGTGGGAAAGAAGCTGATATTGATTCAGTGGAAAATGCACTAGTTACGAGAATAACCACTGATCATGTACCACAGCAAAAATTATCATTACTGGAAGAAATGAATGAACCAGTTGATAAGTTGTGAGATTTAGATGCGATAGGTATTGATGTAAATAAACCAAGCCCACAAGAGTCTCAGACTTATAACCAATATTTGGACACTGTCAAGTATAAAGATGGACAGTATTGGGTTAGGTTACCATGGAAATTAAATCCACCACATCTGCCTAGCAATTATCGCATGGCTTTCGGACAAATGAAAGCACAAATACATGAGCTCAGGAAGAATCCAGAGTTACTGACTGTTTATGATAATATCATACAAGAACAGTTGGACAATAAATTCATTGAGGAAATAGTCGAAGATAAGTTGAAAACAGATGCTCATTATCTCCCGCACCATGGAGTCAGAAAAGATTCTGAAACCACTCCACTACGTGTTGTACATAATTGCAGCGCGCGTGCAAATAAAGATGTAGCAAGTCTTAATGACTGTCTGATGACCGGACCCTCACTAACTGAGAACCTTGGAGACGTGCTTATGAAATTTCGCACAAACCCATATGCCTACACGGCTGATATTTCCAAGGCTTTCTTAAGAGTAGGACTACAAGAAATAGATAGAGATTATACTCGATTCTTGTGGCCTGAAAATCCACATGATCCTCAAAGTCCTGTGAAAACTTATCGTTTCAAATCAGTATTATTTGGTGCAACATCCTCTCCATTCTTACTAGAAGCTACTCTAAATACACATTTGAAGAAATCTGAAAGTCCCTTCAAAAAAATCTTAAAGAAAAGTTTCTATGTGGACAATCTTCAAGGTACTGTGAATAAAGAGGAGGATTTGAAATCCTTATACAGAGAAGCTAACAAGGAGATGAAAGAAGCAAATATGCCTCTAAGGATGTGGAATACAAATTCAAAGCAATTAAGGGAACTTATCAAAGAAGATTTCCCTGAAACTGAAATTCCTGATTGCAACAATATGCTGGGACTTAATTGGAACACACAGGAAGATACTTTGAGTCCCAAAAGGATAAACAATAAATCATGCAGTACACTCACTAAACGTAGTTTACTGTCAGAGGTATCACAATGTTTTGATCCTCTAGGACTCGTCTCACCAATTACCATAAAAGGTAAAATGCTTATGCAAGATGCATGGAAACTCAAAATTGGATGGGATGAGAACTTGCCTCTAGAAATGAGTCAAGCATGGGATGAAATATCCAAGGAGTTTAAGCAACTTCATCAAATTAAATTTCCCAGACAAATAGGTCAAGAGGGAAACAAATACACATTACATGTGTTCTGTGATGCGTCAACCAAAGGTTATGGCGCTGTAGCTTACATGAGGAATGCTGAAGAAAGTACACTAATTACTTCAAAGGCCAGGGTAGCACCCTTGAAGGTCAGAACAGTACCACAATTGGAACTGACAGAACTCTATGTAGGTACAAAATTAGCTGTCTATCTCAACAAAGTACTTGATCATCTCACTATTGAAAAAACCGTGATCTGGAGTGATAATGAGGCAGTTCTCCAGTGGTTAAGAAATAATAAGAGTAAGTTGGTCTATGTACAGAACAGAGTAGCAGAAATAAAAGAGATGCAGAGAGATTATCTCTTTCTCCACGTCTCTACCCAAGAGAATCCAGCTGACATGTTGTCACGTGGTGTCCCACTCAAGAAATTTGTGGATAATAAATTATGACTCCACGGACCGAACTGGCTCTCTAATGAAAATAACTGGCCTCAGCAAAAAGCTCACATTATGCCAGAAGAAACAGTCTGATTGAACACAGCAGAAATAAGTTGTGTAAATACTGCAGACACGACAGAAATAGTCATTGATGGATCTAAATACTCATCTTTGGGTAAACTCTTAAGAGTTACAGCTCATGTCTTTAAATTCATTAAAGGAATAAAACCTGATTATGAATGTCTTGAACCCATTAAATACTGGGTGAAACTAATACAGAAAGATGTTTTCTCTACAGAATATAAATTTCTAGAAACACAAGATAAATCCCCAAAGAAACCTGTCATGATTAATTCTTTAGGACTTTATCTCGACTCAGAAAAGATTATAAGATGTCGAGGAAGAATTCACTACCTATAGAAGCCATACATCCAATATTGATCCCCAAGAATCATTGGCTAACAAAACTGATTGTGCAAAACGCCCACAGTAACGTGTTACATGGTGGGGTAGCTGACACACTTTGTCATATACGACAATCCTACTGGATACCTCAAGGTCGACAAAGTGTGAAAAAGCAAATAAAGGACTGTATTACTTGTCGTCACTACGATATGCGAGTATGTCAGTATCCAGGTCCACCTCCATATCCCTCTGAAAGAGTTTGTCATATCACTCCATTTGAGGTGACAGGTGTAGATTACACTGGACCAATAATTTTAACCAAAACAGTTGAAAAAGTTCCCATCAAGGTGTACATCTGTTTGTTCACTTGTGCTACGACTAGAGCAGTACATCTAGAAGTAGCCACTGACATGTCTGCTGAAACCTTTATCAAATTATTCAGAAGGTTTGCAGCCAGAAGGGCATGTCCGAGACTGATGATTTCAGATAATGCAACGAACTTTGTTGCTGGTGCTGCTTATATAAGCAAGAGCTTTGATCAACCAGAAGTACAACAGATGCTGAATCAACGCAGATGTCGTTGGAGATACATTCCTCCTAAATTTCCATGGCACGGCGGATTTTATGAAAGAATCATCGGCATTGTAAAACGTTGTTTAAGGAAGACTCTTCATCGTCAAAGAATCGACTTAGAAGAATTCCGTACAGTTGTGACTGAAATAGAAAATAGAGTCAACAACAGGCCTCTGACTTATGTTACCGATGATCTGGACAATTTAGAAGTGTTAAGTCCATCTCATTTACTCCATGGCAGAAGGCTCGAACCTGTTCCTCCCATGAATGATAAAGAAATCATAGAGGATCCTACTTATTTCGAACCTGAGCAACTCAGACGTAAATTCAAACACCTTAATAAAGTGATTGAATGTTGGGAGAAAATTTGGCGAGAAGACTATCTCACCTCATTGAGAGAACACTTCTATGGAGCTGGTGTTCCTGAAAATCATAAGTCCTTAAGACCTGGTGACATAGTGATTATTGACAATGATGGTCTGAGGTCCCAATGGCCACTTGGAAAAATTGTGACCATATATCCTGATGCAAATGGAATCATCAGGACATTTGATGTTTTGAGCAAAGGTGTAGTGAATAAGCGGACAATAAATAAACTAGTGCCGTTAGAATTACACAGTGTTGAAAACAAAATTAGTGATTCTCCAGAAACCACACAGACTAAAGCTGTTCAGAAAAGACAAGCAGCAGTGGTGGCGAGTGAGAAAATTAAATTAATGTCAAGTGATGAATAGTTCACCTGCAGCGAACCTCCGCCGCCCCCCAGTGTGGAGAAATTTTCTCCAGGAGGGGGGTATCAGCCCCCTTCAGCCCCTTCAGCCCTTTTCAGCCCTGAGGGGCCAAGCCCTCTCAGAAGGGGCGAGCGTGTTGTTTACTGCTAGAGTGAGTAATTGATCACAGATGCTGTACGAGTATGCGTGGTCAAATGACCTCTGCTCCTTGCAGTCCAGTGTTGCAAAGTGTATTTTTATAAGAGACAGTACATCTCTTACTTTAGCAGGACAATTAAGGAAAATCCTGCTCCCACTTTATTACCATGGTAAAAATAGTGGACATTGTTGTCTATGCTTAAGACAGCAAGAAACAAACATTTTGCTTTGCTTCATCGAGGAAGTGGCAAGGAAGCAAAGGTACTAGGTCAGCATTTTCTTTGTGCTAGGGGAGTGGCGGCATGGGGCGCTGTGGCGTCTTCAGATTACTTTTGACTCTACTGAGAGTGACACTGATGCCAGGATAACCAACAAAGAACACTGATCTGTGCATTAGTGTGGACAAAGTGTCTCACAAAACACGATAAACACTTACAGAGAAGTGTGATCAACTTCTTAGTGATATTGTGTGAACAATTATTGATGAACAGTGTAACAACGAGTGTTGCGATCCAACAGAGTGTAGTGCGACATTCTTCAAAGAACACTATTCTTCAATCAACTCAATGGATATCCGGGCGTAATTACGGGTCAGATACATATACCCAGGTAAGTGTTCTAACTCGTGATGTACTACTATTGACTGCGCAGTTGAGTATAAAGTCGTGAGTTAGTCACTTATCATAAACCCCGGTGATATGCAGACCATTGAGTCCACACAAGTAAGTCGTCAGCCATCATTGAATGAAATATGCTGACATAACACCCCCTAGGGGTAATTTATAATCTTACAAATTATATTTCTTGACAGCCCATGTTGAGATGGTTTCGACAGCTTCTAGACCTCGTCTGCAGGGGCGGCTGTGTAGACGATTTGCTGTCTTTTATCAGCTAAGTGTTCACTATATTTATATTTATAAATATTTTAGCTGGCATGCCATTTCTCAACAAGGACCAAGCAGGGATAACAGGGAAGGCACTACAATGGATCAGTGAATACTTGTCAGGAAGACAGCAGCGAGTCATGGTACGTGGCGAGGTGTCAGAGTGGGCACCTGTGACCAGCGGGGTCCCACAGGGGTCAGTCCTAGGACCAGTGCTGTTTCTGGTATTTGTGAACGACATGACGGAAGGAATAGACTCTGAGGTCCCCCTGTTTGCAGATGACGTGAAGTTGATGAGAAGAATTCACTCAATCGAAGACCAGGCAGAACTACAAAGGGATCTGGACAGGCTGCAGACCTGGTCCAGCAATTGGTTAATGGAGTTCAATCCCACCAAGTGCAAAGTCATGAAGATTGGGGAAGGGCAAAGAAGACCGCAGACGGAGTACAGTCTAGGGGGCCAGAGACTACAAACCTCACTCAAGGAAAAAGATCTTGGGGTGAGTATAACACCAGGCACATCTCCTGAAGCGCACATCAGCCAAATAACTGCTGCAGCATATGGGCGCCTAGCAAACCTCAGAACAGCATTCCGACATCTTAATAAGGAATCGTTCAGGACCCTGTACACCGTGTACGTTAGGCCCATATTGGAGTATGCTGCACCAGTTTGGAACCCACACCTAGCCAAGCACGTAAAGAAACTAGAGAAAGTGCAAAGGTTTGCAACAAGACTAGTCCCAGAGCTAAGAGGTATGTCCTACGAGGAGAGGTTAAGGGAAATCAACCTGACGACACTGGAGGACAGGAGAGATAGGGGGGACATGATAACGACATACAAAATATTGAGAGGAATTGACAAGGTGGACAAAGACAGGATGTTCCAGAGATTGGACACAGTAACAAGGGGACACAGTTGGAAGTTGAAGACACAGATGAATCACAGGGATGTTAGGAAGTATTTCTTCAGCCACAGAGTAGTCAGTAAGTGGAATAGTTTGGGAAGCGATGTAGTGGAGGCAGGATCCATACATAGCTTTAAGCAGAGGTATGATAAAGCTCACGGTTCAGAGAGTGACCTAGTAGCGATCAGTGAAGAGGCGGGGCCAGGAGCTCGGACTCTACCCCCGCAACCTCAACTAGGTGAGTACAACTAGGTGAGTACACACACACCTATTTTTGGTATATGTGAATGACATGATGGAAGGGATAAACTCAGAAGTGTCCCTGTTCACAGATGATGTGAAGTTAATGAGGAGAATTAAATCAGATGAGGATCAGGCAGGACTTCAAAGAGACCTGGACAGGCTGGACGCCTGGTCCAGCAACTGGCTTCTCGAATTTAACCCCGCCAAATGCAAAGTCATGAAAATCGGGGAATGGTAAAGAACACCGCAGACAGAGTATAGGCTAGGTGGCCAATGACTGCAAACCTCACTCATTGAGAAAGATCTTGGGGTGAGTATAATACCTAGCATGTCGCCGGAGGCACACATCAACCAGATAACTGCTGAAGCATATGGGCGCCTGGCAAACCTGAGAATAGCGTTCCGATACCTAAGTAAGGAATTGTTCAAGACTCAGTACACCGTGTACGTCAGGCCCATACTGGAGTATGCAGCACCAGTTTGGAACCCACACCTGGTCAAGCACGTCAAGAAATTAGAGAAAGTGCAAAGGTTTGCAACAAGGCTAGTTCCAGAGCTAAGGGGAATGCCCTACTAAGTAAAGTTAAGAGAAATCGGCCTAACGATACTGGAGGACAGGAGGGTTAAGGGAGACATTATAAAGACATATAAAATACTTAGAGGAATAGATAAGGTGGACGGAGACAGGATGTTCCAGAGATGGGACGCAGAAACATGGGATCACAATTGGAAGCTGAAGATTCCGATGAGTCAAAGGGATGTTAGGAAGTATTTCTTCAGTCATAGAGTTATCAGGAAGTGGAATAGTCTGGTAAGTGACGTAGTGGAGGCAGGAACCATACATAGCTTTAAGACGAGGTTTGATAGAGCTCATATAGCAGGGAGAGAGAGGACCTATTAGCGATCAGTAAAGAGGCGGGGCCAGGAGCTATGACTCGACCCCTGCAACCTCAAATAGGTGAGTACAGATACATACACACACACTCACACACATGACCACACAAACACACACATACACATATATGCAAGTACACACACACACACACACACACACGTAATGCTTTATTTACAGTGAGCAAAGTCAGGGTATTTTTCCAGAATGGTCTGTAATATACCACTGTGGATAAATAATGAACTTAGAGACAACTCACTCAGAAATGTTCAAGAAATGAGGGGTGAAAGACGGTAAATGTAGTCCCAATCTTTAAGAAAGGTGACAGGCAGGTGGATTAAACCACAGACCAGTGTCACTGACATGTATAGTATGCAAAGTCATTGAGAAGCTTGTCAGGAAGACTGGTGGAGGACCTAGAAGTTTAACGACAAAGTGGCAGAAGTAAGACAGGAGTGAGAAGGATGGGTAGAATGCATTGTACTTAGACTGCAAGGCGGCTCTCGATACAGTTCTGCACAAGAGATTAGTGTAAAACCTAGAAGAGCAGGAAGGAATAACAGGAAAGGCATTGCAATGGATCAGAGAATACCTGAAGGAAGGAAACAACGAGTGATGGTACGTGACGAGGTGTCAGAGTGGGCGTCTGTGACTAGCGGACTTCCACAAGAGTTAGTCCTAGGGCCGGTGCTGTTTCTGGTATATGTGAATGGTATGACAAAAGGGATAGATTCAGAGGTGTCCCCTTGAGGACACGAGAGATGGAGGGGCATGATGAAGACATAAAATACTGAGAGGAACTGACAGGGTGGATAGGGACAGAATGTTCCAGAGATGGGACACAGCAACAAGGGAACACAATTAAAGTTGAAAATTCAGATGAGTCACAGGGATATTAGGAAGAATTTCTTCAGCTATAAAGTTGTCAGGAAGTGGAACAATTTGGAGAGTTATGTAGTGGAAACAGGATGCATACAGAGCTTTAAGAAGAGATACGACAAAACTCATGGAGCAGGGTGAAAGTGAACCTAGTAGCGACAACCGAAGAAGAGGGGCCAGGAGCTGTGAATCAACCCCTGCAAGGACAAATATGTGAGTACAATGCACCACAATACACCACAACTCACCTCAGCTCACCACAGCACACAACAGCTAACCACAGTTCACTACAGTACACTACACCATACCACAGCTCACCACAGCACACCACAGCACACCACAGCACACTACAACACACCACAGCACACCACAACACACCACAGCACACCACAGTACACCATAGCACACCACAGCACACAACAGGACATCACAGCACACCACAGCATACCACAGCACACCACAGCACACCAAAGCACACCACAGCATACCACAGCACAGCACAGCACAGCACAGCACACCACAGCTCACCACATCACACCACAGCTCATACAGCACACCACAGCACACCACAGCAGAGCACACCACAGCACACAACAGCATACCACATCACACCACAACTCAAAACAGTTCACCACAGCACACCACAGCACTCCACAGCTCACCACAGCACACCACAGCATACCACACCACACCACAGCTCACCACAGCTCACCAGAGCACACCAGAGCACACCACAGCACACCACAGCACACCGCAGCACACCACAGCACGCCACAGCATACCACAGCACACCACAGCCCATCACAGCACACCACAGCCCACCACAGCACACCACAGCTCACCTCAGAATACCACAGCACACGACAGCATACAACATCACACCACTGCATACCACAGCACACCACAGCATACCACAGCCCACCACTGCACACCACAGCACACCACAGCACACCACAGCATACCACAGCACAACACAGCACAATGCAGCACACCACAGCACACCACAGCACACAACAGCATACCACAGCACACCACAGATTACCACATCACACCACAGCCCACCACAGCACACCACAGCACACCACAGCTAACCACAGCACACCACAGCTCACCACAGCACAATTCAGCACACCACAGCACACCACAGCACACCACAACACACCACAGCCTACCACATCACACCACAGCCCACCACAGCACACCAGAGCTCACCTCAGTATACCACAGCACACCACAGCATACCACATCACACCACAGCATACCACAGCACACCACAGCATACCACAGCCCACCACAGCACACCACAGCACACCACAGCACACCACAGCATACCACAGCACACCACAGCACACCACAGCACACCACAGCTCACCACAGCACACCACAGCTCACCACAGCACACCACAGCACCCCACACTCACAATAGCACACCACAGCACACCACAGCAAAACACAACACACCACAGCACACCACAGCATACCACAGCACACCACAGCACACCACAGCATAACACAGTACACAACAGCTCACCACAGCACACCGCAGCACAGCACAGCACAGCACACCACAGCACCCCACAGCTCACCACAGCACACCACAGCTCAACACAGGACACCACAGCACACCACAGTACGCCACAGCACACCACAGCACACCACAGCACACCACAGCATACCACAGTACACTACAGCTCACCACAGCACACCACAGCACACCACATCACACCACAGCTCACCACAGCACATCACAGCACACCGCAGCATACCACATCACATTACAGAACACCACAACACACCACAGCACAGCACAGCACACCAAAGCACACCACAGCTCACCACAGCACACCACAGCTCACCACAGCACACCCCAGCACACCACAACACACAACAGCACACCACAGCACACCACATTACACCACAGCTCACCACAGCTTACCACAGCACACCACAGCACACCTCAGCACACCACAGCACACCACAGCATATCACAGCACACCACAGCATACCACATCACATCACAGCTCACCACAGCTTACCACCGCACACCACAGCACACCACATCTCACCTCAGCTTACCACAGCACACCACAGCATACCACATCACATCACAGCATACCACAACACACCACACCATACCACAGCACACCACAGCAAATCACAGAACACTAAAGCACACCACAGCACACCACAGCTCCCCACAGCACACAACAGCTCACCACAGCACACCACAGCACACCAAAGCACACCACAGGACACCACAGCACACCAGAGCAAACAACAGCACACCACAGAACACCACAGCCCACCACAGCACATCAGAGCTCACCTAAGCATACCACAGCACACCAGAGCATACCACATCACACCACAGCATATCACAGGACACTGCAGCATACCACATCACACCACAGCTCACCACAGCTCACCACAGAACACCACAGCACACCACAGCACACCACAGCACACCACAGCACACCACAGCATATCTCAGCACACAACAGCCCACCAGAGCACACCACAGCCCACCACAGCACACCACAGCTCACATCAGCTTACCACATCACATCACAGCGTACAACATCACACCACAGCATACCACAACACACCACAGCGTACCACATCCCACCACAGCACACCACAGCACACCACAGCACACCAAAGCACACCACAGCATACCATATCACACCACAGCACACCACAGAACACCACAGCTCACTTCAGCTTACCAAAGCACATCACAGCACACCACATCACACCACAGCATACCACAGCACACCACAACATACCACAGCCCACCACAGCACACCACACCACACCACAGCTCACCACAGCACACCACAGCTCACCACAGCACACCACAGCACACTACAGCATACCACAGCACACCACTGTCCACCACAGCACACCACAGCCCACCACAACACACCACAGCTCACCTCAGCATAACACATCACACCACAGCATACCACATCACACCACAGCATACCACAGCACACCACAGCATACTGCAGCCCACCACAGCACAGCACACCACAGCTCACCACTTCACACCACAGCACACCGCAGCTCACCACAGTACACCACAGCATACCACATCACACCACAGGTCACCACAGCTCACCACAGCACACCACAGTATATCAGAGCACACCACAGCACACCGCAGTATATCAGAGCACACCTCAGCTCACCACAGCTCACCACAGCTCACCACAGCACACCACAGCACACCAAAGCACACCACAGTACACCACAGCATACCACAGCACACCATAGCACATCACAGCATACCACAGCACACCACAGCACACCACAGCACACCACAGCATTCCTCAGCACGCCACAGCACACCACAGCATACCACAGCACAACACAGCACACCACAGCACACCACAGCATACCTCAGCTCACCACAGCACACCACAGCTCACCACAGCACACCACAGAACACCACAGCACACCACAGCACACCACAGCATATCACAGCACACAACAGCCCACCACAGCACACCACAACCCACCACAGCACACCACAGCATACTACATCACACCACAGCATAGCACAGCACACCACAGCATACCACAGCCCACCAAAGCATATCACAGCACACCACAGCACACCACAGCACACCACAGGTCGCCACAGCACAACACAGCTCACCACAGCACACCTCAGCATACCACAGCACACCACAGCACACAAGAGCATATCAGAGCACACAACAGCCCACCACAGACAACCACAGCTCACCACAGCACATCACAGCACGCCACAGCATACCACAACACACCACAGCACACCACCGCATACCACAGCATACCACAGCACACTACAGCACACCACAGCTCACCACAGCACACCACAGCATACCACATCACACCACAGCTCACCACAGCTCACCACAGCACACCACAGCACACCACAGGACACCCCAGAACACCACAGTATACCACAGCACACCACAGCATACCAAAGCACACTACAGCACACCACAGCTCATCACAGCACACCACAGCACACCACAGCTCACCACAGCACAGCACAGCATACCACAGCACACCACAGCACACCACAGCATATCAAAGCACACCACAGCACGCCACAGCACACCACAGAATACCACAGCACTCCACAGCACACCACAGCATACCACAGCACACCACAGCTCTCCACAGCACACCACAGAACACCACAGGTTAACACAGCACACCACAGCTCACCACTGCACACCACAGCACACCACAGCACAACACAGCATACCTCATCAAACCACAGGCCACCACAGCTCACCACAGTACACCACAGAATGTCAGAGCACACCACAGCACACCACAGTATATCAGAGCACACCACAGCTCACCACAGCACACCACAGCTCACCACAGCACACCACAGCACACCACAGCACACCACAGCACACCACAGCTCACAACAGCACACCACAACACACCACAGCACACCACAGCACACCACAGCACACCACAGCACACCACAGCTCACCACAGCACACCACAGCTCACCACAGCACACCACAGCACCCCACACTCACAATAGCACACCACAGCACACCACAGCAAAACACAACACACCACAGCACACCACAGCATACCACAGCACACCACAGCACACCACAGCATAACACAGTACACAACAGCTCACCACAGCACACCGCAGCACAGCACAGCACAGCACACCACAGCACCCCACAGCTCACCACAGCACACCACAGCTCAACACAGGACACCACAGCACACCACAGTACGCCACAGCACACCACAGCACACCACAGCACACCACAGCATACCACAGTACACTACAGCTCACCACAGCACACCACAGCACACCACATCACACCACAGCTCACCACAGCACATCACAGCACACCGCAGCATACCACATCACATTACAGAACACCACAACACACCACAGCACAGCACAGCACACCAAAGCACACCACAGCTCACCACAGCACACCACAGCTCACCACAGCACACCCCAGCACACCACAACACACAACAGCACACCACAGCACACCACATTACACCACAGCTCACCACAGCTTACCACAGCACACCACAGCACACCTCAGCACACCACAGCACACCACAGCATATCACAGCACACCACAGCATACCACATCACATCACAGCTCACCACAGCTTACCACCGCACACCACAGCACACCACATCTCACCTCAGCTTACCACAGCACACCACAGCATACCACATCACATCACAGCATACCACAACACACCACACCATACCACAGCACACCACAGCAAATCACAGAACACTAAAGCACACCACAGCACACCACAGCTCCCCACAGCACACAACAGCTCACCACCGCACACCACAGCACACCAAAGCACACCACAGGACACCACAGCACACCAGAGCAAACAACAGCACACCACAGAACACCACAGCCCACCACAGCACATCAGAGCTCACCTAAGCATACCACAGCACACCAGAGCATACCACATCACACCACAGCATATCACAGGACACTGCAGCATACCACATCACACCACAGCTCACCACAGCTCACCACAGAACACCACAGCACACCACAGCACACCACAGCACACCACAGCATATCTCAGCACACAACAGCCCACCAGAGCACACCACAGCCCACCACAGCACACCACAGCTCACATCAGCTTACCACATCACATCACAGCGTACAACATCACACCACAGCATACCACAACACACCACAGCGTACCACATCCCACCACAGCACACCACAGCACACCACAGCACACCAAAGCACACCACAGCATACCATATCACACCACAGCACACCACAGAACACCACAGCTCACTTCAGCTTACCAAAGCACATCACAGCACACCACATCACACCACAGCATACCACAGCACACCACAACATACCACAGCCCACCACAGCACACCACACCACACCACAGCTCACCACAGCACACCACAGCTCACCACAGCACACCACAGCACACTACAGCATACCACAGCACACCACTGTCCACCACAGCACACCACAGCCCACCACAACACACCACAGCTCACCTCAGCATAACACATCACACCACAGCATACCACATCACACCACAGCATACCACAGCACACCACAGCATACTGCAGCCCACCACAGCACAGCACACCACAGCTCACCACTTCACACCACAGCACACCGCAGCTCACCACAGTACACCACAGCATACCACATCACACCACAGGTCACCACAGCTCACCACAGCACACCACAGTATATCAGAGCACACCACAGCACACCACAGTATATCAGAGCACACCTCAGCTCACCACAGCTCACCACAGCTCACCACAGCACACCACAGCACACCAAAGCACACCACAGTACACCACAGCATACCACAGCACACCATAGCACATCACAGCATACCACAGCACACCACAGCACACCACAGCACACCACAGCATTCCTCAGCACGCCACAGCACACCACAGCATACCACAGCACAACACAGCACACCACAGCACACCACAGCATACCTCAGCTCACCACAGCACACCACAGCTCACCACAGAACACCACAGAACACACAGCACACCACAGAACACCACAGCATATCACAGCACACAACAGCCCACCACAGCACACCACAACCCACCACAGCACACCACAGCATACTACATCACACCACAGCATAGCACAGCACACCACAGCATACCACAGCCCACCAAAGCATATCACAGCACACCACAGCACACCACAGCACACCACAGGTCGCCACAGCACAACACAGCTCACCACAGCACACCTCAGCATACCACAGCACACCACAGCACACAAGAGCATATCAGAGCACACAACAGCCCACCACAGACAACCACAGCTCACCACAGCACATCACAGCACGCCACAGCATACCACAACACACCACAGCACACCACCGCATACCACAGCATACCACAGCACACTACAGCACACCACAGCTCACCACAGCACACCACAGCATACCACATCACACCACAGCTCACCACAGCTCACCACAGCACACCACAGCACACCACAGGACACCCCAGAACACCACAGTATACCACAGCACACCACAGCATACCAAAGCACACTACAGCACACCACAGCTCATCACAGCACACCACAGCACACCACAGCTCACCACAGCACAGCACAGCATACCACAGCACACCACAGCACACCACAGCATATCAAAGCACACCACAGCACGCCACAGCACACCACAGAATACCACAGCACTCCACAGCACACCACAGCATACCACAGCACACCACAGCTCTCCACAGCACACCACAGAACACCACAGGTTAACACAGCACACCACAGCTCACCACTGCACACCACAGCACACCACAGCACAACACAGCATACCTCATCAAACCACAGGCCACCACAGCTCACCACAGTACACCACAGAATGTCAGAGCACACCACAGCACACCACAGTATATCAGAGCACACCACAGCTCACCACAGCACACCACAGCTCACCACAGCACACCACAGCACACCACAGCACACCACAGCACACCACAGCTCACAACAGCACACCACAACACACCACAGCACACCACAGCACACCACAGCACACCACAGCACACCACAGCTCACCACAGCACACCACAGCTCACCACAGCACACCACAGCACCCCACACTCACAATAGCACACCACAGCACACCACAGCAAAACACAACACACCACAGCACACCACAGCATACCACAGCACACCACAGCACACCACAGCATAACACAGTACACAACAGCTCACCACAGCACACCGCAGCACAGCACAGCACAGCACACCACAGCACCCCACAGCTCACCACAGCACACCACAGCTCAACACAGGACACCACAGCACACCACAGTACGCCACAGCACACCACAGCACACCACAGCACACCACAGCATACCACAGTACACTACAGCTCACCACAGCACACCACAGCACACCACATCACACCACAGCTCACCACAGCACATCACAGCACACCGCAGCATACCACATCACATTACAGAACACCACAACACACCACAGCACAGCACAGCACACCAAAGCACACCACAGCTCACCACAGCACACCACAGCTCACCACAGCACACCCCAGCACACCACAACACACAACAGCACACCACAGCACACCACATTACACCACAGCTCACCACAGCTTACCACAGCACACCACAGCACACCTCAGCACACCACAGCACACCACAGCATATCACAGCACACCACAGCATACCACATCACATCACAGCTCACCACAGCTTACCACCGCACACCACAGCACACCACATCTCACCTCAGCTTACCACAGCACACCACAGCATACCACATCACATCACAGCATACCACAACACACCACACCATACCACAGCACACCACAGCAAATCACAGAACACTAAAGCACACCACAGCACACCACAGCTCCCCACAGCACACAACAGCTCACCACCGCACACCACAGCACACCAAAGCACACCACAGGACACCACAGCACACCAGAGCAAACAACAGCACACCACAGAACACCACAGCCCACCACAGCACATCAGAGCTCACCTAAGCATACCACAGCACACCAGAGCATACCACATCACACCACAGCATATCACAGGACACTGCAGCATACCACATCACACCACAGCTCACCACAGCTCACCACAGAACACCACAGCACACCACAGCACACCACAGCACACCACAGCATATCTCAGCACACAACAGCCCACCAGAGCACACCACAGCCCACCACAGCACACCACAGCTCACATCAGCTTACCACATCACATCACAGCGTACAACATCACACCACAGCATACCACAACACACCACAGCGTACCACATCCCACCACAGCACACCACAGCACACCACAGCACACCAAAGCACACCACAGCATACCATATCACACCACAGCACACCACAGAACACCACAGCTCACTTCAGCTTACCAAAGCACATCACAGCACACCACATCACACCACAGCATACCACAGCACACCACAACATACCACAGCCCACCACAGCACACCACACCACACCACAGCTCACCACAGCACACCACAGCTCACCACAGCACACCACAGCACACTACAGCATACCACAGCACTCCACTGTCCACCACAGCACACCACAGCCCACCACAACACACCACAGCTCACCTCAGCATAACACATCACACCACAGCATACCACATCACACCACAGCATACCACAGCACACCACAGCATACTGCAGCCCACCACAGCACAGCACACCACAGCTCACCACTTCACACCACAGCACACCGCAGCTCACCACAGTACACCACAGCATACCACATCACACCACAGGTCACCACAGCTCACCACAGCACACCACAGTATATCAGAGCACACCACAGCACACCACAGTATATCAGAGCACACCTCAGCTCACCACAGCTCACCACAGCACACCACAGCATTCCTCAGCACGCCACAGCACACCACAGCATACCACAGCACACCACAGCATTCCTCAGCACGCCACAGCACACCACAGCACACCAAAGCACACCACAGTACACCACAGCATACCACAGCACACCATAGCACATCACAGCATACCACAGCACACCACAGCACACCACAGCACACCACAGCATTCCTCAGCACGCCACAGCACACCACAGCATACCACAGCACAACACAGCACACCACAGCACACCACAGCATACCTCAGCTCACCACAGCACACCACAGCTCACCACAGCACACCACAGAACACCACAGCACACCACAGCACACCACAGCATATCACAGCACACAACAGCCCACCACAGCACACCACAACCCACCACAGCACACCACAGCATACTACATCACACCACAGCATAGCACAGCACACCACAGCATACCACAGCCCACCAAAGCATATCACAGCACACCACAGCACACCACAGCACACCACAGCACACCACAGGTCGCCACAGCACAACACAGCTCACCACAGCACTCCTCAGCATACCACAGCACACCACAGCACACCAGAGCATATCAGAGCACACAACAGCCCACCACAGACAACCACAGCTCACCACAGCACATCACAGCACGCCACAGCATACCACAACACACCACAGCACACCACCGCATACCACAGCATACCACAGCACACTACAGCACACCACAGCTCACCACAGCACACCACAGCATACCACATCACACCACAGCTCACCACAGCTCACCACAGCACACCACAGCACACCACAGGACACCCCAGAACACCACAGTATACCACAGCACACCACAGCATACCAAAGCACACTACAGCACACCACAGCTCATCACAGCACACCACAGCACACCACAGCTCACCACAGCACAGCACAGCATACCACAGCACACCACAGCACACCACAGCATATCAAAGCACACCACAGCACGCCACAGCACACCACAGAATACCACAGCACTCCACAGCACACCACAGCATACCACAGCACACCACAGCTCTCCACAGCACACCACAGAACACCACAGGTTAACACAGCACACCACAGCTCACCACTGCACACCACAGCACACCACAGCACAACACAGCATACCTCATCAAACCACAGGCCACCACAGCTCACCACAGTACACCACAGAATGTCAGAGCACACCACAGCACACCACAGTATATCAGAGCACACCACAGCTCACCACAGCACACCACAGCTCACCACAGCACACCACAGCACACCACAGCACACCACAGCACACCACAGCTCACAACAGCACACCACAACACACCACAGCACACCACAGCACACCAAAGCATACCACAGCACACCACAGCATACCACAGCACACCATAGCACACCACAGCATACCACAACACGCTACAGCACTCCACAGCTCACCATAGCACACCACAGCACACCACAGCAAACCACAGCACACCACAGCACAACACAGCAAACCACAGCATATCACAGCACACAACAGCCCACCACAGCACACCACAACCCACCACAGCACACCACAACTCACCTCAGCTTACCGCAGCACACCACAGCATACTACATCACACCACAGCATAGCACAACACACCACAGCATACCACAGCCCACCAAAGCACACCACAGCGCACCAGAGCTAACCACAGCATATCACAGCACACCACAGCACACCACAGCACACCACAGCTCACAACAGCACACCACAGCTCACCACAGCAAACCACAGCATACCACAGCACAACACAGCACACCAGAGCATATCATAGCACACAACAGCCCATCACAGCGCACCACAGCTCACCACAGCACAACACAGCACGCCACAGCATATAACAACACACCACAGCACACCACAGCATACCAAAGCATGCCACAGTACACTACAGCTCACCACAGCACACCACAGCACACCACAGCACACCACAGCACACCACTGCTAACCAGAGCACACCACAGCTCACCAGAGCACACCACAGCACACCACAGCTCAACACAGCACACCACAGCATACCACAGCACACCACAGCTAACCAGAGCACACCACAGCTCACCAGAGCACACCACAGCACACCACAGCTCACCACAGCACACCACAGCATACCACATCACACCACAGCTCACCACAGCTCACCACAGCACACCACAGCACACCACAGGACACCACAGAACACCACAGCATACCACAGCCCACCACAGCATACCACAGCACACCACAGCACACCACAGCACACCACAACACACCACAGCACACCACAGCACACCACAGGACACCACAGAACACCACAGCATACCACAGCACACCACAGCATACCACAGCGCACCACAGCACACCACAGCTCACCACCGGACACCACAGGACACCACAGAACACCACAGCATACCACAGCCCACCACTGCATACCACAGCACACCACAGCGCACCACAGCACACCACAGCACACCACAGGACACCACAGCACACCACAGCACACCACAGCACACCACAGTATACCACAGCACACCACAGCACACCACAGCATACCACAGTACACTACAGCTCACCACAGGACACCACAGCACACCACAGCACACCAAAGCACATCACAGCATACCACAGCATACCACATCACACCACAGATCACCATAGCACACCACAGCACACCAGAGCATACCACAGCACACTACAGCTCACCACAGCATACCACAGCACACCACGGCACACCACAGCACACCACAGCACACCACAGCATACCACAGCACACTACAGCTCACCTCAGCATACCACATCACACCACAGCACACCACAGCATACCACAGCACACCAGAGCACACCAGAGCACACCACAGCACACCACAGCACCCCACAGCACACCACAGCATGCCACAGCATACAACAACACACCACAGCACACCACAGCATACCACAGCATACCACAGTACACTACAGCTCACTACAGCACACCACAGCACACCACAGCACACCACAGCACACCACAGCACACCACAGCACACCACAGCTCTCCACAGCACACCACAGCACACCACATCTCACCACAGCACACCACAGCATACCACATCACACCACAGCTCACCACAGCTCACCACAGCACACCACAGCACACCACAGGACACCAGAGAACACCACAGCACACCACAGCACACCATAGCACAGCTCTCTTCAGCTCACCACAGCACACCACAGCTCACCACAGCACACCACAGCACACCACAGCTCACCACAGCACACCACAGCATACCACATTACACCACAGCTCACCACAGCACACCACAGGACACCACATGACACCACAGAACACCACAGCATACCACAGCACACTACAGCTCACCACAGCATACCACAGCACACCACGGCACACCACAGCACACCACAGCACACCACAGCATACCACAGCACACTGCAGCTCACCTCAGCATACCACATCACACCACAGCACACCACAGCATACCACAGCACACCAGAGCACACCAGAGCACACCACAGCACACCACAGCACCCCACAGCACAACACAGCATGCCACAGCATACAAGAACACACCACAGCACACCACAGCATACCACAGCATACCACAGTACACTACAGCTCACTACAGCACACCACAGCACACCACAGCACACCACAGCACACCACAGCACACCACAGCACACCACAGTTCTCCACAGCTCACCACAGCACACCACATCTCACCACAGCACACCACAGCATACCACATCACACCACAGCTCACCACAGCTCACCACAGCACACCACAGCACACCACAGGACACCACAGAACACCACAGCACACCACAGCACACCACAGCACACCACAGCACAGCTCTCCACAGCTCACCACAGCACACCACAGCTCACCACAGCACACCACAGCACACCACACCTCACCACAGCACACCACAGCATACCACATCACACCACAGCTCACCACAGCACACCACAGGACACCACATGACACCACAGAACACCACAGCATACCATAGCACACCACAGCATACCACAGCACACCACAGCAGACCACAGGACACCACAGAACACCACAGCATACCACAGCACACCACAGCATAAAAAAGCACACCACAGCACACCACAGCACATCACAGCACACCACAGCACACCACAGCATACCACAGCACACCACAGCACACCACAGCACACCACAGCACACCACAGGATACCACAGCACACCACAGCATACCACTGTACATTACAGCTCACCGCAGCACACCACAGCTCACCATAGCACACCACAGCACACCACAGCATACCACAGCACACCACAGCACACCACAGCACACCACAGCACACCACAGGATACCACAGCACACCACAGCACACCACAGCACACCACAGCACACCACAGCACACCACAGCTCACCACAGCACACCACAGCATACCACATCACACCACAGCTCACCACAGCTCACCACAGCACACCACAGCACACCACAGGACACCACAGAACACCACAGCATACCACAGCTCACCACAGCATACCACAGCACACCACAGGACACCACAGGACACCACAGAACACCACAGCATACCACAGCACACCACAGCATACCACAGCACACCACAGCACACCAGAGCTCACCACAGGACACCACAGGACACCACAGAACACCAGAGCATACCACAGCCCACCACTGCATACCACAGCACACCACAGCGCACCACAGCACACCACAGCACACCACAGGACACCACAGCACACCACAGCACACCACAGCACACCACAGTATACCACAGCACACCACAGCACACGACAGCACACCACAGCACACCACAGAATACCACAGTACACTACAGCTCACCACAGGACACCACAGCTTACCACAGCACACCAAAGCACATCACAGCATACCACAGCATACCACATCACACCACAGATCACCATAGCACACCACAGCACACTACAGCATACCACAGCACACTACAGCTCACCACAGCATACCACAGCACACCACGGCACACCACAGCACACCACAGCACACCACAGCATACCACAGCACACTACAGCTCACCTCAGCATACCACATCACACCACAGCACACCAGAGCATACCACAGCACACCAGAGCACACCAGAGCACACCACAGCACACCACAGCACCCCACAGCACACCACAGCATGCCACAGCATACAACAACACACCACAGCACACCACAGCATACCACAGCATACCACAGTACACTACAGCTCACTACAGCACACCACAACACACCACAGCACACCACAGCACACCACAGCACACCACAGCACACCACAGCTCTCCACAGCACACCACAGCACACCACATCTCACCACAGCACACCACAGCATACCACATCACACCACAGCTCACCACAGCTCACCACAGCACACCACAGCACACCACAGGACACCAGAGAACACCACAGCACACCACAGCACACCATAGCACAGCTCTCCACAGCTCACCACAGCACACCACAGCTCACCACAGCACACCACAGCACACCACAGCTCACCACAGCACACCACAGCATACCACATTACACCACAGCTCACCACAGCACACCACAGGACACCACATGACACCACAGAACACCACAGCATACCACAGCACACTACAGCTCACCACAGCATACCACAGCACACCACGGCACACCACAGCACACCACAGCACACCACAGCATACCACAGCACACTACAGCTCACCTCAGCATACCATATCACACCACAGCACACCACAGCATACCACAGCACACCAGAGCACACCAGAGCACACCACAGCACACCACAGCACCCCACAGCACACCACAGCATGCCACAGCATACAAGAACACACCACAGCACACCACAGCATACCACAGCATACCACAGTACACTACAGCTCACTACAGCACACCACAGCACACCACAGCACACCACAGCACACCACAGCACACCACAGCACACCACAGCTCTCCACAGCACACCACAGCACACCACATCTCACCACAGCACACCACAGCATACCACATCACACCACAGCTCACCACAGCTCACCACAGCACACCACAGCACACCACAGGACACCACAGAACACCACAGCACACCACAGCACACCACAGCACAGCTCTCCACAGCTCACCACAGCACACCACAGCTCACCACAGCACACCACAGCACACCACAGCTCTCCACAGCACACCACAGCATACCACATCACACCACAGCTCACCACAGCACACCACAGGACACCACATGACACCACAGAACACCACAGCATACCATAGCACACCACAGCATACCACAGCACACCACAGCACACCACAGCACACCACAGCACACCACAGCTCTCCACAGCACACCACAGCACACCACATATCACCACAGCACACCACAGCATACCACATCACACCACAGCTCACCACAGCTCACCACAGCACACCACAGCACTCCACAGGACACCACAGAACACCACAGCACACCACAGCACACCACAGCACACCACAGCACAGCTCTCCACAGCTCACCACAGCACACCACAGCTCACCACAGCACACCACAGCACACCACAGCTCTCCACAGCACACCACAACATACCACATCACACCACAGCTCACCACAGCACAGCACAGGACACCACATGACACCACAGAACACCACAGCATACCATAGCACACCACAGCATTCCACAGCACACCACAGCAGACCACAGGACACCACAGAACACCACAGCATACCACAGCACACCACAGCATACCACAGCACACCACAGCACACCACAGCACACCACAGCACACCACAGCACACCACAGCATACCACAGCACACCACAGCACACCACAGCACACCACAGCACACCACAGGATACCACAGCACGCCACAGCACACCACAGCACACCACAGGATACCACTGTACATTACAGCTCACCGCAGCACACCACAGCTCACCATAGCACATCACAGTACACCACAGCACACCGCAGCACACCACATCATACCACATCACACCACTGCTCACCATAGTACACCACAGCACACCACAGCATATCTCAGCACACTACAGCTAACCAGAGCATACCACAGCACACCACAGCATACCACAGCACACTATAGCTTACCACAGCATACCACATCACACCACAGCACACCACAGCTCACCAGAGCACTCCACAGCTCACCACAGCACTCTACAGCACACCACAGCACACCACAGCATACCACATCAGATCACAGCTCACTACAGCTCACCACAGCACATCACAGCACACCACAGCACACCACAGCATACCACAGCATACCACATCACACCAGAGCTCACCATAGCACACCACAGCACACCACAGCATATCACAGCACACTACAGCTCACCAGAGCATACCACAGCACACCACAGCACACCCCAGCACACCACAGCATGCCACAGCACACTACAGCTCACCACAGCATACCACATCCCACCACAGCATACCACAGCACACCACAATATACCACAGCACACCACAGCACACCACAGCATACCACAGTACACTACTGCTCACCACAGCACACCACAGCACACCAAAGCACACCACAGCACACCAAAGCACTCCACAGCTCACCACAGCACACCACAGCACAACACAGCACATCCCAGCACACCACAGCAAACCATGTCACACCACAGCTCAGCACAGTACACCACATCACACCACAGCACACCACAGCATACTACAGCACACCACAGCACACCACAGCACACCACATTACGCCACAGCACACCACAGCTCACCAGAGCTTACCACAGCACACCACAGCACACTACAGCACACCATAGCACACCACAGCTCACCACAGCACACCACAGCACACCACAGCACACAACAGCTCACCACAGCACACCACAGCACACCACAGCACACCGCAGCACACCACAGCTCACCACAGCACACCACAGCACACCACAGCACACCACAGCACACCACAGCACGCCACAGCTCACCACAGCACACCACAGCACACCACAACATGCCACAGCACGCTATAGCTCACCACAGCATACTACAGCACACCACAGCACACCACAGCTCTCCACAGCACACCACAGCACACCACAGCTCACCACAGCATTCCACAGCACACCACAGCACACCGCAGCATTCCACAACTCACCACAGCATACCACAGTACACCACAGCACAGCACACCACAGCATATCACAGCACACCACAGCATACCACAGCTCACCACAGCATACCACAGCACACCACAACATACCACAGCTCACCACATCATACCACAGCACACCACAGCACAGAACACCACATCATACCACAGCTCACCACAGCATACCATCGCACACCACACCACAGCTCACCACAGCATGCCACAGCACACAGCACACCACAGCACACCACAGCTCACCACAGCATACCACAGCACACCACAGCTCACCACAGCATACCACAGCACACCACAGCACAACACACCATAGCACACCATAGCTCACCAGAGCACACCACAGCACACCACAGCATACCACAGCACACCACAGCTCTCCACAGATCTCGTAAATTCATCATCAGTGCCAACACTGATAAGCCGAGAGGCACTCACAGTGAGGGCCTCTAAGGCAGTGAAACACAACATAGTTGCCACGCAGGAAATAATAAAGTTGCCTAATAAATTAGCTCCGGTGATCAATCAGAGGTTTATTGTCCAGACTGAACACTGTGACCTCCGTCAACAACATTTGGTTCACCTGGTTCGTCTGGCCCTCATGATTAATTCAGAACAAACACTGCTTGGCTAGACTCTTCAGTTCCGATACTATTTTAATGGTCGCTGTTTTCCAAGATGGCGGAATTTTAAGGTGACTCAGTCATATCTCTGAATGTTTTTGTTGACGACTGGCCATCATGGTGCCAGAATCGACTTTTATTTAGTCTGATGAATAGTCTAACCCCCTTTTTTTGACAATGCTACTGAGAAACTCTTAATTTCTATAAATTATGTACACATATTGTGATATTTCTTTCAAATTGCCATTTCTAATTGATGACTCGTTAATTTAAATGAAAGTAACTAAATATTTAGCTCCTGGCTGTTGAATTATACATACACAATGTGTGTAGTATGAGTGGATATGCATTTTATATTGTTATTTGTTTTTCAGACTGCTGTCAACGGAAACTGACAGAGGCGAACTGATGTGGTCAACATGTGAGGACTCAGTCCACAGAGAGTAGAATATACTACACAATGCTGTTATAACATAGTGGTATACAGTACTGACAAGTTATTTAAACACGTGTGCAACACCTGCTTAACTTTATTTTGAAAACGTTACTTTAATCAGTTTTTTTGTCAATTCAATATAGAACTTATTAACCGGAGACAGTGGAAAGTGAGGTCATCAGTCCCGTGGTCTCGAAGGTAATCACTACCTCAGTCTTGCCAGCCAAAATTACAACTTCAGCGGATGCATAGTTCCTTATGTCAACAACTTCAGCAATAACCTCTACAAATCCTCAACCGAAGCTGAAGCATCACGATGCCCACCAATGACCTAAAGTCAGTACCTGACCAGCCGGACTATGACTCCTACGTCAGTTTACTTGCGACCAGCAGTAACAGCCTGGTTGACCAGGTCCTGATGAACCACAAGGCCTGACCACGGACCGGGCAGCGGGGGCGTTGATTCCCAAAACCCCCTCCAGGTATAGTCTGCAAGCAGTGACACCTTTGCCGGCGTCTACACGAAACCATGTGAAGGTTGTGACAAGCTTTACATAGGTGAAACTTCTTGGGAGGTGAACTCCAGGAATCATCCGTTGGAGGCCCCAGTATCGAACTAGTTATCAAAGAAGCAGATAGACGGAACCGACAGTGTTTGGAATCTACTCCGACTGCTAAAACTAATATCATAGCACAAGAATCGGGTACATTCCTAATTTCAGAAACGCTGACCAAAATTATTTTCGTCATATAAGACACTGCTATTACATGGATCTATGTGGAGGAGGACTGAGGTGGGGCCAGTGGTCCGCCTAATTATAAACTTCGATGTTTCCACTTGGCTGAGTAAAATTACTGCAAGTGACGTCACCCGCCGACACTTTACCTCACTCCAATATATATAATATTTATCTCTGTGAGAACTGGTAAAGTCCTGGTGCACGAAATATCTCAATAAAATGCCATGAAACACACATTGTCTTATTAATATAAAGGACTCAATGATACATAGGCCGGGCAGCAGTAAAGGCTATAACTCTGTTGTCAAAGTATCAGTGATCTTCAACAAGTTGCACTCTGTAATATATTAGAACAGTCATGAAATGCAGCAGATGTGAGGCAGGATGAAGTTAGCAAGTGATTAAAATTTATGACTGTAAATGACATAATACATTACCGTGTGGACAATAAATGCTGTAGAAACTATACGCAAAAAATATAATATTAGGTGTAATGCGCAAAGGAACTGCTACAAGTATGTTAAGTATAAGAACACATGTGCAACAAATGTGACATCTTATTGCGGCAACGTTTCTCTCTCCATGAGCTGTGTCAAGCCAATACGGTATTGGCTTGATTAATTCTTGGAGAATGAAACGTTAGTACCTCAGTAAAATGTCATATTACTTACCTAACAAATGAACAAATCAAAGCAGCAACTAGTCGTTAGAATTATATTTTTTCACACAAGTTTATATCGCATCAACTTCCTCCTCCTCCTCCTAATTCAGTACAACCCCAAACTCTCCCATGAATAATGTGGCAGTAACCGAACACACGGTGCGACATAAGAATCAAGTTCAAAGTTTGTGAAGGAAATCTTGCCAACAAAATCTTAGCGGCAGAAAATTGTTTCCACGATTGCCGTGTTCGACATTGTTTCGAGCCTTGATGATGCACATAGTATTATTGCTGCTTGCTGATTTGTACGTGCATGGGGGTAATGCATGACTGGCTACCTGGAGAAGAATGGAACGTGCATTACTGAGAGGCAAGCGACACCCTGTGTGGAAAATTGCATTTATCTGAATGTAACTCATTATGTACATAACAGTAAATGATAACAAAGATAATTATTATTTATCAGTTACATAGACAAGTAGGAATTTGGGGCACCTAGGTCGCAAAAATGTCCCCCTTCGATACCTACAACTGTCATATCCACAAGTTGCTCTAGACCTATTAATTACAAATGAAATATACATTACCAGGATTTCTGGTAAATATATAAATTTGCGGACTGTATATTAAAATTAATAATGATTATATATACACACATTTACATAACAGAAGGAGAATATATCTTAATATCACTCACCAATTTGACTGGAGATTAAGGTGTATCATACTCAGAAAACCTCACTGTCTATGAAAATAACACTGGCCAGAGTTACAAACATAAACAAATTTATCTGAGGTTCCTGGAGCTGTCTTGTCCAGTCGCCTGATATCTCAAGTTATGCAGGAATGCACATCCAACAATTTCGGCTCCTATTTGAGAGGTGTCAGCCCAATTTTGCCTCTAGAGCACGAAAAATTCTTCCCATTATTCACTAACGTTTGTGTCTCAATTCAAAAACAATGGCGAGTCTCGTCTGTGCAGGCACAGAGCCTCCCTGTCGGCTCCATTCTCTTTTTTAAAAATACACTTTCAATCAGGTTTATTTACACAACATAATATTGGGAAATTATTTTCCACACTGTGGCCAGGCAGAGGTCGTGGCTAAACGACTCAAATTGCTGATTTGGCAACGGTGGAGGACCTGGGTACATATAGGATCTGGCATCCACACGGCAACATATTACACAAGATTTAATCACCCTTTTTACACTTTGCCATCCTTGTGGAATCCAGAAAGTTTCCCTAATACAATTTAAGGCATCTTGTACCCCACCATGCATTACTTTTTTATGGGCATTTAGAACAATTAAATTTGTTAGATGATGAGTTTTGGGCAGTAAGATAGGGTATTTAGCATAATCACCCAATTCAGCATTTTGTAACCTACCTCTGCACCTAATTACATTGTTCTCTAAATACAGCCCCAATTTCTCTATTATGGAACCTTTCACAATTTTTCTTTCCATCATCAATTTAATATTATTTCCATAGATTTCTTCTTGTACCCTCTTTATCCAATATTCAAGAGGATTTGAAAACTTATATGAGATATTCATCTTGTTTAGAAATTTAAACACCAACTTAGTTACATTGATTAGTTTGGGTAAAGAAGAATACCTATTTATATCAATGGCTAAGGGAGGACAAACTATTGGAGCGGTGGTCACAGTAATTTCAATAGGAGCAATATACGCCTTTTGTACAGGCCAATTAGCTTTATTTACCAACCAGCTCGGTCCTTTAAACCATGATACAGCATTTACAAATTTAGCATAAGGTAAACCTCGAGACAAGAAATCAGCTGGATTCTCCTCACCAGGTATATGATTAAATGTTAACATATGCTGACCCAAACTATTATACTTCTCTTGCATCTGATTAATTTCAGGGACTCTGTTTTGTACGTACACAATTTTACTGTTTCCATTACGAATCCATTGTAAGGATGCCTCATTATCAGACCAAATTACAGTGTCTCTAATATTTATCTCCTGCAACTTATTTCTTATATAATTAGCTAATTTGACACCTACATAAATGGCTGTTAATTCCAACTGAGGTAAGGTACGTGATTTAATTGGAGACACTTTAGTCTTAGACATAACAAGAGAAATAACACTATTACATTGAAGATAAGCAACTGCTCCATATGCCAATTTTGAAGCATCACAAAAAATGTGGAGTACATTTTTCCCATTTGGATTGGCCACCTGGCGTGGGAACTCCAACATTGGGATTTTCTCATAATCACCAATTAATTCATCCCACCTGTTAATGAATTCCTCAGGTAGAATTTCATCCCAAGCACATTTAAGTTTCCATGCTTCCTGTATTTAATAATTTCCCTCTTATAGTAAGGAGTGACACTAAACCTATTGGATCAAAACATTTGGAAACTTCAGCAAGCAAAACTCTCTTAAAGTAAAAGGACACAAGTGCAACTAATGTGACATTTATTGTGGCAACGTTTCGCTCTCCAGGAGCTTTATCAAGCCATTACAAACAATACATGGACACAGAGGGTATATAAAGGCTCAGAGTGAGGTGTAATACTAGTGAGGTAACATTTCGATGTTCACTAGTGGTAGTGGTGGTAGTAGTAGTAGTAGTAGTAGTAACAAAAATAATACAATATGGAAGAGCAATTAATTCGTACATGAGTAAAAGGATATAAAAGCTATTACTTAGGTAACATAAAAATAGGTTGGACAAATATAGACTGGAAAGAGGCAGGTTTTTTTCAGTGTTCACTTTCTGTAATGTGCTTTGTGTAGTATAACAGGAGAGACTATGTGATGGCAGGGTTTACTGTTTTCAGGAGGATTCTTGCTAAGACTTCGGAGATGGTGAAGCTGCCGTTGTTTTGTTTAATTGTATTCGAAACAGCGATCAGTGCTGATTCGAGGCACTTGCGTCTGCGGAAATTAGTTTCTTTGATCACTAATTGGGCGTCTCTGAAATTCATGAGATGATTGGTGGAATTTCGGTGTTGTACACAGGCGTTGTTTAGGTTGTCGTTCCTACATGCGTAAATGTGTTCATTGAGGCGGGTGTCGAGGTTTCTTGCTGTTTCACCTACGTAGGTGAAACAGCAAGAAACCTCGACACCCGCCTCAATGAACACATATACGCATGTAGGAACGACAACTTAAACAACGCCTGTGTACAACACCGAAATTCCACCAGTCATCTCATGAATTTCAGAGACGCCCAATTAGTGATCAAATAAACTAATTTCCGCAGACGCAAGTGCCTCGAATCAGCACTGATCGCTGTTTCGAATACAATTAAACAAAACAACGGCAGCTTCACCATCTCCGAAGTCTTAGCAAGAATCCTCCTGAAAACAGTAAACCCTGCCATCACATAGTCTCTCCTGTTATACTACACAAAGCACATTACAGAAAGTGAACACTGAAAAAAACCTGCCTCTTTCCAGTCTATATTTGTCCAACCTATTTTTATGTTACCCAAGTAATAGCTTTTATATCCTTTTACTCATGTACGATTTAATTGCTCTTCCATATTGTATTATTTTTGTTACTACTACTACTACTACTACTACTACCACTACCACTAGTGAACATCGAAATGTTACCTCACTAGTATTACACCTCACTCTGAGCCTTTATATACCCTCTGTGTCCATGTATTGTTTGTAATGGCTTGATAAAGCTCCTGGAGAGCGAAACGTTGCCACAATAAAAGTCACATTAGTTGCACTTGTGTCCTTTTACTTTACATATTGTCGGTAATTCTACCAACTTTATTATAAAACTCTCTTAGTTAATTTATTGTGCATACTGTAATTATTAGGTTTTAACATTAACAAATCTCTCTCAGTATCCCAAGTTAATCCCAATACATTACTACATTTTGGCACTTCATCTCCAGGGTAATCTTTACTTATTTTGTTCTTTAATTTGGACGAATTACTATTCCATTCCCTCAGAGGCATATTTGCACTTTGCATTATTTTATTAGCCCCTCGGTAAGTCATTAACAGTTCCTCTTCAGTTGACGTCACACCCAGGAAATTGTCCACATAAAATTGTTTGCTCATTACTTTACTCAATGGACTTTCCATACGTTTAAGGTGTGCATTTATCTTCGCTTGAAGTAGGAACAGACTGGATGTAGCACCAAATAATACGCTCCTAAAGCAAAAGGATTTCAGAGGGCCAAGTGGGTCACCAGGACTCCCAGGCCACAAGAAGCGGGCACAATCCCGGTCAGCCCCCTGTAAACCCACTCCCAGGAAAGATCTACTTATGTCAGCAGTAAAGGCATAATTCTTCATCCTGAAATTTAATAAGATATCTCCTATTTTTTCGTCAACGACGGACCTGTCATCAAACAGTCATTCAAACTAGGTACATTTTTGTTACTCCTGGCACTACAATTAAACACAATCCTCAAAGGAGTGGTCTTAGAATTCTTCTTCACTCCGTGATGTGGCAAATAGTGACCATAAATTTTGGCTTGCTCAGGAGGTACCTCTTCTATAAATTTATTAATTAACTGCTCAGCAATTATATCATTATAGGCAGTTAACAATTCTGGTGTCTTACTCAGTTCGCGGAGCTGGGCTTTTATCTGTCCATATGCCATTCTGTAATTAGTGGGCAATTCTGAATGGTTCAGTCTCCACGGAAGTCGTACCCAGTATTGTCCAGATTCAAATTTTGCATCTCTCAGGTATTGCTCCTGAGTAAAAGAATCGTCTGGACTTTCTTCATTTACATTTATTCCAATGCTGTCTAATTCCCACAGTTTATGCACTGGCTCAACACCATTCTCTATGGAAGAATTATACTGGGGCACGACTTCATGAGTAAGACACACAGTTGGGGTATTTGTAGTTTCCTCTAGTCATGAATTATTATTATTAGGAATCCTACCATACATTACATGGCCTCCTACAGTCTTCAAAAGGGTGACACCACATTGCTTTACCATACCCTTTACAAAGGAGGCATAATAGTCACTACCTATCAAAATATTTATTGGACCTACAGAATCATCACTTACACCAGAAGGTGCTAAATTTACATTATGTGAAAGTCTTTCTGTAGCTTTAATAAGTCCTACTGTAGATATTTTCTCTGGAAGTCTATCTACAATTACTGTATTAACACGTTTTTTCTCATTGCCCAACCTGACAGCTACATAAACAGTGTCATACAATTGAGCCCTTTTATCTGAGAGAAAACCAGATAATTTTAAAGTTGTGGGATCTCCCATCTGTACTTTCATACCATCAAGACATTTACGTTTTATGAAAGTACGCTGGGATTCCTGGTCTAATAATGCAGTTACATTTTTTGATTTATGCCTTTTATCATCAATTTTTACCTGTAACACAGGTAAGGCTACTTCAGCAAAACCATCATTATTAACATTAGCAGCAATTTTTACATTAGCTACTGTTGTGTCAGGATTGTCAACATTATCATTATTATCAACATTATCATACAGACCTTTGCACATGACTATATGGTGTCTTCCTTTGTGATATTGATAACAGTTGTTTAATTTCGCATAACAATCCTTTACATTGTGATTACCTAAACACCTGATACATCTGTCAAGTTCCTCCAATCTTTCAACTTTATCATTCCAGGAATTATATGCACTGCAAAAAAAAAAAATCTCTCTTTTCTTTGACTGGTTTCTTATTAACTGGGCTACCCTTAGGAGGGTACTTATTCTTCTTACCTTGTGGAGAATCATTATTTCTGATTCCTGCTACTTAATATGTACCTATGCAACTCTTTTTAGGAAATGAATTTTGATTAACATTGGGATAATTTTTCCCCTTATTATGTGTTGCATCTTTAAAATGAGTTAGTTGGCTGGTCTGCAACTGCACAATTAATTCTTGTAGACCTAGTCTTATTTCCTCCAGACCAAAATAACCCTTGTGATATTTGTTCGAGATTCATTCAAGTGTTTTACAGTTTAATTTATTCTGTACATTGGCACTCAATAACCAGTCTGATTCCTTCAGATTATATTTATTACTTAAAGTTTTGAGAGTGCTCTCCAGTTTAACTCTAAACTGCTGTAAACCTTTGCAAGTGTGATCTGGAGATTTTAAATTTACAATGATATTCACTAGATCCAACCTACTTTGTTCCATATTACCATAAGTGACCTTCAACAAGTCAACTGCTTCCTTGTAAAAGTCATCTACATTGGGAAAGGCTTGTATGAGTAAGTGAGCATCTCCTCTTACCTGTCCTTTGAGGTAAAATAATTTAGTTACACAGGCTAGGTCACTCCTGTCATGCACAGCTGCTTTAAAAATTGACCAAAATTCCTCCCAATTTTCTCCAGGATTAAATACAGGTAAACATAATTCTGGGAGTTTTGGCAAAGACATATTATTTGTTGGAGCAGACTGATTAACTGCCTGGTTTACACATTTTAATTTATTTAAGGCCTGACTTTTACAAGAAAGAATCTTTTCCTTTAATTCATAATATTGATTAATCATAAGATCTACTTCAGTCTCATCTACACAGTTTACTAATAAATCTCCTTCATATTTGTTGTAATATAATTTGTATGAATCATATCTATTACCTAAAGCATCTAAATACAATTTTAAATCATCAGTATTCACAGTTTCTTGATTCATTAATTCCAAGCACTTATTATATGCCTTGGTTTCATGACATTTTCTAGCCTGTAGTGATGCTTTCTTTGCTCTATATTCCATATGTTTGTCTTCTATATTAATTTCCTCATTTTCAGCCATGATGCAATGTATTAAATTCAACTTAATTAATAACACTGATTATGCACTAAATTATGCACTTTATAAAGGTAAATAGTACAACTTACTTTTGAATAAATCCTAGCTACACTTGAGCTTTGCAATTACATGTAAGAAAATTGTAATATAAATTTTAAATACACATTAATAATGTTAGCTACACTTGAGCTTAGTAATTACACATGTAAGAAAATTATAATATAAATTTTAAATGTACATTAGTACAAACCTTTAGCCAGACTTGGCTTATCAAAATTAATATTATACAAGTTAATATAAATCCTTGCCAGAATTTGGCCAAGCAAAATTAATATTATACACATTAATATAATTAGCTACACTTGGCTTATCAGTTACACATACACTGATATAAATCTTGGCCAGAATTGTCTTATCAAATTAATATTGTAATAATTATAATCCACTACTCATTAAGTAAAGTTGTGAACTTAACATCCACCTCCTTCTGTCATTTCACACATAATTATTAAGTAATTAACTAATTAATGACTTCACTAATTACCTCCGGATCAAGAAGGATCAACGGGCAAATTAAATGCGGAAAATTACATTTATCTGAATGTAACTCATTATGTACATAGCAGTAAATGATAACAAAGATAATTATTATTTATCAGTTACATAGACAAGTAGGAATTTGGGACATCTAAGCCGCAAAAATGTCCCCCTTCGATACCTACAACTGTCATATCCACAAGTTGCTCTAGACCTATTAATTACAAATGAAATATACATTACCAGGAATTCTGGTAAATATATAAATTTTTGGACTGTATATTAAAATTAATAATGATTATATATACACACATTTACATAACAGAAGGAGAATATATCTTAATATCACTCACCAATTTGACTGGAGATTAAGGTGTATCATACTCAGAAAACCTCACTTTCTATCTATGAAAATAACACTGGCCAGAGTTACAAACATAAACAAACTTATCTGAGGTTCCTGGAGCTGTCTTGTCCAGTCGCCAGATATCTCAATTTATGCAGGAATGTACATTCAACAATTTCGGCTCCTATTTGAGAGGTGTCAGCCCAATTTTACCTCTAGAGCACGAAAAATTCTTCCCATTATTCACTAATGTTTGTGTCTCAATTCAAAAAACAATGGCGAGTCTCGTCTGCGCAGGCGCAGAGCCTCCCTGTCGGCTCCATCCTCTTCTTTTAAAAATACACTTTTAATCAGGTTTATTTACACAGCATAATATTGGGAAATTATTTTCCACACCCGGGTTCCTTTTTACTTCAGCGAGCAAATGATACATTTTTTCAACCTCTTCTAGAAGCAGGCTGGGATTTTACTCTCCCTGAAATTATGAGAGCTAATAAGATACACTGATAACTAATTTGTGATACACAGTAATGAGCTAAAGCTATTTATTCTTCATCACAACATATAATGAAAAAAATTATTTTGTAAATTCCTTCTAATTTTTTTTCCAGGAGACGTGAGTGCTTATGTGGATTATTTTTTATAATTTTCCTAAATTCAGCATGTGTAAATTTGAATAATATAATAATTGTGTATTAAAATGTGACGCAGATTTAACCCTTCAAGAAATTTTGTGTGAGGGAGGGTGTGCAGCGGCCGCGGAGTGATACAAGGGGACTGAGGACACCATAGAGTAAATAATGTGTGAGCATTGGTTTGTTAATAGTGAAATTTAATCTGGCATCATCGAGGCCATAATTGGGTATTTTGGCCCGAATTTGTAATAGAAACTCATGTTAATGTTCTCTGCTGAAGAATTGGGACAGGAAATTTTACGGGACCTCCAGAATTACGTGTGGATGGTGAAAAAATACAGAGACTACGCCATAATTCACACAGGTAAGTACACCACTGTCCTTTCATTTAGATTTCTCGCTTGCCAGTGTAAGTTTCTATATGTTAGGTAGGCGTTGTGTTATGATCCAACTACAGTAATTAAATGGTATGTGGTAATACGATTTTTTTTTTATTTTGTACAATAATTACATTGTGTGTACCCAGCAAGCTAAATAATATACAGTCCATACAGTTTTATCGTTTACCATTATTGGTATTAATGTTTAATATTGTAATTATTAATTTAATGTCAGGACAAGCTTTTTTTGTGAGAATGGTGAACATAAGAACATAAGAAAGAAGGAACACTGCAGCAGGCCTACTGACCCATGCAGAGCAGGTCCATGTTCCAACCCCCCCCCCGGATTAACCCAATGACCCACCCTCCCCGGATTAGCCCAATGACCCACCCAGTCTGGTCACCTCCACTTAAGGAAGGAGCACGGCGCCAGACCCAGCAGCACAAGCTAGTCAGGTCCAACTCACACCCAGTAGACATCGAAGGAGTGACAGTCCTGTGACCTACTGTAAGTCCCACTTACCCAAATTACTTACCTGTAATGGTTCAGGTAATAACCTGTAAATCTCATGCAGGTAATTTCTCAAATAATTTTATTAATCCTTTGATCCTAACGAACTCAGATATGTACTCAGGGAGAATTTAATTTAATTTAATGATTTGATTGAAAGAAATGGATTGTATTAATGTTGGTAGAATTACGGACAATATGTTAGGTAAAAGAACACAAGCTCAACTAATGTGACATTTTATTGTGGCAACGTTTTGATTTCAGGAGCTTTATCAAGCTCCTGGAGAGCGAAACGTTGCCACAATTAAATATCCCATTAGTTACACTTGTGTCCTTTTACTTAACAGGAAATGAACTTTTGAGTTCACATATAAGTGACAATAAATGAATTAATTAATGGTGTTTGTGTAGTGGATTATAGTTGCCACAGTTAATTGGATTTGCATGTTCAGTGGAGCTGGAATCGTATTTGGATTTGTGTAATTATTATATAAATTAACTGCTAAGCCCAGAGAGGCTAGGATTGTAACTGCTATAATTGTTAATTTGCTAAGCCCAGTTAGGGCTAGGAATGATAAATGTCTTCTTCCTGATTATAATTATAATAATTATAAATAAATTTACTAAGCCAGGCAATATTTGGCTAGGATATTTGGTACATAATGTAATATGTGTAATTTGTATAGCCTGTGTTCATTAATTAAGTCTAATACTTAAAATAGCCCTGTGACCATAAATGCCTGGAATTGGTGACAGAAGAAACTGTGAATAAAGTTAATTTAGAATTATATTTATGTGTCATATAAGACTTGAATAACTACAGGCCAATATCCAACTTACATCCTCTCTCTAAAATCTTTGAAAAATTAATCCATAAGCGTATCTATTCCTACCTCATCTCCCACAACATACTCAACCCCTGTCAATTTGGGTTCAGGCCTAATAAAAATACTAATGATGCTATTATCCACATGCTAGAACATATTTATACAGCAATAGAGAAAAAAGAAGTCCCACTGGGGATCTTCATTGACTTACGTAAAGCTTTCGATACAGTTGACCACGACTTGCTCCACATAAAATTGTCACACTATGGTATAAGAGAGCACTCCCTCAACTACCTAACGTCTTACCTCAGCAACAGAAGCCAATATGTGTACACAAATGGGCCAAACTCTTCCGCACAGCCAATTACAGTTGGTGTCCCACAGGGAAGTGTCCTAGGCCCTCTTCTCTTTCTCATATACATAAATGACCTACCAAATGCATCGCAACTACTCAAACCCACACTATTTGCAGATGACACTACATACGTCTTCTCTCACCCGAGCCCAGTCACGCTAGTCAATATTGTAAATACCGAATTACAGAAAATATCAACTTGGATGAGGACCAACAAACTTACTCTAAACATTGACAAAACCTACTACATTCAGTTTGGTAACAGAGCTGCAGATGTGTCTCTTAACATAATGATAAATGGATCACCCATCACAAAACTGACAGAGGGAAAATTCCTAGGAATCCACCTTGATAATAGACTCAAATTTCAAACACGTATACATGTACAACAAATTTCCAAAAAAAATTCAAAGACCGTAGGCATACTATCGAAGATACGGTACTATGTTCCACAGTCAGCCCTCCTGGCCTTATATCACTCACTTATTTACCCCTATCTCACCAATGGAATTTGTGCATGGGGCTCAACAACAATAAACCATCTCAGACCACTAATCACCCAACAAAAGGCTGCAGTCAGAATGATAACAAATTCCCACTACAGACAGCACACTCCACCAATATTCAAAACTCTAAATCTACTCACAATACAAAACATCCATACTTATTACTGCACCTACTACATACATAGAACATTTAACTCTGACATAAACCCTCCCCTCAAACATCTCCTTACCAACCTCAACAGAACACATGACCATAACACAAGGCACAGATCACTCTTTGATGTTCCTCGTGTCCATCTCACGTTATGCAAAAACTCAATGCACATAAAAGGCCCTAAAATCTGGAATTCATTACCTGTGAATATAAAAGAAACACTGTCTGTTTATAAATTCAAGTCTCTTCTCAAAAATCACTTACTCACCCACAACTAAATAAATACTGAATAATTGTATCTCATAAATTGTATCTCATATATGTATCTCATTATTGTATCTCATAAATGTCAACCTGTGACCCAGTCAAACTTTGTTACTATTTAACTTCATTACCTAACATAATACTCCATTCTACTGATTACACAACAACACAGTAATGACCATATGACCTGTCTTTGTAATACTCATTTGTACTAAATTGTTATCTGTTTTACAATAATTTTTGTACCACTGAATATATCATTGCTTAGTTAATCTTAAGTTAATTTTAAGCTGCCCATAATGCTCTGCATACAAGGAGCTTTGGCATGCTGCACTTTAAAAATTGTATTCCTTGTACTTCTCTGTATCATGTTCAAATAAATAAATAAATAAATAAATAAATAAATAAATAAATAAAGGGAATTATTCATAAATCAGTATTATGAACTAGAAGATAAAATACTATCATGTAAATGTGAGGTATTAAATAACAAAATAAAAGGCACAATACCGTGACTGGAACAATACAAAAATAACCCGCGTATAGAAGAGAGGAGCTTGCGACGACGTTTCGGTCCGACTTGGACTATTTACAAAGTCACACTGACTTTGTAAATGGTCCAAGTCAGACCGAAACGTAGTCGTAAGCTCCTCTCTTCTATGTGCGGGTTATTTGTGAGTTATTAAATAAACTGAAATGTGTAAATACTGCAGTTGACCAATCTAGTATTGTAAATGCCAGGTCTTTGTCCAAACTCCCAGAGTTATCTACTAACATTAGTCCAGGAGACAGCTAGGAGGAATTCTGGTCAGTATTTAAGGCTGCGGTGCATGTGAGGAATGATCTAGCAGATGTCACAAAATTATTTTATCTCAAAGAGCAGGTGAAAGACAATGCTCATCCCCTGATTCAAGGATTCCAAAATATATTTTCTAGTTACCAAGAGGCAATTGACTTGTTAGAGGTCACCTGTGGTAATCTGGAACAAAATACGTTAGACCTAGTAAACACTGTGATTAATTTAAGAACTCCAGAACATAATTATCATAATTGGCAACAATTTAGGGTCAAATTAGAAAGCACTCTTAAGTCTTTGAGTAATAGGTTTGGGAGAATCAGACTGGATATTAAGTAATGTCTTACAGAATAAATTGAACTGCAAAACTAAGAACATAAGAACATAAGAAAGGAGGAACACTGCAGGAGGCCTGTTGGCCCATACTGGGCAGGTCCTTTACAACTCATCCCACTAACAAAACATTTGCCCAACCCAATTTTCAATGCTACCCAAGAAATAGAAATAGAGTGTTTGTCTAATAAATACCCCAAAGGTTGTATAAACCTTGGTAATAAATACCGACAAGTTGGTTTAGAAAGACACGTAAGCAAACACTATGACAGTTACTCCATGACAGTAACTATTAAGATTCTTAATATCAGAGCATAAGTCAATATATCCATGCTCATTATTTATCATTTCTAAACCCATACCTTTGAACTAGGATTAGTTAGAGGTATGGGTTTAGAAATGATAAATAATGAGCATGGATACATTGACTTATGCTCTGATATTAAGAATCTTTATTTATTTATTTATTTATTTATTTATTTAGAAATTTTAGCATACAAACAGAGGTACAAAAAATACAGGTAAGAGCAGCATGCCAAAGCCACTTATATGCATAGCATTACGGGCTGGCTTAAAATTAACTTAAGATTAACTAAGCAATGATGAAATCAGTGATAAGACATTATTGTAAACAGATAACTATAAAATACAAATGAGTATTACAAAGACAGGTCATATGGTTGCATGCATTGCTGTTCATTCAGTAGAATGGAGTATTCTGTTAGGTAGTGTATTTAAAAAAAATAACAAAGTTAGGTTTAACATTTGTGTGATATAATTGTGAGTAACATTTAGGATATACAATTTATATGGTTCAGTTATTCAGTATTTATTTGGTTTTGAGTGAGTAAGTGAACTTTGAGAAGAGACTTGAATTTATAAACAGGTAGTGTTTCTTTTATATTTACAGGTAATGAATCTTAATAGTAACTGTCATGGAGTAACTCTGGGTAATGATAATTTCAGAAATTGTGTAAAAACAAAGATCAATAGGAAAAATGTGCAGAAGAAAAAACATATGATGGTATTTTATGCTAGCAGTCGAAGTGCAAGAAATAAAATTAATGAACTACGTTTGGTAGCATGTGCTGGGAACTTTGATATAATTGCATTAACTGAAACGTGGTATGATTTAAAGAGTCGGGATATGACTGCTGAGTGTAATATTCAGGGATTTAAGTTGTTCAATGTGGATAGATCTAATGGGAAGGGGGGAGGAGTTGCATTATATGTTCGAGAAAATATTAATTGTTGCATAAAAACAGGTATAAAAATAGATGGAGCAGTAACAGAATCTGTTTGGGTAGAGTTCGTAGAGGGTCAAGAAAAACTAATTCTAGGTGTAATATACCGACCTCCAGGCTTGGATCACGATAGAGGGAGACTTCTTTGGGACGAAATTGTTAGGGCTTCTAGACACAATAACATAGTCATAGTAGGGGACTTTAACTTTAGTCAAATTGACTGGAATTCTTTGACAGGTAATCTAGAGTCCAGTGACTTTATGGAAACAGTTCAGGACTGTTTTCTGATGCAGAGCGTAACAGAGCCTACCAGGGGTAATAATTTGCTAGACCTAGTCTTGTCAAATAAGGAAACACTCGTGAATAATCTGGAGATCACTGAAGAGCTTGGTGCAAGTGATCACAAATTCATCACTTTTAGCATTAACTGGGAATGCAAGAAAATGATAATACAGTAAAAAATCCCTGATTTTCGTTCTGCCGATTGTAATGGACTTAGGGAACACCTGTCTAATCTTGATTGGGGTTATCTAGCTAGTGATTTTATTGACGATGATCATACTTATGATTATGAAGGGATCTGCTTTTATGATTTTTTTCTTAATAATGTACACCGTGCCCAGAGTATATACATTCCCCAGAGAGAAATTAGGTATAATAATAATGATCCCAAATGGGTTAACAGGAGGCTAAAGCATCTATTAGGGGAGAAAAGGGGAATTTATAGGCGCATCAGAAGAGGAGAGGTTAACCTTACTGACCAATATGTTCAGCTTAAAAGGGAAGTTAAAAAGGGGATTAGAAAGGCTAAACGTGACTATGAAATTAGAGTTGCTAATGAATCAAAGACTAATCCAAAGGGGTTCTTTCAAGTGTATAGGACGAAGGTGAAGGAAAAAGTAGGACCTCTGAAAATTGGGAATGGACAGCTGACGGATAATGAACTGGAAATGTGTTCCTTATTTAATGACTATTTTTTGTCAGTTTTTACACAGGAAGATGTAAATGAGATTCCAGTAATTAACAATTATTTAGTTCCTGATGAATTTAAGTTAACTAATATTACTGTCACGAGGGACATGGTTATTAAACAGATAGACAAACTGAAGCAAAATAAGTCCCCGGGACCCGATGAGCTGTTTTCCAGGGTACTTAAGGAATGCAAGATGGAGCTTAGTCAGCCATTAACGAGTGTATTCAATGCGTCCATCCTTACCGGTGTTGTGCCAGAGTTGTGGAAGATTGCTAATGTGGTTCCTATATTCAAATCAGGGGATAAGTCCACTCCTTCAAATTACCGTCCAATAAGCCTGACATCTATAGTGGGCAAGTTATTAGAATCAATTATAGTTGACATTATCAGAAGTCACCTTGAAGAGCATAACTTGATAAATGAATATCAGCATGGATTCACGAGAGGTCATTCCTGCCTGACAAACTTACTGACGTTCTTCATTAGAACATTTGAGGCAGTTGACAGTGATAAGGAATATGATATTGTTTATTTGGATTTTAGTAAAGCCTTCGACAGAGTACCTCACAAGAGACTCTTAGGAAAAGTGGCAGCTCATGGTATAGGAGGTAAAGTTCTAGCATGGATTGAGGCATGGCTTACCAATAGAAAGCAGAGAGTTACCATTAATGGAGTGAAATCTGAATGGGGATTAGTCACTAGTGGCCCTCTCTTGTTCATAATTTACATTAATGACCTTGATGAAGGATTACTAGTGACATGAGCAAGTTTGCTGATGATACAAAGATAGGCCGTATAATTCACTCTGAGGAGGATATCAATGAACTCCAGGACGATTTGGACAAATTAATGTCTTGGTCTGAAAAATGGCAGATGAAGTTCAATGTGGATAAGTGTAAGATACTTGCCCTTGGTAATGAAAATAACCCTCGAAGCTTTAATCTAGGTGAAGTAGAGCTTGATCATACAGAATGTGAAAAAGACTTGGGAGTCATGGTGAGCAGAAATCTAAAGCCAAGACAGCAGTGCCTTAGTGTGCGCAACAAGGCCAACAGATTACTTGGATTTATCTCAAGAAGTATAAGTAACAGAAGTCCAAAAGTTATTTTACAGCTCTATACATCACTAGTGAGGCCTCATTTAGATTATGCTGCTCAGTTTTGGTCCCCTTACTACAGGATGGATATAGACTCATTAGAGAACATACAGAGAAGAATGACTAAAATGATTTACTGTGAAGGAACCTCCCGTATGAAGATAGACTTAAAGGCTTAAATCTCCACTCTCTGGAGAGGCGTAGAATGAGGGGAGATATCATTGAAGTGTATAAGTGGATGACGGGCATAAACAAGGGAGATATTAATAAAGTACTGAGGGTGTCGAACCAGGTAAGAACCAGAAATAATGGATATAAGTTGGATAAATTTAGATTTAGAAAGGACATAGGTAAGTACTGGTTTTCTAACAGAGTTGCAGATGCGTGGAACAGTCTTCCCAGTGGGGTGATAGAGGCTAGGACCTTGGATAGCTTTAAGAAGAGACTGGACAAATATATGAGTGGGAGGGGCTGGGTTTGATTGGTGTCATGGGGTACGGGAGTTATTTGTTAGGTAAGACACATATGCAACAGTTAGGTATCTTCATTGTGAAACGTTTCGCCTACACAGTAGGCTTCTTCAGTCGAGTACAGAAAAGTTGATAGAAGCAGAAGATACTTGAAGACGATGTAATCAGTCCATCACCCTTAAAGTTTTGAGGTGGTCAGTCCCTCAGTCTGGAGAAGAGCATTGTTCCATAGTATGAAACAATATGGAGATGAAGTGACAGGATGGAGCTTTATATAGCGCCAAGAGGTGAGACGTAGGTCACTAGAAGAGGTAAGAACTCAGATGTTGAGAGGTTAGGTCCCTCTCAAATCCAGCCGCTCTCACTAGTGGAAGTTGTCGAAGTTGATTGCAGGTCTGTACCAAGATACCCTTGTGTTGCAGTGTCTGACAGATTGAACGGGAGTTATTTCTTGGGTAGCTTTAGGTAGAGGTCGTTTTGATAAGGACCTGCCTCGTATGGGCCAGTAGGCTTTCTGCAGTCTTCCTACATTCTTATGTTCTTATATTTATTAGAAAACGTTTCGGTCCTGGGACCTTGATCACTTCTAACATAGAGGTAGAAAGACATTATATATATAGGCGGTGTGAGGTGTGAGGTGTGAGTGACGCACGTGACCTGAGGAATGTCATGTTGTGATGAGGACGGGTAGAGGATGAAATCATGTGACTCCTGTGTTGTTGGGTTGGTGGTGCTTGAGTATCATGAATGCCAATGTTTTTAAAATTTTGTTGTTTCCGGTGTTGCCTTCTATAGTGTTGGTGACGGCGATTAGTGAGGCTTCTAGGCACCGTCGGCGTCTGAGGTCTGGTTCAGTGAGAACGAGTTGTGCCTCATTCCAGTTCATCAAATACCCCGTGGAGTCTCTGTGGAGGACACAGGCGTACCTTACATCGTCTCTGTTAGAGGCATTTCGATGCTCATTCAGGCAGACTGCAAGATCTCTGCCTGTCTCGCCTACATATTTCTTGGGACAGAACCCACAGGGGATAGTGTAGACGCCTGCTGTAGAAGTTAGAGGTGTGGGGCTGCGTTTCGTAGTGAGGTCTTTGATAGATGATGTGTTTATGGTGGAAACGTTGATGTTACTCATAGCAAGTGCCCGGCGAGTATTCGTGGCAACATCATCACATGGGAGTACTATGAACTGCTTAGGGGGCTGTTCCATGGGCGGTTTGTTGAAGATAGCTTGTGCCTTGAGTCTGCAATCTCGGATGAAGAAAGATGGGAACTGAAGACGAGTAAAGGCTTGTGTTATGTAAGTGCATTCTTCTTCTAGAAAACAAGGGCTGGAGATGCGAAGAGCTCTCAAGAAGAAGCTAATGAGGACTCCTCTCTTAGTGCGGGTGTCTTGGTGTGAATAAAAGTGTATAAGATCGTCCTTGTTGGTAGGTTTTCTATACACTTTGAAGAGAAGTTTGTCACTGTCGGGAGATCTGCACAGGAGAACGTCGAGGAAAGGAAGTTTGCCATCATTTTCGAGTTCAAGTGTAAACTTTATTGATGGTTCAACTGCATTGATCTTGTTGAGAAGGGCCTGGATATTGAGACGTCTCGGATAGAAAACCAATATATCATCAACGTATCTTAGCCAGGTAACGGTGTTGGGTATGAGGGTGCTGAATTTCTCTGTCTCTAGGTTTTCCATGAAGAGGTTGGCAAGCACAGCACTGAGCGGGCTGCCCATTGCCATCCCAAAGCACTGTTTGTAACAGTTGTCCTGATACTTGAAGAAGTTGAAATTAACACAAAGTTCCACTAGATTGATGAAATCTAGAAGAGGTAAAGGGAGATCGTGGTTTTCAGTGAGCCTCTGTCTCAGAATGTTGATTGCAGCGTCAGTAGGAACGTTGGTAAAGAGGGCTGTGACATCGAAGGAAGCCATGCTTTTGTTTTTGACATTCAGGTTGGAAATTAGGGAGAGAAGGTCACCTGAGTGTTTGAGGTGGGCTTGACTGATGGTGCCCAGAAGCGCTGAAAGGTATTTGGCAAGGTGGCCGGCTAGTCTGTGTGGTGCACTCCCTATGCCCGAAGTAATAGGCCGTAGTGGGATGCCAGGTTTGTGTGTCTTAGGAAGGCCATACAGACGTGCTGGTTTCGGTTGACCTGGTAAAAGTTTAAGTAGTTGACAAAGGAGGTGGTGTGGTGTTACTAAACACTGTCGACTACAACAATAAAGTTTTAAATCTTCTCAATGATGCCAACACATACCAATCTGTATCAGAATCAGTGCTACTTCAAAGTATTTTTAGATGAATGGTTCAGAGAACCGACATGTTGATGTTAGTACCCAGTACTAACCCAGACTTTTCTTCAAAAGGCTCATAGCATCTTAGGGAAATCAGAACAAGGCAAAAAACTACTTAAACTTTTACCAGGTCAACCGAAACCAGCACGCATGTATGGCCTTCCTAAGACACACAAACCTGGCATCCCACTACGGCCTATCACTTCGGGCATAGGGAGTGCACCACACAGACTAGCCGGCCACCTTGCCAAATACCTTTCAGCGCTTCTGGGCGCCATCAGTCAAGCCCACCTCAAACACTCAGGTGACCTTCTCTCCCTAATTTCCAACCTGAATGTCAAAAACAAAAGCATGGCTTCCTTCGATGTCACAGCCCTCTTCACCAACGTTCCTACTGACGCTGCAATCAACATTCTGAGACAGAGGCTCACTGAAAACCACGACCTCCCTTTACCTCTTCTAGATTTCATCAATCTAGTGGAACTTTGTGTTAATTTCAACTTCTTCAAGTATCAGGACAACTGTTACAAACAGTGCTTTGGGATGGCAATGGGCAGCCCGCTCAGTGCTGTGCTTGCCAACCTCTTCATGGAAAACCTAGAGACAGAGAAATTCAGCACCCTCATTCCCAACACCGTTACCTGGCTAAGATACGTTGATGATATATTGGTTTTCTATCCGAGACGTCTCAATATCCAGGCCCTTCTCAACAAGATCAATGCAGTTGAATCATCAATAAAGTTTACACTTGAACTCGAAAATGATGGCAAACTTCCTTTCCTCGACGTTCTCCTGTGCAGATCTCCCGACAGTGACAAACTTCTCTTCAAAGCGTATAGAAAACCTACCAACAAGGACGATCTTATACACTTTTATTCACACCAAGACACCAGCACTAAGAGAGGAGTCCTCATTGGCTTCTTCTTGAGAGCTCTTCGCATCTCCAGCCCTTGTTTTCTAGAAGAAGAATGCACTTACATAACACAAGCCTTTACTCGTCTTCAGTTCCCATCTTTCTTCATCCGAGATTGCAGACTCAAGGCACAAGCTATCCTCAACAAACCGCCCATGGAACAGCCCCCTAAGCAGTTCATAGTACTCCCATGTGGTGATGTTGCCACGAATACTCGCCGGGCACTTGCTATGAGTAACATCAACGTTTCCACCATAAACACATCATCTATCAAAGACCTCACTACGAAACGCAGCCCCACACCTCTAACTTCTACAGCAGGCGTCTACACTATCCCCTGTGGGTTCTGTCCCAAGAAATATGTAGGCGAGACAGGCAGAGATCTTGCAGTCTGCCTGAATGAGCATCGAAATGCCTCTAACAGAGACGATGTAAGGTACGCCTGTGTCCTCCACAGAGACTCCACGGGGCATTTGATGAACTGGAATGAGGCACAACTCGTTCTCACTGAACCAGACCTCAGACGCCGACGGTGCCTAGAAGCCTCACTAATCGCCGTCACCAACACTATAGAACGCAACACTGGAAACTATAAAATTTCAAAAACATTGGCATACATGATACTCAAGCACCACCAACCCAACAACACAGGAGTCACATGATTTCATCGTCTACCCGTCCTCATCACAACATGACATTCCTCAGGTCACGTGCGTCACTCACACCTCACTCTCCGCCTATATATATAATGTCTTTCTACCTCTGTATGTTAGAAGTGATCAAGGTCCCAGGACCGAAACGTTTTCTAATAAATATGTCATAGTGTTTGCTTACGTGTCTTTCTGAACCATCCCAAAGGTTACTTTTCTGTGGAAGAAATAAGATTAGGGCTACAAAATTAATTGTTCAGTTACAGACAAGCCAAGAATGTAACACATGATGATTATAATGTAACTGCTAATTAAGTCTCAAATGGAAAAATATCCTAATGTTAATAATCATAATTCATCCCATAAAAAGGATTGCATAGGCACATACCAAGTGGCAGGATCCAAAAATAAATGTTCTCCACATTAAATTAAGAGGGGTAGGTACTTTAGTAAGTGTTACTTAGTTAATAATGGGCAAGTCAAGCGAAAGAGGGATTGTCTTGTTTGTAATGTTTATGATCCATGGGATGTTAAGGTGGAAAGATTAGAAGAACTTGACAGAAGCATCAGATGTTTAGGCAGTCATATTGTAAAGGATTGCTATGCCAGACTGAATAATTGCTATCAGTGCCACAAACAAAGGCATCATGTAGTAATGTGTAAATGTTTAAATAATAGCAATAATAATAATAGTGATGTAAAAATTGCAGCTAATGTTATTAAGGATTGCATAGGTGAAGTAGCCTTACCTGTGGTGAACGTAGAAATTCTGGATACAAGGCATAATTCAAAAAATGTAACTGCATTACTGGACCAAGGATCATAACGCACATTCATAAAATGTAATTGTCCTAATTGTATGAAAGTGCAAAAGAGGGATCCTACAGATTTAAAATTATTTGGTTTTCTGTCGGATAAAAGGGCCCAGTTGTACGACACTGTGTATGTAAATGTCGGCCTGGGCAATGAGAGATGTATCAGTGCAGTTACAATTGATAGGCTCCCACAGAAAATCTCTACAATAGGGCTTAGTGAAACTACTGAAATGCTTTCACAAAATAGTGTAGAATGGCACCCTCTTGTGTAAATAATGACTCAGTGGGGCCAATAAATCATCTAATAGGGAGTGATTATTATGCTTCATTTGTCAAGGTATGATAAGGAAATGTGATGATAGTCTTCTAAGAACAGCAGGAGGTCTTGTAATATATGGTAAGCTTCCTCGCTCTGATAATTAGTAGCTAAATGGAACAGTAAATATTTGTTATTGTTATAATCTAATATTTGTGTTAAGTCTAATAAATGGATTAAGAATCTTGCTTGCTGAAGTTTCCAAATGTTACGACCCACAAGGCTTAGTGTTACCCCTTAAAATAAGAGGGAAATTGTTAATATAAGAAGCATGGAAACTTAACTGTGCTTGGGGTGAAGCTCTACTTAAAGAATTTATTAAAAAGTGAAGAATTAATAGGTGATTATGTAAAGATATCTCTGTTGGAATTCCCACGTAATGTAGCAAGTCAAGATGGTGATAATATATTACACATTTTTTACGATGCTTCAAAATTAGCTTATGGAACAGCCTCTTATATTCAGTGTAATAATTCTATTTCTCATGTTATGTCTAAGGTTAAAGTTGCTCTAATTAAAGCGTGTACTTTGCCTCAGTTGGAATTAACAGCCATTTACATGGGTGTCAAATTAGCTAAATATGTAAGAGATAAATTGCTGGAGATAAATATTAGTAACACTGTGTTGTTGTCTGATAATAAGGTGTCCTTATAATGGATTCATAATAGAAACAGTAAGTTTGTGTACGTACAAAACAGAGTCGCTGAAATTAATCAAATGCAAGAGAAATATAAGAATTCGGATCAACATTTATTAACATTTAGTCAAATACCTGGTGATGACTTATGATAAATTTGTGAATACTGTATCATGGTTCAAGGGACCGAGTTGGTCGGTAAATAAAATTAATTGACCTTTACAAAAGGCACATATTGCACCTGCTGACCAACCTTCCAATAATTTGTCCCTCATTAGCCATTGATGTTAGTAAGTACTCTTCCTTACCTAAACTAATTAATGTAACATTGTTAGTGTTTAAATTTATAAACAAAATGAATATTTCGTATAATTTTTCACATCCTCTGAAATACTGGATTCAGAGATGCAAGAAGAAATATATGGAACTGAAATTAAACTGTTGTTAAAAGGAAAAAATTGTAAAACTTTCGACAGTAGATAAATTAGGGTTGTATTTAGTTGATGTAATTAACGGTATATATATGTAATATGCTGAACTGTGTAAATATGTAATGTATCCTATCTATATACCAAAGCCCATTATTTGATTATTTTAATTACAAATGTGTATAAAAATTGTAAAACAAGGTGGAGTATAAAAATATTTGCAGTTAACTAAGTCGTTTATCAGCGATCTCCAAAGATTTTTTTTTATAATTTTCCTAAAATCAACATGTGTAAATATGAATAATATAATAATTGTTTTAAAATGGGATGCTGATTTGACCCTTTCAAGAAATTGTGTGAGGGAGGGTGTGCAGCGGCCGCGGAGTGATACAAGGGGACGGAGGACACCATAGAGTAAATAATATGTGAGCACCGGTCTGTTAATAGTGAAATTTAATCTGGCATCATCGAGGCCATAATTGGGTATTTTGGCCCGAATTTGTAATATGAACCCGTGTTAATGCCCCCTGGTGAAGAATTGGGACAGGAAATTTTACGGAACCTCCAGAATTACGTGTGGATACTGAAAAATAACGAGACTACGCCATCATTCACACAGGGAAGTACGCCACTGTCCTTACATTTAGATTTCTCGCTTGCCAGTGTAGGTTTCTATATGTTAGGTGGGTGTTGTGGTGCGATCCAACTACAGTAATTAAATGGTAAGTGGTAATACGAATTTCTTTTCTAATAACACTATTGTATTATATGTATTATACAGTAATTATATTCTGAGTACTAGCAAGCCAAATAATATGCAGTCCACACTATTTTATAATTTACCATGACTGGTATTGATGTTTAATATTGTAATTATTAATGTAATGTCAGGTCAAGCTTTATTGTGAGAGGGGTGAAAGAGGGGTGACATTACCGTGACCTACAGTGACTTAAGTCCACTTACCCAAATTACTTACATGTAATAATTTAGGTAATACCCTGTAAACCTGATACAGTTAATTTCTCACAGCTGAAGAAATAGTTTTAAAACACTGTGAAAGATGCAGGGCTCATAATAAAGCAAGCTTCACACAAAACTTGTTTCAAGCATGGAGACAAAATTTGCGATATTCATAATCTTTGGCATTTATAAACAAACACAAAAATTCCTCATGATATCTTGACGTTTTATCACCCGTATAGAACATCAGTAAACCGTATATGCTACAACTTGAAGTGACATAACTTGCAAACAATGATGATGGTGGCCCGGTGGTCTGGTGGCTAAAACTCCCGCTTCACACACGGAGGGCCCGGGTTCGATTCCCGGCGGGTGGAAATTCCGACACGTTTCCTTACACCTATTGTCCTGTTCACCTAGCAGCAAATAGGTACCTGGGTGTTAGTCGACTGGTGTGGGTCGCATCCTGGGGGACAAGATTAAGGACCCCAATGGAAATAAGTTAGACAGTCCTCGATGACGCACTGACTTTCTTGGGTTATCCTGGGTGGCTAACCCTCCGGGGTTAAAAATCCGAACGAAATCTTATCTTATCTTATCTTATCTGACCTCAACGAAACCCGTGATGATGCAACAAACGATGCCATTAACAACACCAACCTCCTTCTGGGTAAGACTCATCAATTGTTGAAATTTTAAAGCCGGACAGATCATCAATTGTTGAATTTTTAAAGCCGGACAGACGACGCTTTTGAAGTTATGACAAGGCGTTGAAAAGTTATATCACAGAAGCCAATTTCAGGGATGGTCTATATAGAACTAAGTAGCGAACCCCTGCACTTGTCAGTGTTCCAGGAATTTTTACCTAGCAACAGTTGACCAGGGTTGAAAGTTTGAAGCCGATCAGTTAAAGCGTTTTGAATTTATTAAGAAAGGTGGTAGAGGAAGTGTAAGAGAAGAGTGTAACTTAGTGTGATGGCCTCACACACACTCTGAAGAGTGTAGCTTAGTGTGGCGGCCTCACACTCTGAAGAGTGTAACTTAGTGTGGCGGCCTCTCACACTGAAGAGTGTAGCTTAGTGTGGCGGCCTCACACTCTGAAGAGTGTAACTTAGTGTGGCGGCCTCACACTCTGAAGAGTGTAACTTAGTGTGGCGGCCTCACACTCTGAAGAGTGTAACTTAGTGTGGCGGCCTCACACTCTGAAGAGTGTAACTTAGTGTGGCGGCCTCACACTCTGAAGAGTGTAACTTAGTGTGGCGGACTCACACTCTGAAGAGTGTAGCTTAGTGTGCCGGCCTCACACTCACTTTGAAGAGTGTAAGTTAGTGTGGCAGCCTCACACTCACTGAAGAGTGTAAGTTAGTGTGGCAGCCTCACACTCACTTTGAAGAGTGTAAGTTAGTGTGGCAGCCTCACACTCACTGAAGAGTGTAAGTTAGTGTGGCAGCCTCACACTCACTGAAGAGTGTAAGTTAGTGTGGCAGCCTCACACTCACTCTGAAGAGTGTAAGTTAGTGTGGCGGCCTCACACTCACTGAAGAGTGTAAGTTAGTGTGGCAGCCTCACACTCACTTTGAAGAGTGTAAGTTAGTGTGGCGGCCTCACACTCACTGAAGAGTGTAAGTTAGTGTGGCAGCCTCACACTCACTTTGAAGAGTGTAAGTTAGTGTGGCGGCCTCACACTCACTGAAGAGTGTAAGTTAGTGTGGCAGCCTCACACTCACTTTGAAGAGTGTAAGTTAGTGTGGCAGCCTCACACTCACTGAAGAGTGTAAGTTAGTGTGGCAGCCTCACACTCACTTTGAAGAGTGTAAGTTAGTGTGGCAGCCTCACACTCACTGAAGAGTGTAAGTTAGTGTGGCAGCCTCACACTCACTTTGAAGAGTGTAAGTTAGTGTGGCAGCCTCACACTCACTCTGAAGAGTGTAAGTTAGTGTGGCGGCCTCACACTCACTCTGAAGAGTGTAAGTTAGTGTGGCAACCTCACACTCACTGAAGAGTGTAAGTTAGTGTGGCAGCCTCACACTCACTTTGAAGAGTGTAAGTTAGTGTGGCAGCCTCACACTCACTGAAGAGTGTAAGTTAGTGTGGCAGCCTCACACTCACTGAAGAGTGTAAGTTAGTGTGGCAGCCTCACACTCACTCTGAAGAGTGTAAGTTAGTGTGGCGGCCTCACACTCACTGAAGAGTGTAAGTTAGTGTGGCAGCCTCACACTCACTTTGAAGAGTGTAAGTTAGTGTGGCGGCCTCACACTCACTGAAGAGTGTAAGTTAGTGTGGCAGCCTCACACTCACTTTGAAGAGTGTAAGTTAGTGTGGCGGCCTCACACTCACTGAAGAGTGTAAGTTAGTGTGGCAGCCTCACACTCACTTTGAAGAGTGTAAGTTAGTGTGGCAGCCTCACACTCACTGAAGAGTGTAAGTTAGTGTGGCAGCCTCACACTCACTTTGAAGAGTGTAAGTTAGTGTGGCAGCCTCACACTCACTGAAGAGTGTAAGTTAGTGTGGCAGCCTCACACTCACTTTGAAGAGTGTAAGTTAGTGTGGCAGCCTCACACTCACTCTGAAGAGTGTAAGTTAGTGTGGCGGCCTCACACTCACTCTGAAGAGTGTAAGTTAGTGTGGCAACCTCACACTCACTGAAGAGTGTAAGTTAGTGTGGCAGCCTCACACTCACTTTGAAGAGTGTAAGTTAGTGTGGCAGCCTCACACTCACTGAAGAGTGTAAGTTAGTGTGGCAGCCTCACACTCACTGAAGAGTGTAAGTTAGTGTGGCAGCCTCACACTCACTTTGAAGAGTGTAAGTTAGTGTGGCAGCCTCACACTCACTGAAGAGTGTAAGTTAGTGTGGCAGCCTCACACTCACTGAAGAGTGTAAGTTAGTGTGGCAGCCTCACACTCACTGAAGAGTGTAAGTTAGTGTGGCAGCCTCACACTCACTGAAGAGTGTAAGTTAGTGTGGCGGCCTCACACTCTGAAGAGTGTAAGTTAGTGTGGCAGCCTCACACTCACTCTGAAGAGTGTAAGTTAGTGTGGCGGCCTCACACTCACTCATTAATGCCTCACTAAACTCACCAAGAATTATAAACATTATACAGCACAAGTTTTCAATATTTTAAATTTTGTTTTTGTATTTATCTATTTAAAATTCTGTACATTCCTCTAAGAAGCAATATTAATTTCTGTGTTTTCAGGAAAGTTCACTTTGACGACTCACGAAATCGTAATGACACGATTGCAAACAAACCATACCACGGGTGGGGTTAGAACCCGCGGTCAGAGAGTCACAAAACTCCAGACCGACGCGTTAGCCACTCCACCGGCTAGCTACAATAAGATTCATCTAGCTAGGTATATTAATACACCATAGGAAAGTTAACATAGGAACCGTTGTTTACAATCGTGTCATTACGATTCCGTGAGTCATGCTGACGGCTTTGAGGGGACTTGAGCTAGAGTTCGTCACGGCCATGCTAGCGGGAGATTCGTCTGTGAAAACTTGCATTTGTGGTCACAGTGGTTCCTATGCTAACCTTCCTATGGTGTAGAAATATACCCAGTTGGATGAATCTTATTGTAGCCAGCTGGTCCATTGGCTAACGCGTCGTTAGTTTAAGTTTATTATGCACACCAGACCCATCCCGTGGGGCGGTAGTCAAAAGATTACATAGGTACATAATGGGTCCAGGGACTGGATTCCAAAGTTTTGATAGCTGAGCAAGTTACAGAGGTAATGAACTAGATCTGGTCACGCGTCGGTCGAGTTTTGTGACTCTCTGACCGCGGGTTCTAACCCACCCGTGGTTTGGCTTGTTTCATTTTGATGTTATATTTAAAAGTGTCACTTATAATGTCCAAACTAAAATACATCCAATTAAGATATACCAGCACTCGAGGGTTTCAAGCCGATCAGAGGAATCATTCTGTAGTTATTATATGAAAACCAATATAATAAAAATGGCAAGTTAAAATTTACATATCTCAAAGTGAAAACCAAAGCTTTCTTCTAATAAAACCCATCAACACCGGAAGTTTGAATCAGGAATGGCACCCCCCCCCCCAGAAATTTACTTCTGAATCCAAAGAAGCCAAGTTTTTAACATTTTTAACATCAGCGTTAATGTTTTAAACCCGATAAGATGAGTCATTCTTCAGGTGTTGAATGGAAATCGATATCCTTTGTTCTTAATAAAATTTGCGAAGTGGGATTTATTCAGTCCAGTAATAATGTGACCCGTGATTTCTGGAAAACACATCCAGGATGTTGTGAGGCAGGAGTTGAAGACTAGGATATAGCTGGTAAATCTAGGATGGATGGAGGCAGGAACAGAGGGCTAAGCACCTCAAAATCGTTAGAAGATATTGAGGTTTTGGAATCACGTGACTAAAGTCAGCTGACCTCCAGTAGTCAGTCATATTGGACGTCCAGCCACACGATCTCCCGTTCATGAACTCAGATGACCGTGTGTGCGTGCGCGCGCATGTATGTGTGTATTCTCAAATTCTGTAGTTTCATACAGACCTCAAAGTAGACAACTCAGTCACCTTGATTTGTTTACTGAAACGCAACAGTGCTTTCAGAAATCAAGGTGAAAACAACTAATACGAAATTGTTTATTATTGTTATTATTAGTTGTAGTAGTAGTAGTAGTACAATTATAATTTCTGAAAAATTTTCTTGAGGTCCCAGCGTAAGTTTGGCTACTCAGACGACTGTGTTCTGGTGGCTCCCAGTTCCTCCTCCTCGCGGCGGAAATCTCTTTCTCGTCTTTCTAAGTTTGTCTCACGATCTATGATCGAACATCTACGCTCATCGAATAAGGAAGTCGTATAACTGACTGTAAGCTTATAAAGCTAAGAGCCAATTACGATACCTGACAGCAGAACAAGCAAGAAAAATCGTAGAGGCTTACGAGAATGAAAAATAAAAAATCTCGAAGCAGGCACGGAATGTGTGTTCGTTTTTCAGTGTGAATGAACGTCCAATATGGCGAGCAAGTAACCCGTGACTCAACATGTAAAACGTCAGTGCCTGTATAATTGAAGCACTTTCTTAAGGGTTATGAAGGATGGAAGAACCAAAGGTCGGTGAGGTGCTACAGTGAGTGAGTGGGTTGTATCCACCTCAAAATAAGATTAAACTAAAATATATAAACAGCTAAAAGCTTAAAATGTCCCAATGCCAAGAGAGGCTGTCTACAGATGTCCACACACCAAGAAGCTGTCTACAGATGTCCACACACAAAGAAGCTGTCTACAGATGTCCACACACAAAGAAGCTGTCTACAGATGTCCACACACCAAGAAGCTGTCTACAGATCTCCACACACCAAGATGAGTTGTCTACAGATCCCCACATACCAAGATGACTTGTCTACAGATTTCCACTCCACATACCAAGATGAGTTGTCTACAGATCTCCACTCCACATACCAAGATGAGTTGTCTACAGATCTCCACACACCAAAATGAGTTGTCTACAGATCCCCACATACCAAGAAGCTGTCTACAGATCTCCACATACCAAGATGAGTTGTCTACAGATCCCCACATACCAAGAAGCTGTCTACAGATCCCCACATACCAAGATGAGTTGTCTACAAATCTCCACTCCACATACCAAGATGAATTGTCTACAGATCTCCACATACCAAGATGAGTTGTCTACAGATCCCCACATACCAAGATGAGTTGTCTACAGATCCCCACATACCAAGAAGCTGTCTACAGATCTCCACATACCAAGATGAGTTGTCTACAGATCCCCACATACCAAGAAGCTGTCTACAGATCCCCACATACCAAGACGAGTTGTCTACAGATCTCCACTCCACATACCAAGATGAATTGTCTACAGATCTCCACATACCAAGATGAGTTGTCTACAGATCCCCACATACCAAGATGAGTTGTCTACAGATCTTCACATACCAAGATGAGTTGTCTATAGATCCCCACATCCCAAGATGAGTTGTCTACAGATCCCCACATACCAAGATGAGTTGTCTACAGATCTTCACATACTAAGATGAGTTGTCTACAGATCTCCACATACCAAGATGAGTTGTCTACAGATCTCCACATACCAAGATGAGTTGTCTGCAGATCTCCACATACCAATATGAGTTTTCTACAGATCTCCACATACCAATATGAGTTGTCTACAGATCTTCACATACTAAGATGAGTTGTCTACAGATCTCCACATACCAAGATGAGTTGTCTACAGATCTCCACATACCAAGATGAGTTGTCTACAGATCCCCACATACCAAGATGAGTTGTCTACAGATCTCCACATACCAAGATGAGTTGTCTACAGATCCCCACATACCAAGATGAGTTGTCTACAGATCTCCACATACCAAGATGAGTTGTCTACAGATCCCCACATATCAAGATGAGTTGTCTACAGATCTTCACATACCAAGATGAGTTGTCTATAGATCCCCACATCCCAAGATGAGTTGTCTACAGATCCCCACATACCAAGATGAGTTGTCTACAGATCCCCACATACCAAGATGAGTTGTCTACAGATCTTCACATACCAAGATGAGTTTTCTACAGATCTCCACATACCAAGATGAGTTGTCTACAGATCTCCACACACCAAGATGAGTTGTCTACAGATCCCCACATACCAAGAAGCTGTCTACAGATCCCCACATCCCAAGATGAGTTGTCTACAGATCCCCACATACCAAGATGAGTTGTCTACAGATCTTCACATACCAAGATGAGTTGTCTATAGATCCCCACATCCCAAGATGAGTTGTCTACAGATCCCCACATACCAAGATGAGTTGTCTACAGATCCCCACATACCAAGATGAGTTGTCTACAGATCTTCACATACTAAGATGAGTTGTCTACAGATCTCCACATACCAAGATGAGTTGTCTACAGATCTCCACATACCAAGATGAGTTGTCTGCAGATCTCCACATACCAATATGAGTTTTCTACAGATCTCCACATACCAATATGAGTTGTCTACAGATCTTCACATACTAAGATGAGTTGTCTACAGATCTCCACATACCAAGATGAGTTGTCTACAGATCTCCACATACCAAGATGAGTTGTCTACAGATCCCCACATACCAAGATGAGTTGTCTACAGATCTCCACATACCAAGATGAGTTGTCTACAGATCCCCACATACCAAGATGAGTTGTCTACAGATCTCCACATACCAAGATGAGTTGTCTACAGATCCCCACATACCAAGATGAGTTGTCTACAGATCTTCACATACCAAGATGAGTTGTCTATAGATCCCCACATCCCAAGATGAGTTGTCTACAGATCCCCACATACCAAGATGAGTTGTCTACAGATCCCCACATACCAAGATGAGTTGTCTACAGATCTTCACATACCAAGATGAGTTTTCTACAGATCTCCACATACCAAGATGAGTTGTCTACAGATCTCCACATACCAAGATGAGTTGTCTACAGATCTCCACATACCAAGATGAGTTGTCTGCAGATCTCCACATACCAATATGAGTTGTCTACAGATCTCCACATACCAAGATGAGTTGTCTACAGATCTCCACATACCAAGATGAGTTGTCTACAGATCTCCACATACCAAGATGAGTTGTCTACAGATCCCCACATACCAAGATGAGTTGTCTACAGATCTCCACATACCAAGATGAGTTGTCTACAGATCCCCACATACCAAGATGAGTTGTCTACAGATCTTCACATACCAAGATGAGTTGTCTATAGATCCCCACATCCCAAGATGAGTTGTCTACAGATCCCCACATACCAAGATGAGTTGTCTACAGATCCCCACATACCAAGATGAGTTGTCTACAGATCTTCACATACCAAGATGAGTTTTCTACAGATCTCCACATACCAAGATGAGTTGTCTACAGATCTCCACATACCAAGATGAGTTGTCTACAGATCTCCACATACCAAGATGAGTTGTCTGCAGATCTCCACATACCAATATGAGTTGTCTACAGATCTCCACATACCAAGATGAGTTGTCTACAGATCTCCACATACCAAGATGAGTTGTCTGCAGATCTCCACATACCAATATGAGTTGTCTACAGATCTCCACATACCAAGATGAGTTGTCTACAGATCTCCACATACCAAGATGAGTTGTCTACAGATCTCCACATACCAAGATGAGTTGTCTACAGATCTCCACATACCAAGAGAAGTTGTCTGGAGATCTTCACATTGACCTTGTTCAAGCAGAAGACCCCACAAATAGCTGGTTTCTTGACCGTAATGTATAATTCGTTGCTTTACCCACAGCAACCAAACACAGGATACTTGACGAGACATCTGCATCTTCACTTGACCACATTTGAACATACATTACAGCTCCTCTCAAAGCTGGCATAAACACTGTCAATGCGATTGATTATTATCCAACCTTAGTTACCAACATAGCCAAATGATCAATCGACACCAATAACTAACTCTCTCTCTCTCTCTCTCTCTCTCTCTCTCTCTCTCTCTCTCTCTCTCTCTCTCTCTCTCTCTCTCTCTCTCTCTCTCTCTCTCTCTCTCTCTCTCTCTCCCTCTCCCTCTCTCTCTCTTTTTTCTTTTTTTTTCTTTACACAGGGTTTGACAAGGTTAAGGATCTCTAGCTTTATTGACAAACTATTTACAAGTTAAGGATTCCTAATTATTGGTAAGCTAAGAGCTGTTACCTACATCAGCTCATTTGAAAGCATTTTTATTGTTATGAGACATATAAGTAGGGAACAGGATGAAGTTGGAGCCATATGTGGGCCAGCATTTTCATTTGATCAACTGACCTTATCTCGTTGACATCATTATGCTGTACGAATGTGTTCCATGCTCGAGTCATCCTGGGTATATATGATCTCAGATGGAGTGACGTTCTGGAGAAGGGTACAGTCAGAGTGAAGTTGCTGCTTTCTGCCCGTCTTGTGGCATAAAAGCTTGTTTCACGCTGTCCTCGAAGTGGATCCAAGTGTGGTACTTTGACAATATTGGCCTTGTACATAACAGTAAGGCCACCCACATCCCTCCTGTGTTGAAGGCTCTGCTGAAATGACAGATATATCCAGGATGGGTCCAGGCGAGAGATGAGACGTCTTGCTCTGTTATCTACTCTGTCAAGCAGTCGCAGATGAGGGGGGGGGGGCAGGCAAACCAAGAAAGTGGGGCATACTCAAGGTGTGAGCGTACTTGTGCCTCGTACAGAATCTTGCAACCCCTACTGTCAAGCAGATGTCAGATACGGCGAAGTGCTGTAAGCTTCCTGGCTGCCTTGTTTGCTAGATTTACAACATGGTTCTTTATGGTTAGTTTGGAGTCAAATTTCACCCCAAGGATATCAACTTCTTCTCCAGGTGCCAACACCCTCCCATTCATCCTTACTACTCCACCAGCATTACCATCATGGTGCCTAGAGACGACCATCATTTGCGTGCAAATGTTACTTACCATCTATTTCCCCAAGCTGATATAGCTCTTAGCTGGTGATTGATGTAGCTTAGAGCAGCTGGCATTTCTTCTCTTGGATAAGTGAATGTCAGTGTACAGTCGTCTGCATATGCATGTGATTCTGGGATGAGATGAAGAAGGTCGTTGAAGTAGACATTCCATAACAATGGTCCCAGCACGCTTCCTTGTGGAACACTTGCCCCAATAGGATGTCTTGCTGATTCCGTTCCATTGAGAACTACACTTAGAGATCTACCATGAAGGTAATCACAGAGGAGACATAGCGTAGAGCCTGCAATTCCCAGTGCTTGAAGTTTTGCTAAGAGGCCCTGGTGCCACACCCGGTCGAAAGCGCCAGCAATGTCTAGTGCTACCACACAGCTGACTTTGGATTCATCCAGTGACTGGTGCCACTTAGTGGAGAGGTTTAACAACAGATCAGCAGCAGAGTAACCTTTCCTGAAGCCATATTGACGATCACAAAGTAGTGAGTGGTAGTCAAAAAACTCTGTCATTTGTCTTGAGATTATTGTCTCAAGGATCTTACCAGTGATTGACAGGAGTGCCACTCACTGGTCTGTAGTTGCTGATTTCTGCTCTGCTCTTCTTTTTGTGAACAGGGACTACATTTGCCTCTTTCCACAGAGAGGGCCATTTACACTGGATCAGGAACTTGCATTTTGGTAGCAGTGTTCAGCAAAGAGGTCCGCCTTCTCTTGACTACTAGTAGAGGTAGTCCCATCCTGTCGATTTAGAGGTGGAATGAGTTCATCAGGCAAATAACCTTGTCTGTCCTTGACCAGGGACCACCAGGTTTTGGAGCCTACCCTACCTGATGCTAGCTTTCTTTTAGTGTCCACCTCACATTTAGCAACGGCCCAATTTTGAACGTCACCCATATGCCTTCAGGCTTGCCTGTGCGAGTTCCTGTTATAAGTGGTACGATGTCTCTTATACCTTCGCCATGCTTTGTACTTAGCAGCAGCAGCTTCTCTACAACGAAAGCCAAACCAAGGCTGATCTGTAGGCTTCGTCACATATTGCCGGTGAGGAATGTGTTCTTGTTGTAGATTAAGGATGTGTCCAGTGAAGGCTTTCACTTGGTTGTCAACATCCCCTTGGAGAAGAGCATTCCAATCGGTGGTGGCGAGCTCAGAGCAAAGGGCTGGCCAATTACCTCTTTCCCATAGCCAAGTTGTGCGTGTGGACTCCTCACCTTGTTCTCTTGGGATCTTAAGTGTCGTAAAAACAGCCTTGTAGTCAGACGATCCAACGTAGCCGAGGGGTTGACAAGTGACAATGCCTTTTGCCAGATCACTCACTACTGGGTTAAGGGAGGAGCCAGAGATGTGAGTAGGGAAATCAACAAAGTTTCTCATGTCAAATACTGCAAGAAGGTCATCAAAGTCCCTCTGTTGGTTGAGGTCACCAACAATTATGATATGTTGACAGTTGTGTTGTAGCAGAAGGGAGTCAATATTTTCCATTAGGAAGTTGATGGGGTCTGCATGCTGCCACTGAGGTCTGTACATTGCACATGCTAGTACAGAGGTACTAGTGTTTATGCAGAGCTTGAAGAACATCATTTCAAGATGAGTAGGGGTGGCAACATCAATGTGCTGGGTATGAACACTTTTAGAGAAGCACACAGCAACACCTCCTTGCCCTTGCCTGTCTCTTCTCATCCATGAGGTGTAGCCAGCAATTCTTACAAAATTTTCTGGAGTTCTGTCATCTAAAAATGTTTCAATAACAGCTATCATGTCGGGACGTCGAGTGTTCACAAAACTGTGTGAGCTCTCCAGTTGGCCGACAGGATGCTGATAGACTGGCTCCTCATGATGTGGTCAGCTTGAGGTGGTGGGTGTGTAGGGCATGTGCGGTGCCTGCCCTTGAGAGAGGTAGGGTAATGAGGCAGCTGCAGGGATGTAGGTCTGTGGTCTTGTGTAAGGCACAATACCACTTGCTGGGCTGAGATAGGAGTAGCTGAGTGGGTGACGTGTGAGAGTGTTCACCATTCAGAGATCCTGCTGGTTTGTTCTGAGAACAGGTCTCTAAACAGGTGGTCCTGTCTGTCGAGTTCCTTTTTCTTCCGACACTGGTCCTCCTGATATCCTTTCTTGTAGCAGTAATTGCACCTGGTATCTCGCAGGCAGTTGTTGGCGGTGTGCCCCTTCTGGTGACAGCGAGAGCACAGCCTCTCTCTCTCTCTCTCTCTCTCTCTCTCTCTCTCTCTCTCTCTCTCTCTCACACACACACATCATCTGCGAACAGGGACACTTCTCAGTCTAACCCTTCCATCATGTTCACATATACCAAAAATAGCACTGGTCCTAGGACCGACCCCTGTGGGACCCCGCTCGTCACAGGTCCCCACTGTGATACCTCACCACTTACCATGACTCGTTGTTGCTTCCCTGTCAGGTATTCTCTGATCCATTGCAGTGTCCTTCCTGTTATATGCACCTGATCCTCTAGCTTCTGCACTAATCTCTTGTGAGGAACTGTGTCAAAGGCCTTCTTGCAGTCCAAGAAGATGCAATCAACCCACCCCTCTCTCTCGTGTCTTAATTCTGTTACTTTATCATAAAACTCCATGCTGGTTGGTGTTTATACTCTTGTTCCGTTCCAGGTGCTTCACCACTCTTCTCCTGATAATCTTCTCCATAACTTTGCATACTATACACGTCAGTGACACAGGTCTATAGTTTAGTGCCTCTTTTCTGTCTCCTTTTTTAAAAATGGGAACTACATTTGCCGTCTTCCGTACCTCATGTAGTTGCCCACTTTCCAGGGATGTGTTGAAGATTGTGGTTATTAGCACACACAGCATCTCCGCTCCCTCTCTAAGGACCCACGGGGAGATGTTGTCCGGTCCCATTGCCTTTGAGGTATCGATGTCCTCATTTGTATGTATGTCATCCAACACTTGTTGGTATATTCCTTGCTGGTGTTCCCCTCTGTTCTGTCCCCCCAGAGGCCTTCCTGTCTCCACTGTAAATACTTCCTTAAATCTCATATTGAGCTCCTCACATCCTTAAATCTCATATTGAGCTCCTCACATACTTCTTGATCGTTTCTTGTGAGTTTCCCACCTTTTCCTCAGCCTTTTCACCTGGTCTTTGACTGTGTGTGTTTGTATGTGTGTGTGTGTGTGTGTGTTTGTATGTGTGTGTGTGTGTGTGAATATGTGTGTGTATGTGTGTGTGAGTTGTGTGTGTATTGTGCGTGTGTATTCACCTAATTGTGGTTGCAGGGGTCGAGACTCAGCTCCTTGCCCTGCCTCTTCACTGACCGCTACTGGGTCCTTCCTCTCCCTGCCCTGGTGTGTGTGTGTGTGTGTGTACTCACATAGTTGTGGTTGCAGGGGTCGAGTCACAGCTCCTGGCCCGCCTCTTCACTGCACGCTACTCGGTCACTCTACCTGCTTCGTGAGCTTTATCATACCTCTCCTTAAAGCTATGTGTAGATCCTGCCTCCACCTCATCAATTCCCAGACTATTCCACTTCCTGACAACTCTGTGATTGAAGAAATACTTACTAACATCACTGTGGTTCATCTGAGTCTTCAACTTCTAACTGTGTCCCCTTGTCGCTGTGTCCCATCTCTGGAACATCCTGTCTCTGTCCACCTTGTCGATTCCTCTCAGTATTTTATATGTCGTTATCATATCCCCCTATCTCTCCTGTCTTCCAGTGTTGTCAGGTCGATTTCCCTTAACCTCTCCTAGTAGGACATCCCCCTTAGCTCCGGGACTAATCTTGTTGCAAACCGTTGCACTTTCTCTAGTTTCCTTACATGCTTGGCTAAGTGAGGGTTCCAAACTGGCGCTGCATACTCCGTATGGGCCTAATGTACACAATGTACAGGGTTCTCAATGGCTCCTTATTATGATGTTGGAATGCTGTTCTCAGGTTTGCCAGGCGCCCGTATGCTGCTGCAGTTATTTGGTTGATGTGCGCCTCAGGAGATGTGTCATACTTACCCGAAGATCCTTTTCCTTGAGTGAGATTTGCAGTCTCTGACCCCTAGACTGTACTCCGTCTGTGGTCTTCTTTGCCCTTCCCAAATCTTCATGACTTTGCACTTGGTGGGGTTGAACTCCAGGAGCCAGTTGCTGGACCAGGCCTGCAGCCTGTCCAGATCCCCCTGTAGTTCTGCCTGGTCCTCGTTCAATTGAATTCTTCTCATCAACTTCACATCATCTGCAAACATGGACACTTTGGAGTGTATTCCTTCTGTCATGTCATTCACAAATACAAGAAACAACACCAGTTCTAGGACTGATCCCTGTGGCACCCCGCTCGTTACAGGCGCCCACTCTGACACCTCACCACGTACCATGACTCGCTGTTGTCTTCCTGACAGGTATTCCCTGATCCATTGTAGTATCTTCCCTGTTATCTCTGCCTGGTCCTCCAGCGTTTGCACTAATCTCTCGTGCAGAACTCTGTCAAACACCTTCTTACAGTCCAAGAAAATGCAATCTACCCACCCCTCTCTTGTCGTACTTCCGTCACCCTGTCATAGAACTCCAGTATGTTTGTGATGCAGGCTTTCCCATCCCTTAAACCATGCTGGCTATCGTTGATAAGCTCATTCCTTTCTAGGTGCTCCACCACTCTTCTGATAATCTTCTCCACGACCTTGCATACTGTACATGTCAGTGACACTGGTCTGTAATTTAATGCTTTGTGTCTGACTTCTCTTTTAAAATTGGGATTACATTTGCTGTCTTCCATTTTTCAGGTAGTCGCCCAGTTTCAATAGATGTGTTGAAGATTGTTGTTAGTGGTACACATAGCGCCTCTACTCCCTCTCTTAGGACTCATCGCCTCTGAGGTATCTTGCTCACTGAGCAGCCTCTTCACTTCTTCCTCCGTTATGTATTGTGTTCAACACTTGATGGTGTACCCCACCTCTCTGCCTTTCTGGAGATCCTTCTGTCTTCTCTTTGAACACTTCTTTGAATCTCCTGTTGAGCTTCTCACATACCTCGTGGTCATTTTTTGTGACCTCCCCCCTTCCTTCCTCAGCCTGATTACGTGGTCCTTGACTGTTGTATTCCTCCTGATGTGGCTGTACAACAGCTTTGGGTCAGATTTGGCTTTCGCTGCTATGTCATTCTCATATTGTCTTTGGGCCTCCCTTCTTACCTGTGCATGTTCATTTCTGACTTTACGACTGCTTCTAGTGATTATCTTTTTTAACATTCACAGTGTGTATGTCAAGGACACTTCTGCAGGTTGCCACTTTCCCCTCTCTCTTATTTCTTAAATATTGTGGCTACGTTGTTTGTCTTCTATCTGTGAGACAAGTACCCTGGTTCAGCACCCTCTCTCAGACTCCATGGTACGCCGTTGTCAGGTTCTGTTACATCTGATGTATCCAGTCACTCTGTAATACCTTAACCCGCTGTTTCTGCGCCACGCTGGTGCTTTTTCTGATACTATAGTGAACCTTCCTTGAAATCCTTTGTTCTTCAAAGATTTATTTGCCATTACTGGTGAGATTCTCTCCTTCCTTCATCAGTCTTACTGACTGTTTTTTAGCCGTTGTCTTCTTTCTGTTGAGAATGTGCGTATCAGTTTGGGTTTAAATTTTGCGTTTGCTGATGTGTCATTCTCAAGCTGTCGTTCTCAGCTTCTCTTCTCACCATTTATAATAATATCTTTATTTACTACAAGTACATGTAATACAGGCCTAACAGACAACAATAACATACTACTATATAGAAAACCCTTGTTATGCTCCGCATGTCGGGCAAATTAGGTCAGTGTCCCAGGATGCGACCCACACCAGTCGACTAACACCCAGGTGCCCATTTTACTGATGGGGAACATAGACAACAGGTGGAAAGAAACACGCCCAATGTTTCTACTCTGGCTGGGAATCGAACCCAGGCCCTCGCCGTGTGAAGCGAGAGCGTTAGCCACCAGAGCTTGTTTATACCTCCTCGGCCACATCCATCTTAGTCTGCTCTCCTTTGCTTTCTCTAGTCTGTCCATTGCTTTGCACTTCGTTGATTTGCCTCTTCATTTCATTCGTCATATTCTCTTCAAACTTTCTTATTTCTCTTACACTTTGTTCAGGAATTCTTTCACTCTAGCAGAGTACAGTCTTCTCCAGGTGTATGTCTACGAGGTGCTTCACAATTCAGTGCTGAAGGGTTGTTAGCACTTAAACACATTTAAGGTGAAGACTAGGTCCAGTCTTGCAGGTATGACCCTCCTCTCACACACACACAAAACAACATACGTTGCTCACGAGGCACAGCCATCGCTGTACCTTGTGAGCAACGGGAGTAAGGAAATAAGGATCAGTCTCGTTCCATTTTTCAAGGAGAGTCTGATGTGAGCCAGTTCATGTGAGCTGGCTCACATGAACTGCCTTGGCAGCATTATATAATAGTGGGGAAGCGTGGATTAAGAAGTAGCTCCGGCTCACAAGTAAAGGATCCAGGGTTGATCCCAGGACACGTGGGCACGTTGGTCATGTTTCTTTACACCTGCTGCCCACTTGCTCATCAAGCAGTAAATAGGTAATAGGTAACTGGGACGTTAGGTGACATGTGGGTGGCATCCTGGGGTAGCAGATCATACATCAAATAAGCCTCAATGATTGGCTCTCCTGCGTTAACCTTCCAGTTAATAATCCGAATATCCGGAAAGATAATCGGGTTTGATCCGAGGAAGTGTAGGGCAGCTCGAATATGTAACCATAAAGATACCTGGAGGTTACCTGGAGGTTATTCCGGGGATCAACGCCCCCGCGGCCCGGTCCATGACCAGGCCTCCCGATGGATCAGGGCCTGATCAACTAGGCTGTTACTGCTGGCCGCACGCAGTCCGACGTACGAGCCACAGCCCGGCTGATCCGGCACTGACTTTAGGTATCTGTCCAGCTCTCTCTTGAAGGCAGCCAGGGGTTTATTGGCAATTCCCCTAATGCTTGATGGGAGGCTGTTGAACAGTTTTGGGCCCCGGACACTTATGGTGTTTTCTCTTAGTGTACCAATGGCGCCCCTACTTTTTATTGGCGGTATTTTGCATCGCCTGCCCAGTCTTTTACTTTCGTAGGGAGTGATTTCTGTGTGCAGATTTGGGACCATTCCTTCCAAGATTTTACAAGTGTAGATTATGATATATCTCTCCCTCCTGCGTTCCAACGAGTACAAGTCAAGTGCTTCCAAGCGTTCCCAGTAGTTAAGGTGCTTGACAGAACTTATACGTGCAGTAAAGGATCTCTGTACACTCTCTAGATCTGCGATTTCACCTGCTTTGTATGGAGATGTTAATGTACAGCAGTATTCCAGCCTAGAGAGAACAAGTGATTTGAAAAGGATCATCATGGGCTTGGCATCTCTCGTTTTGAAAGTTCTCATTATCCATCCTATCATTTTCTTTGCACGTGCGATCGTGGCACTGTTGTGATCCTTGAAAGTGAGATCCTCAGACATTACTACTCCCAGGTCCCTTACATTATTTTTCCGCTCTATTGTATGGCCGGAGTCAGTAGTATACTCTGTTCTAGTTATTATCTCCTCCAGTTTTCCATAACGGAGTAGTTGGAATTTGTCCTCATTGAACATCATATTGTTTACCGTTGCCCACTGGAAAACTTTGTTTATATCTTCTTGGAGGTTAACCGCGTCCTCAGCAGATAATAATAATAATAATAATAATAATAATAATAATAATAATACAGTTGGAACTACTTCGGCATTCTCTGGTCATCTATGATGATTTACAATATAATTCAACTTACAGCAGAAACCAGTGTACAAGAATGTTGCTGTCGCTGCTGTTACTGCTGCTGTTGCTACTGTTACTATTGCTGCTACTGTTGCTACTCTTGTTGCTGCTGCTGCTGTTACTGCTGCTGTTGCTGCTTCTGCTGTGTTCTCGTCACCAACTTCTGCAACATTGCTCAATAAATCAATAAAAACCAAAACTTTCCCCTAATATATACATAAACTAGCAAGGGTTATATACCACTCCACAAAAGTGGTGACCCACACGAGTCATTAAGTACAGCCCAGTTTCTAACTTGCCATTATTATTATTATTATTATTATTATTATTATTATTATTATTATTATTATTATTATTATTACCATCCACAGTTTTTGGAAGAATAATATTTAAAAACATGAATTCGTCAGCAAACAGTGTTGTGGTGAGCAGTTGTCAGGTTGGCTTGAGGCCGGGACGAAGCAACAGTGATGCAGGACTTGAATGCTCAACTCAGTTGACTCATCTCTGGTAAATAATGGATTTCCTATGGGCCTTTTTATCGCTTTAAGCAATGCATTTGATACTGAAGATCACAACATGTGCTGAGCAAAGTAGAAAGTTGTTGACTCACACACGATATCATATACGTAAAGTCTACGACAGACATTAATATTAATGACTATGTTTAACAACCCGATCAATCAACATAGGAGTGCCACAGGACAGTGTCATAGGCCCTCTGTTTAACAACCCGATCAATCAACATAGGAGTGCCACAGGACAGTGTCATAGGCCCTCTACTCTTCCTCGTCTACATCAACTATCTCCTTAATGCCTTAAAAGAGTTTAAGTTAATTGTTTGCAGATGACACAACTTTTGCCGTGTCAAATGTTCATCCAGTTGTTCTCACCAACATAGTTAATGTCGAACATGATAAGATATTCTTTGATCACGATGAACAAATTCACAGCCAATACTGACAAGACTCTGCATAATGCTTGGGAAGAAATTTCAAACATTGATTTGATCGTAAATATAAATAATATACCTTGAAAGACAAGATGATGTTAGATAATTAGGCACAGTGTACACCTTGGCAACAGAATATAATCCAGTTAATACATCCAGCACATATCAATGAAAATTTCCACAACAGATGACATACTTTCAAAAGTATGTTAGTTTGTATCTTATAACATCATAATTCTGTATTTCTCTCTAACGTATTTTTACCTCACTTAACGTATTTGAGTATAATAATCAACAACAGCAAATCACCTGAAAGCTAATATTACTCAGCAGAAGTCTGCTATCATAATAAATAATATTACTCAGCAGAAGTCTGCTATCATAATAATATTACTCAGCAGAAGTCTGCTATCATAATAATATTACTCAGCAGAAGTCTGCTATCATAATAATCAGGTTCCAGACAATATACATCCCACCATACAAAGCTTTAAATTTATTTAACATTGAAACAATACAGAGTGTGCACGCTGTGTGCACGACACTCAGCATGAACATAAATCCCCAGCTCAAGCTCTTCCTGGACAGCAGCAACACAACAGTACAAGAAACTAGCATTTCTTTGATATACTAAATGTTCTATTCAACCTGTGTTTTAACTCGAAGTGATAAAAGACCCAAAATATAGAAGATTCTATATGAAAATGCAAAATAATTCCGTTTATAAACTGCTTCAATAATATTGTTAAAAAAAGGCATCTAGTAAAGCTGTTGAAAATATTATGTGAAGGGATTATAATAGGTCAAGTATGAGAGTCACCGCAGTTGGTTCTACCACTCGATAAAACACACTTCCTGGAACCAATGGTAATATAATTTTCATTCCCTGTAAATATCCAGTATATCAAATATACCCTGTCCAGAGTCACTTAGCATGTCTGCTCACACAACAGCTTTACCACCAAGTTTCTGCTACCGACTAATTATTAGAACCAATATATCAAGCCAGTCCTCTCGACTGGCTTGGCGATGTACCACTTAACGTTCAGTCTAATCATCAATTATACATTGTCAACTAGTGTTAGGTCTCAGTTTTAAGCAACTCGTCCACATAAACTTTCAGTATTGACTAACATTAAGCTGATTTCAGTTTACCGGAAAAGCTGTGTATACTATGATATTTTCAAATTGCACTGGGCAACAAAAAAAATATATTCGGTCCGCTACTGACGTAAATGTTGGTGTTCTTATGCTAATTCCAAATTTGAAGTCGAAATTAAGGTAGCACGTCGCGATTTTTGTTACTGGAAAACATGATTTCTAGAATTATTTCAGTATCATGTTTCGTCAAAATTTACAGCACAGATAATATAATGAGTTAATTATAAATTATTATTATTATAATAATGGGGAGCGCTAAACCCGTAGGAGTATACAGCGCCTGTGGGGGGGGGGGAGGATGGAAGGCATTCACGATCAATTCAGGGAACTGGAACACAGATCCAGTCCCCTAGATCAAGAGCCCCTCACAAACGTCAAGGAACCTCAAGGAACTTCCCTTGAGGGACCTCTATTATAAAGTAACTGCTAGAGAATGCTTCGACGATATTAAACAACATATTCTCAATGGAAATTGAAAAATATTTAAAAATGTTATAAGCATTTAGCTTCACGTTTACGACTGACAATGTTAAGAATAATATGACCCTAATGGTTACAATTATAATCATGATTTTTCAAAGGGTGGACCGGTAAGCCAGCGGAAGTCCTCGGTCACATTCAAATTCAAATTCAAATTCAAAGTTTATTCTCTGTAAGGATTACAATGCTGAGTTTACACGACCTAAAGCACCAGCTGTGGGTCATCATATGACGAAGACCCGCGTCAGGAAATACTTGTCCTGTTTCCTGACAAACATTATATCTACCTGATAATAGTTAAGCATTTCAAAATCTCTTTCGAAGTTGATTGCATGTGGCAGGAGTTGAGGAAATAACTTATCACAAGCCTGGTGTTCCGGGGTATGAAAGTGACCGTCTAGCGTCGGCTAGGCGCCGAAAAATTATTTGCAAGCATTATCTCTTGGTCTACAACTGGGTTCGAACTTACCCACTGCATCGAAGTATGCAGTACTTTAGTCAGTGAGCCAGATACCAGATAAATATGGGCGCCTAGCCGACGCTAGACGGTCACTTTCATACCCCGGAACACCAGGCTTGTGATAAGTTATTTCCTCAACTCCTGCCACATGCAATCAACTTCGAAAGAGATTTTGAAATGCTTAACCATTGTCAGGTAGATATAATGTTAGTCAGGAAACAGGACAAGTATTTCCTGACGCGGGTCTTCGTCATATGATGACCCACAGCTGGTGCTTTAGGTCACGTGACCGAGGACTTCCGCTGGCTTACCGGTCCACCCCTTGAAAAATCATGATTATAATTGTAACCATTAGGGTCATATTATTCTTAGCATTGTCAGTCGTAAACGTGAAGCTAAATGCTTATAACATATATATATATATATATATATATATATATATATATATATATATATATATATATATATATATATATATATATATATATATATATATATATATAAACAAACACTGATCTCTGGCCGAAGAAGACTCGAACCTACGAACCTCGGAACAAGGTACGCAGTGCTTTACCATTCTCATCACACTGGACCAATACCTTGGCGCCCAGCTTGCTCTAGACGCTGATCCAAGGCAGCCAGCTTCCAGGGACAAGGCTTACAGCTTTTCATCTCATCCCCTGCATGCATCAGCCGTGCTAGAGATTTTAACAATGCAAGGAATTCGCAAGAGCAGGCGAAATATACACAAACACTGTAAGCCTTCTCCCTGAAAGCTGGCTGCCTTGGATCAACGTCTAGCACAAGCTGGGCGCCAAGGTATTGGTCCAGTATGGTGAGAATGGTAAAGCACTGCGTACCTTGTTCCAAGGTTCGTAGGTTCGAGTCTCCTTCGGTCAGAGATCAGTGTTTGTATATATTTCGCCTGCTCTTGCGAATTCCTTGCATATATATATATATATATATATATATATATATATATATATATATATATATATATATATATATATATATATATATATTTTATCACACTGGCCGATTCCCACCAAGGCAGGGAGGCCCGAAAAAGAAAAACTTTCACCATCATTCACTCCATCACTGTCTTGCCAGAAGGGTGCTTTACACTACAGTTTTTAAACTGCAACATATATATATATATATATATATATATATATATATATATATACATAAATATATATATATATATATATATATATATATATATATATAGGGGTGTTAATGTTTCAGTTTAAAAACTGTAGTGTAAAGCACCCTTCTGGCAAGACAGTGATGGAGTGAATGATGGTGAAAGTTTTTCTTTTTCGGGCCACCCTGCCTTGGTGGGAATCGGCCAGTGTGATAATAATAATAAAATATATATCATGTGCTTTTTACATCCTATGGAGAGGGAGCATGGACACGAGGGTTGTCCCAGAGCTGCTAAAAACAACAGACATAGCCCCACTCCACAAAGGGGGCAGTAAAGCAATAACAAAGAACTACAGACCGATAGCGCTAACGTCCCATATCATAAAAATCTTTGAAAGGGTTATAAGCAAGATCGTCACCCATCTAGACACCCATCAGTTACACAACCCAGGGTAACATAGGTTTAGAGCAGGTCTTTCCTGTCTGTCCCAGCTACCTGACCAATATTACAAGGTCTTAGATGCTCTAGAAGACAAACAAAATGCAGATGTAGTATACACAGACTTTGCAAAAACCTTCGACAAGTGTGACCATGGTATAATAGCGCACAAAATGCGTGATAAAGGAATAACAGGAAGAGTTACTAGATGTATCTATAATTTTCTAACAAATGGAACACAAAGAGTAGTAGTAAACAGAGTAAAGTCTGAGGATACTACGGTGAAAAGCTTTGTTCCACAAGGCACAGTACTCGTTCCCATCCTGTTCCTCATCCCCACATCCGACATAGAGATGTAAATCACAGCACTGTGTCTTCCTTTACAGATGACTCCCGAATTTGCATGAGTGTCTTCCACTGAAGACAAGTGTAGATCTGTCTATTTGTATATGTATCTATTTGTATTTGTACATGTATATGTATGAAACAGTCTTACCTCTGCTAGCAGTAACTGTTTGGGTGTTTGATAAGAGCGCCTAAAAACCTCGTCAGCTTGTGAATCCGGTCAGAGGATACCTTATTTTTTCAATTCGGTTGGGTGTTAAGGGCACCTAGAAACTGGACTAGACTAGTATCAACGAACTCTTACTGCTCCACAGCTTCGTGAGTGTATAAGCAACAAATTAAAAGTTGATTCGAGTAACGTGGAATACTAAACTGGGATTTCTGCTGGTACGGGAGCTATTAATCGCTGATCCCCGCTTCGGCTCCTTCAAAATGCCGGAGGACAAATTCTTGAGCAACCGGACTAACATCCATACGGGAAAACGGTGGTGAGTTGGGATTATCTCGGGGGTTGTCAGCTTCGTTAGCTCTCGAGTTGGTTAAATTCAATCTTCAGAATACCAGGGAACAACGTGCATTTACTAAGAAGGAATTTGATAGAGAGAAGGGGAGAGAATTTCGGCGTAATGTGAATGACAATTTCAGTGTTCAGAAATCAGTGTTGCTAGTACCTCGGTTTTCTCATTCCGAGCCTGAATATTTTTCGAAAATCAGGTTCGAGCTTTGCGATGGCCATTTGAGCATTGAGCAGCACTCGTGCATACAGTATTATACGGCAAAGCTCAAGAATTTACGGCTGGTTTGGATGATGGAAATTTCGCTAATTACAACGTTGTGAAAACAGCTGTACTTAGTGCATATCAGTGCATTCCAGCCAGATATAGGCGAGAATTTAAGCTGAGCAAGCATCAGTTGGGCCAATCCCATGTGGACCTTGTTCATGCATAATTTCAATCATTCACCAAGTAGTACACAGCCACTAGTGTCACTAATTTCAGTGGGCTAGTGCAAATGGTTCTCCTTGAGTCAGCTAGACCCGAGGTTTCGGTGCTTTTAGACCATTTAGTGGCAACTGCGTTGGAGGCGGCTAGGCTTGCTGACACATTTGAAGCCACTTGCTCCTTGTCCGAGCAGTTCTTTAACTTTTCTTCCTGGTAGTCTGGTATGGACAAAGATCGTCGTGGACGGACCTCAGTTACTCAGAGGAAGGCTGGAACTGAACCACGACAAGAATCCTGAACCTATTACCTGTTACTACTGCCATGAGCCTGATCACATAAAGGCTACTTACCCCAAATTAGGTGAAATTACTGCTAGTGCTAACTAGGCCACTACCATTAGGAAAAATAGCTGTGCTTCCCTCTCTAACAAATCAGCAGGAAGTAGATCCTTGTATGGCACCCTTTTATAGCTAAAGCCAAATCTCCCTTAAGGAGCATGAAACTCCCAGTGAGGTATCCACCTTCAGGAAGTACTCCCTCTTACAAGAGGGAGTATGTACTTCCATTTTCTGAGATCTCAATAAACTTCCAAGTGTTATTAAAAGCCTTTGAGAGGGCGGTGTTTTCTGTTTCTTTGCATAGAATCTTCATTAGAAGTCGGTACTGTACTGGGTACTTAACAGTAGGTGTGTCTGGGAGATTCCCCGTGAAAGATGCTGTATTATTTCTTGGGAATAATTTTCTAAATTTTAGATGCTGTCCCGAGCCCTTTGTAACCACTAAAGCCTCTTCTCTGATGTTGGTCATAACTCGGACAAGGTCTAAAGGAATATCTAAAAAGAATGCTGACCTATCCTTGGAGGACTGCGATCTAGGGCTCGAACATTTATTTTACGAGGGAAACTGGCCAGGGCCTCGTAAATCTAGTGAAAAGTCTCTGATCAAACCTTCCTGTTCCGGGGTCACAGAACTGCCAAACGTTTCTGTTTCCATGCCCGAGGAGCTGTCCTTGAGGGAAAAGCAACAAAGATATCCTTCTTCAGCCTCCACTCTTAAAGCTGCCATGGGCGAATCCAACTCAAATCACCCGGTTAAATATGAAATAAAAAATAACTTTCTAATGTGTTCGGAGACTGGTCAAGAGGTAGTGCGGAGCTTGCTGCCGGACACACTGTTAGTTCCAAAAAGAAATTCAGAACTCAGATCCTGAAAATATCTCACAATTCTTCCTTAGGAGGACATTTGGGTGTCACTAAAATCGTTTATAGGATCTTAAAACATTTTTATTGGCCAGGTATAAGACGAGATGTGCGAAGTTACATCCGTTCCAGTTGTGAATGTCAGCGAGTAAGCTTGGGCACTATACTAAACCCGCACAATATCATCGCTTACCCGCTGATGGAGAGCCATTTGCGGACCTAATTATCGCCTGTGTGGGATCATTACCAAAAGTCAAGTCAGGTAACCAATATCTGTTTACCATTCTTGAGAGAGCAGTACTTATACGTAGTATCAACATTATAGCCATTCATGCAAACTGAGATGAATTGCTTCCTCTGTCACTGTTCGCAGTGCGAGAAACTGTGTAGGAATCAACTGGGTACAGTCTTTTTGAGCTGATTTTTGGGCATAATGTGAGAGCCCCATCCCCTACAAGTGTAAAGGAAGGATGGATGGGAAAAGAGGCTTGCAAAACACACTACGATCTCTCATCAAGGTCGCACGTGGCCCGTCAGCTGGCTAAGGCGAACTTAAAATCCGCTCAAAACATTAAACAGAGGTATAACAAAACTTCTAAATTTCGCTCCTGTAACTCAGAAGACAAGGTGTTGGTCCAGGAACCTGTGCCTGGTCATAGGTACTGAACCTTGACAGTGTGTTGTGATCATGACAGTGGTGATTCTGATAACTTGCTGGTCGAGTCAACATTACTCCAGTTCACATCACGGTAATAAAGTCATTCAGTATTAGTGAGTCTTTACTTTTAACTAACTGATATAACATCTTCATGATATAAAGTGTGCCATATATACGACTGTCTGGGAGGACGACACACTGCCAGAGAATATGACTGCCTTATACTCTCTGACGTCAGTTCTGACATATGCAGAATCAAATTACATCTTGACGTTGTTCATTGTTGATGTATAGGATTACATCAACAGATATCATTTGTGACGTCTGCGAGCTTCCTGCCAGATAGCTGTTGAATGAGTGATGGTGAATGTCTCCTTTACTTTGTCAAGGCTTTTCTACCTTCCTGCAACTTAAGGGAGGTTAATTGACGCTGGTAAAGGGTTTTTGATCTAGGAAATAGAATCTGTGCTCCAGTTCCCTGCACTGAGCCTCAATACCTTCAATAACCCCCCCCCCTCAAGGGCGCTGTATAATCCTACAGGTTTAGCGCTCCCTACCTTCCTGAGAAATGGCCAGTATTTAAACAAAGTGTGTGTGTGCATTCACCTAATTGAGGTTGCAAGGGCCGATTCACAACTCCTGGCCTTGCCTCATCACTGGTTGCTACTAGGTCATTCTCTGTGCTCCATGAGCTTTATTGTGGCATGTAAAGAGTATGTAACCTTTATTCGGCACATGTACACACCCTCGTTGAAAGACTATCTCCCCAACCAGCGAACCAGTACTAAGGTCGAATGATGGGGGCCCCACCGTTCAATCAGTACCCAGGTTCAGCCAGTGAGAAGGTGGGACTGTCAATCGTAGAGGCGTTGTGGGCACCACCCACCTGTCTACTCTTGTTATTTCCATACTAGAGCTGGTTGAGCACGGTTGGCCATTCTGTCTCCAGGCTGTGTCTTGGCCTTGCCTAAACCATGTTGTACACATACATTTCCAACTGTATATAGTGTACATAGGTGTAAATATCCACATTGCTCTTGGTGAAGGAAAATATATTTCAAAGTCATTCAGCTGTGTTCTGCTCCTTGCTCCCCTTTACACCCAAGATAACAGGCCTTATTGTACTTGGGTTGTAATGTGGGGGGCCTGTCCGGGACTTAGAGCACGAGTTGAGCCTAGGGTGAAGCTGAAGCAGGAACATTGTGTAGCTTGCTGTCTGGCATTGCATTAGGTTTGCCAACACTTTACGAAACTTTGCGTGTCAGCTTTGCGTTTTATGGTCAGCCTGCTATTGTATGATCGTTGACAGCTTGCTATTAGCTTGTTCATTGTGCTCGCTTTGCTATGGTCAGTCTTGCTGTAGTGTGAATATTTTGAAGTCAGCTTTGCTATTGTATATGCGTATTCTGCAGTTGTACTGCGCATGGCTGAGCGTGTATTGCAAATAACATGTTACATTGGGGTACGAGTATTCTGCAGTTGTACTGTGCATAGCTAAGCATGTATTGCAAATAGTGTGTTACGTTGGGGTATGCCGCCTAGACGAGTCAGACGTTTAGTGTCTGAATACACTTTATTAAACTTGTCTAAATTTTCTGTACAGCGTTGTTGGCAAATTGCTCATTCCATTGGCATTGATTACATATGCACTCTCACAGCTGCACAGCTTCGTACTCTTATAAGTATCAAACTTCAAGAAGAGGAGATGGCACATCAAACTCCTCCCTCTACAGGAGCCAGGAATAAACACCCGATGTTCTCACAGGAGGAAAATGATGCAACAACTGAGCAAAATCGTCAGTCTCATGTGACATTGGCACTTGAGTTGGCGAAAATCAATCTTGAGCAGACTAGGAAACAAAGGGCATATACCAAGGAAGAATTTGATAGGGAAAAAGAAAGGCAGTTTTCTCAAGTTGTAAATGACTTTAGTTTACAAAAAGCAATGCAGCTAGTTCCCCGCTTCAATGAGGCAGAACCTGAACAATTTTTCGAAACTTTCGAAAATCAGGCTCGAGCCTTGTGGTGGCCAGAACAGCACTGGGCATCTTTGGTGCATACAGCTTTTCTTGGTAAGGCACAAGAATTTACATCAGTGTTAAATGACACTGATTTTTGCAGTTACAAAGTGAAGACCACAGTCCTTGGAGCATATCAGTGCATTCCTGCTAAGTATAGGAAGTCATTTAAGTTAGGCAGACGACAGCTTAGTCAATCCCTGGTGGATTTTGTGAAACAGCAGACCAAAGCTTTTACCAGCTGGTAAAAAGCAAGTGGTGTCGCCACCTTCGATGAGCTAGTTCAGCTCATCTTAGTAGATAACCTGCTGGAGTGTGTGGGACCAGAGGTTAGAGTCTTTCTGCAGGATCGTGTTTTAACCACTGCATTGGAGGCAGCCGGGATGGCTGATACCTTCAAAACCAACCGCTCCTTGTCCAAGTGGTCCCATCTCTCTTTTTAAGAGCCTGGCATGAGCAGAGATCACCAACATTGGAGGGTGAAGTGCCAGCCGGAAGGAGAACGTCTATATCAGCCAACTAAGTCACCTGGTGAGCCACGCTACTCAACTTATGGTCAGCCTGGTGATCGACAAACCACTCAACATGGTGTATCTCGACAACAGTATCCAGAGCGGCACCAGCCAGAGCAACACCAGTTACAACATCAGCAGTGAGCTAAGGTCAAGCCTGTCGTCTGTTTTTTTTTCTTGCAATAAGGTAGGTCACATGTGCCCTAACTGCCCAAGTAAACTCCAACCATTAGGGAAAATCTATAATGTCCCTAGTAACATGACCCTGAAAGAAGTAGAGAAAAGGATGGGCCCCTAACTATTGTCAGAGTCGTATTTCCCTTCAGGAAGACTCCAAGAAAACTGAAGTCAGAACCTTTAGAGATACTGGAGCATATTGCTCGCCTATAAGAGAGGGAGTACTTCCCCTTTCTGAACACACTTCATTACAATCCTCTGCTCTGCTTGAAGCATTTGGAGGAACAATATTTTCTGTCCCTTTGCACAGAATCTATATACAGTGCAGATATTACACTGGATATTTGATTGTAGGTGTATCTGGAGGATTTCCTATGAAAGATGCCATGTTATTACTGGATAATAACATTGCCACTTCTAGTGTATGTCCTGAACCCATAATGATTAATTCTTCTCACAGCAACATCTTGTGAACTTAATTCAGGGAATTCTTCACTTGCCTAATCCTTGGGCACGACCTACTTCCACACTGGACAAATGTGATACCGCCTACGACTGCTGCACCTCTCCTGCCTACGGTAGATAAGCTACTTCTTCACAGATATGCTGTATTTTTTTAAGACAGATGGAATGACCACATCGACTCAGGGTTGAGGGACTGATTACCTCAAACTCCCCATTCTTCAACGTTCTCCTTTGTATGGACTGATGAAGCCACTGTGTGGCAAAACGTTTCCTCAGTAAAGATATCCAAGTGTTGCACATGTGTCTAATTTATCAATATTTATCATACATCTTCTTAAAGCTGTGTATGAATCCTGCCTCCACTACCTCACTTTCCAGACTATTCCACCTCCCGACAACTCTGTGACTGAAGAAATACTTCCTAACATCCCTATGACTCATCTGAATCTTCATCTTCCAATTGCGACCTTTTGTTGCTGTGTCCCATCGCTGGAACATCCTGTCTCTGTTCACCTTGTCAATTCCTCTCAGTATTTTATACGTCTTTATCACATCTCCCCTATCTCTCCTGTCCTCCATTGTGGTCAGGTCGGTTTCCCTTAACCTCTTCCCGTAGGACATGCCCCTTAGCTCCGGGACTAGTCTCGATGCAAACCTTTGCACTTTTTCTAATTTCTTGACATTTTTGGCGAGGTGTGGGTTCCAAACTGGTGCTCCATACTCCAGTATGAGCCTGACATACACGGTGTACAGGGTCCTGGAAGATTCCTTACTGATATGTCAGAATGCTATTCTTAGGTTTGCTAGGTGCCCATATGCCGCAGCAGTTATTTGGTTGATGTGCACCTCAAGAGATGTGCTCGGAATTACACTCACCCCAGGATCCTTTTCCTTGAGTGAGGTTTGTACTCTTTGAATCCCCTAGATTGTACTCTGCGATATTCTTTGTCCTTCCCCAATCTTCATGACTTTGCACGTGGTGGTGTTTAACTCTAGAAACCAGTGGACAAGGCTTGCAGCCTGTCCAGATCCCTTTGTAATCCTGCCTGGTCCTCCTCTGATTGGATTCTCATTAACTACACATCGTCTACAAACAGGGACACTTCTGAGTCTATGAATATCCGCTAGGAATTTTTATTGACATAAGAAAAGCGTTTGACACAGTAGACCACGGCATCCTACTCCACAAACTTGACCACTATGCTATAAGAGGCCATGCGCTTGCATATTTCAAATCCTACCTTAATAATAGGTATCAGTTTGTCACCATTAAAGACACAGCCTCATCAACATGGCCACTTGATACTGGAGTTCCGCAGGGAAGTGTCCTTGGTCCCCTGCTCTTCCTCATTTACATTAATGATCTTCCAGATGTATCCCAACACCTGAAACCCATTCTCTTTGCTGACGACACGACTTAGGTCATCTCCCACCCTAATCTTGCCACCCTCAACACCATTGGCAACGAGGAGCTGCTCAAAATTCTGACTTGGATGACAGCCAATAAACTTACACTTAACACGGACAAAACCTACTACATTATGTTTGGTAGCAGAGCAGGTGTTGCACAACTTGACATTAAGATCGACAACACACTAATTGCCAAACATAATGAGGGCAAATTCCTAGGTCGATATCTCGACAACAACCTAAATTTCAGCACCCATATCCAACACATAAAAAAGTATCCAAAACGGTGGGGATCCTCTCCAAGATAGATATTACGTGCCGCAAACTGCCCTTCTCACAGTATACCATTCACTCATTTATCCATACCTCACCTATGCTATTTGTGCTTGGGGATCAACTGCAGCAACACATCTAAAGCCAATAATAACCCAAAAAGCCGCAGTAAGAATAATCACTAAATCCCATCCCTGGCAACACCCCCCCCCCCCACTCTTCATAGATCTAAACTTACTCCCTGTTCAGAACATCCACACTTGCTACTGTGCAATCTACATCTACAGGACCTTAAATTCCAATATTAACCTTGACCTAAAACACTTTCTTGATAGTTGTGACAGAACCCACAGGCATAACACCAGACACAAACATCTCTATGACATTCCCCGTGTCCGACTAAACCTTTGCAAAAATTCAATATGTGTCAAAGGGCCTAAAATCTGGAACACCCTACCTGAAAACTCTAGAACTGCAGACACATTCATCACTTTCAAAACTACAGTTAGAAAACATCTTATCTCCCTGATACACCCCGACAACTAACTACATGTAAACCACCTGGTGGTTCACACTTAACCTCACTCACCCATCGACTATAAACACAGAAATACGAATCTTAATCTTAAAATAATAAACCCTAACTAGCCATAAGCTTGCCTATGATACTCCAATATAGACACTATGTATTGTGCCAAAACAAAAGCATTCACATTGCTAAACTCACAAACTATAAAGCAGTCACTTAGCCTTATTACCATAATCTGTAATAATTTAAAGTTTAGAATTAATCTAAGTCAGCCCAAAATGCCTATCCATGCTGTCCTAGTGGCCCCCACTGTAATTAGTATTTTAAAACATGTAAATCACACAATATCCAAAATCTGTAAACCTCGCATTGTAATCCTTATAGAGAATAAACTTGATTGATTGATTGATTCATTCATTCATTCCGTCATGTCGTTCACATATACCAGAAACAGCACCGGTCTTAGGACTGACCCCTGTGGAACCCCGCTCGCCACAGGCGCCCACTCTGACACCTCGCCACGTACCGTGACTCACGTGCCTTCCCTGTTATACCTGCCTGGTCCTCCAGTTTTTGCACTAATCTCTTGTGAGGGACTGTGTCAAAAGCTTTCTTACAGTCCAGGGAAATGTGTGTGTATTTGTATGTGTATTGTTGCGTGTATACTCACGTATCTGTACTCACCTATTTATGGCTGCAGGGGTCGAGACAGCTCTTCGCCCTGCCTCTTCACTGGTCGCTACTAGGTCCTATCTCTCCCTGCTCCATGAGCTTCATCATACCTCGTCTTAAAACTATGTATGGTTCCTGGCTTCACTATATCACCTGCCAGACTATTTCACTTTCTGACAACTCTTTGACTGAAGAAATACTTCCTAACATCCCTTTGATTCATCTGAGTCTTCAATTTTCAATTGAGACCCGTTGTTTGTGTGTCCCATCTCTGGAACATCCTGTCTCTTTCCACCTTTTCCATTCCTCGCAGTATTTTTAATGTCTTCATCATGTCTCCCCTTAACCCTCCTGTCCTCCAGTGTCGTCAGGCCGATTTCCATTAACCTTCCTTAGCAGGACATTCCCCTTAGCTCTGGAAATGTTGAACTGTTGCAAACCTTTGCACTTTCTCTCATTTCTTGATGTGCTTGACCACATGTGGGTTCCAAACTGGTGCTGCATACTCCAGTATGGGCCTGACGTACACGGTGTACAGAGTTTTGAACGATTCTTTACTGAGGTATCGGAATGCTATTCTCAGGTTTGCCAGGCGCCCATATGCTGCAGCAGTTATCTGGTTGATTTGTGCTTCTGGAGACGTGCTCGGTATTATACTCACCACAAGATTTTTCTCCTTCACAGTGAGTTTTGCAGTCGTTGGCCACCTAGCCTATACTCTGTCTGCAGTGTTCTTTGCCCCTCCCCGAGCTTCATGACTTTGCATTTGATGGGGTTAAATTCGAAGAGCCAGTTGCTGGACCACGTGTTCAGCCTGTCCAGGTCTCTTTGTAGTCCTGCCTGATCCTCATCTGATTTAATTCTCCTCATTGACTTCACATCATCTGCAAACAGGGAAACTTCTGAGTTTATCCCTTCCATCATGTCATTCACATATACCAAAAATAGCACTGGCCCTTGGACTGACCCCTGTGGGGCCCGGCTCGTCACAGGCGCCCACTGTGATACCTCATCACGTACCATGACTTGGTGTGTGTGTGTGTGTGTGTGTGTGTGTGTGTGTGTGTGTGTGTGTGTGTGTGTGATTGTGTGTGTGTACTCACCTAGTTGTTACAGGGGTCGAGTCATAGCTCCTGGCCCCGCTTCTTCACTGGCCGCTACTGGGTCACTCTCCCTGCACCATCAGCTTTATCATACCTCTTCTTAAAGCTATGAATGGATCCTGCCTCCACTACATCGCTTCCCAAACTATTCCACTTCCTGATTACTCTGTGACTGAAGAAATACTTCCTAACATCTCTTTGATTCATCTGAGTATTCAACTTCCAACTGTGTCCCCTTCTTGCTGTGTCCCATCTCTGGAACATTCTGTCTCTGCCTACCTTGTCAATTCCTCTCAGTATTTTATGTGTCGATATCATGTCTCCCCTATCTCTCCTGTCCTCCAGTGTCGTCAGGTCGATTTCCTTTAACCTCTCCTCGTAGGACATACCCCTTAGCTCTGGGACTAGTCTTATTGCAAACCTTTGCACTTTTTCAAATTTCTTTACGTACTTGTCTAGGTGTGGGTTCCAAACTGGTGCTGCATACTCCAATATGGGCCTAATGTACACAGTGTACAGGGTCCTGAACGATTACTTATTAATATTTCGGAATGTTGTTCTTAGGTTTGCTATGCGCCCATATGCTGCAGCAGTTATTTGGTTGATATGCGCCTCAGATATGCCTGGTGTTATACTCACCCCATGATCTTTTTCCTTGAGTGAGGTTTGTAGTCTCTGACCCCTAGACTGTATTCCATCTACGGTCTTCTTTGCCCTTCCCCAATCTTCATTACTTTGCACTTGGTGGGGTTGGACTCCAGGAGCCAAATGCTGGACCAGACCTGCAGCCTGTTTAGATCCCTGTGTAGTTCTGCCTGGTCATCGTCTGATTGAATTCTTCTCATCAACTTCACATCATCTGCAAACAGGGACACTTCGGAGTCTATTCCTTACATCACGTCGTTCACAAATACCAGAAACAGCACTGGTCCTAGGACTGACCCCTGTGGAACCCCACTCGTCACAGGCGCCCACTTTGACACCTTGCCACGTACCATGACTCACTCCTGTCTTCCTGACAGGTATTCCCTGATCCATTGCAGTGCATTCCCTGTGTCATTTAGGGGAGTATTGGAACGTAAGCATAATCGGGGAATATGGGAGTAAGGGAGTATGTATAGGCAGGGGATAGGCAGGCGCGGTGGTAGGAGAGGTATGATTAGCGGAGGTAGGTGACGCGCGGCGGAGGTAGGTAGGAGAGATGATTAGCGGAGGTCGGTAATGTGAGGTCATTGGTGACTGCATCTTCACCTCTCATTACTCTACTCACCACACTACTCACCCTCTCACTACTTTAACTAAACATAAATGGAGAAATGAGTAAATAACGGGGACAGTGAATATTACTATTCTACTCACAGTTTATTATTAAGTCTTTGTACAATAATATATTTGGGAACAGGAGAACATTATTGTGTTTAGATAAATGGGATGGTACATATAAGCAGTGAGACAGGGAACACAATCAACTAGACGAAACAGAATATAACTTACAATATGATTCAGAGGACAGTTCACCACAGGAACTAAGTCACAGGTCACAAGACCTACACAGCACGAGTACTGCTCGAAGCCAGTACTCTGCCCAATGTCTCCAACAGTCTCCTCCAGAGACTTCAGCAGCCTTCTCCCGAGCCCTGCACCCCAGCAGCAGCTCCGCTCGAAGTCTCTGCTCAGAGCTCTGCACCCAGGCTAGAGCTCCACACGAATCTCTCGATCATGCTCTTCCTTGGGCTTATATGGTGGTCCAAGCACCCTCCACAATGAGGTGTGCACACGTGGTGTTGATCTGACGCCGTCCAGAACAAAAGACCTCAGTCTTAAGCCGAAAAGGCGTGGCTCTGACAGACATTTGCCAAGGCAAGGTGACCGTATAATTGGTTAAATTAGGTCTCCCCAGAGACCTCACAAGCCCAGCTGAACTACATCACACCTGTTATCCCTGCCTGGTCCTCCAGTTTTTGCACTAATCACTGTGTGAACTGTGTCAAGTGGCTTCTTACAGTACAAGAAAATGCAATCTACCCACCCCTCTCTCTCTTGTCTTACTGCTGTCACCCTGTCATAGAACTCCAGTAGGTTTGTGATGCAGGATTTTCCGTCCCTGAAATCGTGTTGGCTGTTGTTGACGAGCTCATTCCTTTCTAGGTGTTCCACCACTCTTCTGATAATCTTCTCCATGACTCTGCATACTATACATGTCAGTGACACTGGTCTGTGGTTTAGTGCTTCATGTCTATCTCCTTTTTTTAAAAATTTGGACTACGTTTGCTGTCATCCATACCTCAGGTAATCTCCCCGTTTCGATAGATGTGTTGAATATTGTTGTTAGGGGTACACATAGTACCTCTGCTCCTGCAAAACCCATGGAGAGATGTTATCCAGCACCATCGCCTTTGAGGTATCTAGCTCACCCAGCAGCCTCTTCACTTCTTCCTCGGTTGTATGTATTGTGTCCAACACTTGGTGGTGTACCCCACCTCTCTGTCTTTCTGGAGTCCCTTCTGTCTTCTCTGTGAACACTTCTTTGAATCTCATGTTGAGCTCCTCACATTGCAGTCGTTTCATGTTGTCTCTCCTCCTTCCTTAGGCTGATTACCTGGTCCTTGACTGTTGTTTTCCTCCTAATGTGGCTGTATAATAGCTTTGGGTCAGATCTGGCTTTTGCTGCTATGTCATTTTCATATTGTCGTTGGGCCTCCCTTCTTACCTGTGCACATTCATTTCTGGCTCTACGAGTGCTCTCCTTATCCTCCTGAATCCTTTGCCTTCTATACTTCTTCCATTCCCTAGCACACTTGGTTTCTGCCTCCCTGCACGTTTGGGTGAACCATGGGCTCATCCTGGCTTTTTCATTATTTCTGTTACCCTTGGGTACAAACCTCTCCTCAGCTTCCTTGCATATTGTTGTTACATATTCCATCATTTAATTTACTGGCTTCCCTGCCAGTTCTCTGTCTCGCTGAACCCCGTTCAGGAAGTTCCTCTTTCCCGTGTAGTCCCCTTTCTTGTAGTTTGGCTTCTTTCAACAGGCGCTTCCTGCTTCCCCCTCCACTTGTAACTCTACTGTGTATTCGAAGCTTAAAACCATATGATCGCTTGCTCCAAGGAGTCTTTCATATGTGATGTCCTCAATATCTGCACTACTTAAGGTGAATGCTAGGTCCAGTCTCGCTGGTTCAACCTCTCCTCTCTCTGGTATTTGTGTGTGTGTGTGTGGGTGTGTGTGTGTGTATACTCACCCAATTGTGATTGCAGGGGTCGAGACTCAGCTCTTGGCTTTGCCTCTTCACTGATCACTACTAGGTCCTCTCTCTGCTCCCTGAGCTTTGTCATACCTCGTCTTAAAGCAATGTATGTTTCCTGCCCCCACTACATCACTTGCTAGACTATTCCACTTCCTGACAATGTGACTGAAGAAATACTTCCTAACGTCCCTGTGACTCGTCTGAGTCTTCAGCTTCCAATTGTGACCCCTTGTTTCTGTGTCCCATCTCTGGAAGATCCTGTCTCTGTCCACCTTATCTATTCCACGCAGTATTTTGTATGTCGTTATCATGTGTGTGTGTGTGTGTGTGTGTGTGTATGTGTACTCACCTAGTTGTACTCGCCTAGCTGTGGTTGCAGGAATCGAGTCATAGCTCCTGGCCCCGCCTCTTCACTGGTCGCTATTGAGTCCCTCGTCCTGCTCCATGCGCTTTGTCGTACCTCTTCTTAAAGCTATGTATGGATCCTGCTTCCACTACATCGTTTCCCAGACTATTCCACTCTGTGACTAGAAATACTTTCTAATGTCCCTGTGATTCATCTTAGGCTTCAACTTCCAACTGTGACTCCTTGTTGCTGTGTCCTATTTCTGGAACATCTTGTCTCTGTCCACCATGTCGATTCCTCTAAGTATTTTATATGTCGTTATCATATCCCTCCTATTTCTCCTGTCTTCTATGGTAGTCAGTTTGATTTTCCTTAGCCTCTCCTCGTAGGACATACCCCTTAGCTTAGTTGTGGTGGTGACATTTGTGATGACAGTTGTGATGCCTGTTGTGATGGTGACAGTTGTGGTGACAATTGTGGTGATGACAGTGGCGACGGCATCAGTTGTGATGGTGGCAGTTATGATGGTGGCAGTTATGATGCTGGCAGTTGTGATGCTGCCAGCTGTGATGGTGACAGTTGTCGTTGTGACAGTTGCAGTGATGACGGCTGTGATGGTGGGAATTGTAGTGGTGATAGTTGTGATGTCAGTGGTGATGGTTGCAGTTGTGATAGTGGCAGTTGTGATGTCGACAGTTGTGATGGTGACAGTTGTAGTGGTGACAGTTGTCATGGTGACCTGCAGTGGTGACATTTGTGATGGTGACAGTAGTGGTAACAATTGTGATTGTGACTTGTAGTGGTGACAGTTGTGATGGTGACTTGTAGCGGTGACAGTTGTGGTAACAGTTGTGATGGTGGCAGTAGTGGTAACAATTGTGATTGTGACTTGTAGTTTACCTGGAGTTTACCTGGAGAGAGTTCCGGGGGTCAACGCCCCCGCGGCCCGGTCTGTGACCAGGCCTCCTGGTGGATCAGAGCCTGATCAACCAGGCTGTTGCTGCTGGCTGCACGCAAACCAACGTACGAGCCACAGCCCGGCTGATCCGGAACTGACTTTAGGTGCTTGTCCAGTGCCAGCTTGAAGACTGCCAGGGGTCTGTTGGTAATCCCCCTTATGTGTGCTGGGAGGCAGTTGAACAGTCTCGGGCCCCTGACACTTATTGTATGGTCTCTTAACGTGCTAGTGACACCCCTGCTTTTCATTGGGGGGATGGTGACAGTTGTGATGGTGACTTGTAGTGGAGACAGTAGTGATGGTGACATGTGATGGTGACAGGTGTGAAGGTGGCAGCAGTGGTAGCAGTTATGATGGTGACTTGTAGTGGTGACAGTAGTGATGGTGATAGACGTGATGGTGACAGTTGTGAAGGTGACAGTAGTGGTAGCAGTTATGATGGTGACTTGTAGTGGTGACAGACGTGATGGTGACAGTTGTGAAGGTGACAGTAGTGGTAAGGGTTGTGATGGTGACTTGTAGTGGTGACAGTAGTGATGGTGACAGACGTGATGGTGACAGGTGTGAAGGTGACAGTAGTGGTAGCAGTTATGATGGTGACTTGTAGTGGTAACAGTTGTGATCTACCTACCTGGAGTCTACCTGGAGGGTATTCCGGGGATTAACGCCCCCGCGGCCCGGTCCATGACCAGGCCTCCCAGTGGATCAGGGCCTGATCAACGAGGCTGTTACTTCTGGCAGCACGCAATCCAACGTACGAACCACAGCCTGTCTGATTCGGCACCGTCTTTAGGTATCTGTCCAGCTCCCTCTTGACGACAACCAGGGGTCTACTGGTAATGCCCCTTATTGCTGGTTGGAGGCTGTTGAACAGTCTTGGGCCCCGGACACTTTTTGCGTGTTCTCTTAGTGTACCAGTGACGCCCCTACTTTTCACTGGGGGTATGTTGCATCGCCTGCCAAGTCTTTTGCTTTCGTATGGAGTAATGGTGACTTGTAGACTTGTAGTGGTGACAGTTGTGATGGTGACAGTTATGAAGGTGACAGTTGTGATGGTGACAGTTGTAGTGGTGACAGTTGTGATGGTAACAGTTGTAGTGGTGACAGTTGTGGTGGTGACAGTTGTGGTGGTGACAGTTGTGATGGTGACAGTTATGAAGGTGACAGTTGTGATGGTGACAGTTGTGATGGTGACAGATGTGATGGAGACAGTTGTGATGGTGACAGATGTGATGGAGACAGTTGTGATGGTGACAGTTGTAGTGGTGAGAGTTGTAGTGGTGACAGTTGTGGTGGTGACAGTTGTGATGGTGACAGTTGTAGTGGTGAGAGTTGTAGTGGTGAGAGTTGTAGTGGTGACAGTTGTGTTGGCGACAGTTGTGACGGTGACAGTTGTGTTGGCGACAGTTGTGATGGTGACAGTTGTAGTGGTGACAGTTGTAGTGATGACAGTTGTAGTGGTGACAGTTGTAGTGGTGACAGATGTGATGACAGTTGTAGTGGTGACAGTTGTGATGGCGACAGTTGTGATGGTGACAGTTGTGATGGTGACAGTTGTAGTGATAGTTGTGAGGATGACAGTTGTAGTGGTGACAGTTGTGATGGTGACAGTGATGGTGACTGTGTTGGTGACAGTTGTGATGGTGACAGTTGTAATGGAGACAGTTGTGCTGGTGACAGTTGTGATAGTGACAGTTTTAGTGGTGACAGTTGTAATGGTGACAGTTATGGTGACAGTTGTAGTGGTGACAGTTGTGATGGTGACAGTTGTAGTGGTGACAGTTGTAGTGGTGACAGTTGTGATGGTGACAGTTGTGATGGTGACAGTTGTGAAGGTGACAATAGTGGTAACAGTTGTGAAGGTGACAATAGTGGTAACAGTTGTGATGGTGACAGTTGTGGTAAAAGTTGTGATGATGACTTGTAGTGGTGACAGTTGTGGTGGTGATTTGTAGTGGTGACAGTTGTGATGGTGACAGTAGTGGTAACAGTTGTGATGGTGACAGTTGTGAAGGTGACAGTAGCGGTAACAATTGTGATTGTGACTTGTAGTGACGACAGTTGTGATGGTGACTTGTAGCGTTGACAGTTGTGATGGTGACAGTTATGAAGGTGACAGTTGTGATGGTGATAGTTGTAGTGGTGACACTTGTGATGGTGACAGTTGTGATGGTGACAGATGTGATGGTGACAGGTGTAGTGGTGACAGGTGTAGTGGTAACAGTTGTGATGGTGACAGTTGTGATGGTGACAGGTGTAGTGGTAACAGTTGTGATGGTGACAGTTGTGATGGTGACAGGTGTAGTGGTGACAGTTGTAGTGGTGACAGTTGTTGTGGTGACAGTTGTGATGGCGACAGTTGTAGTGGTAACAGTTGTGATGGTGACAATTGTGATAACAGTTGTGATGGTGTCAGTTGTAGTTGTGACAGTTGTGATGGTGACAGTTGTAGTGGAGACAGTTGTGATGGTGACAGTTGTAGTGGAGACAGTTGTGATTGTGACAGTTGTAGTGGTGACAGTTGTGATGGTAACAGTTGTGATGGTCACAGTTGTGATGGTCACAGTTGTGATGGTGACAGTTGTAGTGGTGACAGTTGTGATGGTGACAGTTGTAGTGGTGACAGTTGTAGTGGTGACAGTTGTGATGGTGACAGTTGTGATGGTGACAGTTGTGATGGTGACAGTTGTGATGGTGACAGTTGTGATGGTGACGGTTGTGATGGTGACGGTTGTGGTGACAGTTGTGGTGACAGTTGTGATGGTGACAATTGTAGTGGTGACCGTTGTGATGGTGACAGTTGTAGTGGTGACAGTTGTGATGGTGACAGTTGTGGTGACAGTTGTGATGGTGACAGTTGAGAAGGTGACGGTAGTGGTAACAGTTGTGGTAAAAGTTGTGATGATGACTTGTAGTGGTGACAGTTGTGGTGGTGACTTGTAGTGGTGACAGTTGTGATGGTGACAGTAGTGGTAACAGTTGTGATGGTGACAGTAGTGGTAAGAGTTGTGATGGTGACAGTTGTGAAGGTGACAGTAGCGGTAACAATTGTGATTGTGACTTGTAGCGGTGACAGTTGTGATGGTGACAGTAGTGGTAAGGGTTGTGATGGTGACTTGTAGTGGTGACAGTAGTGATGGTGACAGTAGTGGTAAGGGTTGTGATGGTGAGTTGTAGTGGTGACAGTAGTGATGGTGACAGACGTGATGGTGACAGTTGTGAAGGTGACAGTAGTGGTAGCAGTTATGATGATGACTTGTAGTGGTGACAGACGTGATGGTGACAGTTGTGAAGGTGACAGTAGTGGTAAGGGTTGTGATGGTGACTTGTAGTGGTGACAGTAGTGATGGTGACAGACGTGATGGTGACAGGTGTGAAGGTGACAGTAGTGGTAGCAGTTATGATGGTGACTTGTAGTGGTAACAGTTGTGATCTACCTACCTGGAGTCTACCTGGAGGGTATTCCGGGGATTAACGCCCCCGCGGCCCGGTCCATGACCAGGCCTCCCAGTGGATCAGGGCCTGATCAACGAGGCTGTTACTTCTGCCAGCACGCAATCCAACGTACGAACCACAGCCTGTCTGATTCGGCACCGTCTTTAGGTATCTGTCCAGCTCCCTCTTGATTACAACCAGGGGTCTACTGGTAATGCCCGTTATTGCTGGTTGGAGGCTGTTGAACAGTCTTGGGCCCCGGGCACTTTTTGCGTGTTCTCTTAGTGTACCAGTGACGCCCCTACTTTTCATTGGGGGTATGTTGCATCGCCTGCCAAGTCTTTTGCTTTCGTATGGAGTAATGGTGACTTGTAGACTTGTAGTGGTGACAGTTGTGATGGTGACAGTTATGAAGGTGACAGTTGTGATGGTGACAGTTGTGATGGTAACAGTTGTAGTGGTGACAGTTGTGGTGGTGACAGTTGTGATGGTGACAGTTGTGATGGTGACATGTGTAGTGGTGACAGGTGTAGTGGTGACAGGTGCAGTGGTGACAGTTGTAGTGGTGACAGTTGTGATGGTGACAGGTGTAGTGGTGACAGGTGTAGTGGTGACAGTTGTGATGGTGACAGTTGTGATGGTGACAGTTGTAGTGGTAACAGTTGTGATGGTGGCATTTGTAGTGGTAACAGTTGTGATGGTGACAGTTGTGATGGTGACACTTGTGATGGTGACAGTTGTGATGGTGACAGTTGTGATGGTGACAGTTGTAGTGGTGAGAGTTGTGATGGTAACAGTTGTAGTGGTGACAGTTATGGTGACAGTTGTGATGGTGACAGTTGTGATGGTGACAGTTGTGATGGTGACAGTTGTAGTGGAGACAGTTGTGATGGTGACAGTTGTGATGGTGACAGTTGTAGTAGTGACAATTGTGATGGTGACAGTTGTGATGGTGACAGTTGTAGTGGTGACAGTTGTGATGGTGACAGTTGTGATGGTGACAGTTGTGATGACAGTTGTGATGGTGACAGTTGTAGTGGTGACAGTTGTGATGGTGACAGTTGTGACAGTTGTAGTGGTGACTGTTGGTGACAGTTGTGATGGTGACAGTTGTGATGGTGACATGTGTAGTGGTGACAGGTGTAGTGGTGACAGGTGTAGTGGTGACAGGTGGAGTGGTGACAGTTGTAGTGGTGACAGGTGTAGTGGTGACAGGTGTAGTGGTGAGAGGTGTAGTGGTGACAGTTGTGATGGTGACAGTTGTGATGGCGACAGTTGTAGTGGTAACAGTTGTGATGATGGCAGTTGTAGTGGTAACAGTTGTGATGGTGGCAGTTGTAGTGGTAACAGTTGTGATGGTGACAGTTGTGATGGTGACAGTTGCAGTGGTGAGAGTTGTGATGGTGACAGTTATGGTGACAGTTGTGATGGTGACAGTTGTGATGGTGACAGTTGTGATGGTGACAGTTGTGATGGTGACAGTTGTAGTGGTGAGAGTTGTGATGGTAACAGTTATAGTGGTGACAGTTATGGTGACAGTTGTGATGGTGACAGTTGTGATGGTGACAGTTGTAGTGGAGACAGTTGTGGTGACAGTTGTGATGGTGACAGTTGTAGCAGTTGTGATGGTGACAGTTGTAGTAGTGACAATTGTGATGGTGACAGTTGTGATGGTGACATTTGTGGTGACAGTTGTAGTGGTGACAGTTGTGATGGTGACAGTTGTGATGGTGACAGTTGTGATGGTGATATTTTTGGTGACAGTTGTAGTGGTGACAGTTGTGATGGTGACAGTAGTGATGACAGTTGTGATGGTGACAGTTGTGGTGACAGTTGTGATGGTGACAGTTGTAGTGGTGACTGTTGTTGACAGTTGTGATGGTGACAGTTGTGATGGTGACAGTTGTGATGGTGACAGTTGTAGTGGTGACAGTTGTGGTGGTGACAGTTGTGGTGGTGACAGTTGTAGTGACAGTTGTAGTGGTAACAGTTGTGATGGTGACAGTTGTGATGACAGTTGTAGTGGTGACAGTTGTGCTGGTGACAGTTGTGATGGTGACAATTGTGATGGTGACAATTGTGATGGTGACAATTGTGATGGTGACAATTGTGATGGTGACCGTTGTAGTGGTGACAGTTGTGATGGTGAAGGTTGTGATGTTGACAGTTGTGATGGTGATAGTTGTGGTGATAGATGGGATGGTGACAGTTGTGATGGTGATAATTGTAGTGGTGACAGTTGTGATGGTGACAGTTGTAGTGGTGACAGTTGTGATGGTGACAGTTGTGATGGTGACAGTTGTGATGATGACAGTTGTGATGGTGACAGTTGTAGTGGTGACAGTTGTAGTGGTGACTTGGTGACAGTTGTGATGGTGACAGTTGTGATGGTGACAGTTGTGATGGTGACAGGTGTAGTGGTGACAGTTGTAGTGGTGACAGTTGTGATGGTGACAGGTGTAGTGGTGACAGGTGTAGTGGTGACAGGTGTAGTGGTGACAGTTGTGATGGTGACAGTTGTGGTAGCGACAGTTATAGTGGTAACAGTTGTGATGGTGGCAGTTGTAGTGGTAACAGTTGTGATGGTGGCAGTTGTGATGGTAACAGTTGTAGTGGTGACAGTTATGGTGACAGTTGTGATGGTGACAGTTGTGACAGTTGTAGTGGTGACTGTTGGTGACAGTTGTGATGGTGACAGTTGTGATGGTGACAGTTGTGATGGTGACATGTGTAGTGGTGACAGGTGTAGTGGTGACAGGTGCAGTGGTGACAGTTGTAGTGGTGACAGGTGTAGTGGTGACAGGTGTAGTGGTGACAGGTGTAGTGGTGACAGTTGTGATGGTGACAGTTGTGATGGCGACAGTTGTAGTGGTAACAGTTGTGATGATGGCAGTTGTAGTGGTAACAGTTGTGATGGTGGCAGTTGTAGTGGTAACAGTTGTGATGGTGAGAGTTGTGATGGTGAGAGTTGTGATGGTGAGAGTTGTGATGGTGAGAGTTGTGATGGTGACAGTTATGGTGACAGTTGTGATGGTGACAGTTGTAGTGAGAGTTGTGATGGTAACAGTTGTAGTGGTGACAGTTATGGTGACAGTTGTGATGGTGACAGTTGTGATGGTGACTGTAGTGGAGACAGTTGTGGTGACAGTTGTGATGGTGACAGTTGTGATGGTGACAGTTGTAGCAGTTGTGATGGTGACAGTTGTAGTAGTGACAATTGTGATGGTGACAGTTGTGATGGTGACATTTGTGGTGACAGTTGTAGTGGTGACAGTTGTGATGGTGACAGTTGTGATGGTGACAGTTGTGATGGTGATATTTATGGTGACAGTTGTAGTGGTGACAGTTGTGATGGTGACAGTTGTAGTGGTGACAGTTGTGATGGTGACAGTAGTGATGACAGTTGTGATGGTGACAGTTGTGATGGTGACAGTTGTAGTGGTGACTGTTGGTGACAGTTGTGATGGTGACAGTTGTGATGGTGACAGTTGTGATGGTGACAGTTGTAGTGGTGACAGTTGTAGTGGTGACAGTTGTAGTGACAGTTGTAGTGGTAACAGTTGTGATGGTGACAGTTGTGATGACAGTTGTAGTGGTGACAGTTGTGCTGGTGACAGTTGTGATGGTGACAGTTGTGATTGTGACAATTGTGATGGTGACAATTGTGATGGTGACCGTTGTAGTGGTGACAGTTGTGATGGTGAAGGTTGTGATGCTGACAGTTGTGATGGTGATAGTTGTGGTGATAGATGGGATGGTGACAGTTGTGATGGTGATAATTGTAGTGGTGACAGTTGTGATGGTGACAGTTGTAGTGGTGACAGTTGTGATGGTGACAGTTGTGATGACAGTTGTGATGGTGACAGTTGTAGTGGTGACTGTTGTGATGGTGACAGTTGTGGTGACAGGTGTAGTGGTGACAGGTGCAGTGGTGACAGTTGTGATGGTGACAGGTGTAGTGGTGACATGTGTAGTGGTGACAGGTGTAGTGGTGACAGGTGTAGTGGTGACAGTTGTGATGGTGACAGTTGTGATGGCGACAGTTGTAGTGGTAACAGTTGTGATGGTGGCAGTTGTAGTGGTAACAGTTGTGATGGTGAGAGTTGTGATGGTGACAGTTGTAGTGGTGAGAGTTGTGATGGTAACAGTTGTAGTGGTGACAGTTATGGTGACAGTTGTGATGGTGACAGTTGTGATGGTGACAGTTGTGATGGTGGCAGTTGTGATGGTGACAGTTGTAGTAGTGACAGTTGTGATGGTGACAGTTGTAGTGGAGACAGTTGTGGTGACAGTTGTGATGGTGACAGTTGTGATGGTGACAGTTGTGATGGTGACAGTTGTAGCAGTTGTGATGGTGACAGTTGTAGTAGTGACAATTGTGATGGTGACAGTTGTGATGGTGACAGTTGTAGTGGTGACAGTTGTGATGGTGACAGTTGTAGTGGTGACAGTTGTGATGGTGACATTTATGGTGACAGTTGTCGTGGTTACAGTTGTGATGGTGAGAGTTGTAGTGGTGACAGTTGTGATGGTGACAGTTGTGATGGTGACAGTTGTAGTGGTGACTGTTGGTGACAGTTGTGATGGTGACAGTTGTGATGGTGACAGTTGTAGTGGTGACAGTTGTGATGGTGACAGTTGTAGTGGTGACAGTTGTAGTGGTGACAGTTGTGGTGGTGACAGTTGTGGTGGTGACAGTTGTGGTGGTGACAATTGTGATGGTGACAATTGTGATGGTGACAATTGTGATGGTGACAGTTGTGATGGTGAAGGTTGTGATGCTGACAGTTGTGATGGTGATAGTTGTGGTGATAGATGGGATGGTGACAGTTGTGATGGTGACAATTGTAGTGGTGACAGTTGTGATGGTGACAGTTGTAGTGGTGACAGTTGTGATAGTGACAGTTGTGATGGTGACAGTTGTGATGGTGACAGTTGTGATGGTGACAGTTGTAGTGGTGACAGTTGTGATGGTGACAGTTGTGGTGACAGTTGTAGTGGTGACTGTTGGTGACAGTTGTGATGACAGTTGTAGTGGTGACAGTTGTGATGGTGAGTTGTAGTGGTGACAGTTGTATTGGTGACAGTTGTAGTGGTGACAGTTGTGATTGTGACAGTTGTGATGGTGACAGTTGTAGTGGCAGTTTTAGTGGTAACAGTTGTGATGTTGACAGTTGTGATGACAGTTGTAGTGGTGACAGTTGTGCTGGGGACAGTTGTGATGGTGACAGTTGTGATGGTGACAGTTGTGATGGTGACAGTTGTGATGGTGACAGTTGTAGTGGTGACAGTTGTGATGGTGACGGTTGTGATGGTGACAGTTGTGATGGTGACAGTTGTGATGGTGACAGCTGTGATGGTGACAGTTGTGATGGTGACAGTTGTAGTGGTGACAGTTGTGATGGTGACAGTTGTAGTGGTGACAGTTGTGATGGTGACAGTTGTAGTGGTGACAGTTGTGATGGTGACAGTTGTAGTGACTGTAGTGGTAACAGTTGTGATGTTGACAGTTGTGATGACAGTTGTAGTGGTGACAGTTGTGCTGGTGACAGTTGTGCTGGTGACAGTTGTGATGGTGACAGTTGTGATGGTGACAGTTGTGATGGTGACAGTTGTAGTGGTGACAGTTGTGGTGGTGACAGTTGTGGTGGTGACAGTTGTAGTGGTGACAGTTGTGATGGTGACAGTTGTGGTGACAGTTGTGATGGTGACAGTTGTGATGGTGACAGTTGTAGTGGTGACAGTTGTGATGGTGACAGTTGTGATGGTGACAGTTGTAGTGGTGACAGTTGTGATGGTGACAGTTGTAGTGGTGACAGTTGTGGTGGTGACGGTTGTGATGGTGACAGTTGTGATGGTGACAGTTGTGATGGTGACAGTTGTAGTGGTAACAGTTGTGATGTTGACAGTTGTGATGACAGTTGTGCTGGTGACAGTTGTGATGGTGACAGTTGTGATGGTGACAGTTGTAGTGGTGACAGTTGTGATGGTGACAGTTGTGATGGTGACAGTTGTAGTGACAGTTGTAGTGGTAACAGTTGTGATGTTGACAGTTGTGATGACAGTTGTGCTGGTGACAGTTGTGATGGTGACAGTTGTGATGGTGACAGTTGTAGTGACAGTTGTAGTGGTAACAGTTGTGATGACAGTTGTGATGACAGTTGTGCTGGTGACAATTGTGATGGTGACCGTTGTAGTGGTGACAGTTGTGATGGTGACGGTTGTTTTGGTGATAATTGTGATGGTGACAGTTGTAGTGGTGACAGTTGTGATGGTGACAGTTGTAGTGGTGACAGTTGTGCTGGTGACAGTGGTGATAGATGGGATGGTGACAGTTGTGATGGTGACAGTTGTAGTGATGACAGTTGTGATGGTGATGGGATGGTGCTACAGCTGCTGGTGCCAGATGGTGTGGGTCCTTCAGCTGTTAGTACTGGTGCTACAGCTGGCGGTGGGTTGTGGTAGAGCTGATGGTGTCAGTGGCTGCTGGGTGGTTGTGGAAGAGCTGGTGGTGTCAGTGGGTGGTGGTGGAAGAGCTGGTAGTGACATTGGGTGCTGTGTGGTGGTTTCAGCGTGTGCTGGGTGGTGGTGGTCAACCATGCTCACTGGTAGTGTCAGTGGGTGTTGGTGTCAGTGGGTGCTGGTGGTGTCAGTGGGTGCTGGTGGTGTCAGTGGGTGCTGGTGGTGTCAGTGGGTGCTGGTGGTGTCAGTGGGTGCTGGTGGTGTCAGTGGGTGCTGGTGGTGTCAGTGGGTGCTGGTGGTGTCAGTGGGTGCTGGTGGTGTCAGTGGGTGCTGGGTGGTGGTGGTCAACCATGCTCACTGGTGGTGGCAGGGCGGCAGGCCGGTCTATATTTACACCCTCCCGTCCCTGGCCTCCCTCTCCCCCGCCAACCTCACGCCCTCAGAAAACATCTTCCCGTGGGTGAGGAGGGAAGGAGATGGTTGTGGGTGCTTGCTGTGGGTGATGGCAGCAGAGGTGTTGTACTAGTGAAGGCTGAGAGGTGACTGCCGCAGTGGGGTGAATGACTGCCATGAGAAAATACTCGCAGGCAGGCCCCGCCTCCAGCCCCTTATATGGCGTCTCCTAACCCGTTGCCGGACACCCCTCTGCAGTTATATTCCATTTTAAACCGTTTATTGCTATCTTCAATCCGCTTCCGTAGCTCCTTAGCGGTGTATATTTGTATGCTACGCATACCGGAGGTGAGTATAGGCGTGAAGAGGTTATACTAGTGGCAGAAGGGCGGGTGTTATGTTGGGTGTGTGTGTGTTAGCTCGTCAGGTGTGTCGTCACGGTAGTGTGACGTCACAGCGACGAGCGGGCGGCTCATGCAGGAATTCCCTGAGCACTGAGCAGGTCTTAACTAAGTGAAATGTTGTGTGTGAGGGCGAGAGGACGTGTGCTGCGCCCGCTGTAGCACCCCCAGCCTCACCTCCCGCACCACCAGTGCTACACTACCCACTATAGTGCTCGTGTGTACACCCCGCCCCCAGGAGGCCTAACTAGTGCTGTGTGCGCGCGTGTGTGCGTGTGTGTGTATTTGTGTGTGTACCGCCGCCCCCTGGAAGGATACTAAAGGAGTGTGTGTGTACGTCAGTGCTGAGGAACGTTATTTGAAGGTAAGCTGCCATGCCCCCAGACGTGTCGTTGACCCCAGCACCACGTCTCTTACCTCCTCCCCTCCCTACCCTCCCTACACCTCTCTCCTTGACCTCCTACACGGACCACAACACGGACGGGAAGTAATGTACACAGGAAGTCTTCCTGAAGGAGTTGTTTATTAAAGGTGTGGTTTATTGAAGGTGTGGTTTAATAAAGGTGTGGCTTATTGAAGGAGGTGTGGTTTATTGAAGGAGGTGTGGTTTATTGAAGGAGGTGTGGTTTATTGAAGGTGTGGTTTATTGAAGGTGTGGCTTATTGAAGGTGTGGTTTATTGAAGGTGTGGTTTATTGAAGGAATTGTTGTTTGTTGAAGGTGTGGTTTATTGAAGGTGTGGTTTATTGAAGGTGTGGTTTATTGAAGGTGGGGTTTATTAAAGGACGTGTGGTTTATTGAAGGTGTGGTTTATTGAAGGTGTGGGTTATTGAAGGAGGTGTGGGTTATTGAAGGAGGTGTGGTTTATTGAAGGTGTGGTTTATTGAAGGAGGTGTGGTTTATTGAAGGAGGTGTGGTTTATTGAAGGTGTGGTTTAATGAAGGTGTGGTTTATTGAAGGAGGTGTGGTTTATTGAAGGTATGGTTTATTGAAAGTGGTTTATTGAAGGTGTGGTATATTGAAGGTGTGGTTTATTGAAAGTGGTTTATTGAAGGTGTGGTTTATTGAAGGTGTGGTTTATTGAAGGATGTGTGATTTATTGAAGGTGTGGTTTATTGAAGGTGTGATTAATTGAAGGTGTGGTTTATTAAAGGAGTTGTGGTTTATTGAAGGAGGTGTGGTTTATTGAAGGTGTGGTTTGTTAAATGAGGAGTGGTTTATTGAAGATGGGGTTTATTAAATGTGTGCTTTATTGAAGGTGTGGGTTATTAGATGAGGTGTGGTTTATTGAAGGTGTGGTTTTTTGAAGGAGGTACGGTTTATTGAAGGGGGTGTGGTTTATTGAAGGAGGTGTGGTTTATTGAAGGTGTGGTTTATTGAAGGTGGGGTTTATTAAAGGAGGTGTGGTTTATTGAAGGTGTGGTTTATTGAAGGTGTGGGTTATTGAAGGTGTGGTTTATTGAAGGTGTGGTTTATTGAAGGTGTGGTTTATTGAAGGTGTGGTTTATTGAAGGTGTGGTTTCTTGAAGATGTGGTTTATTGAAGGAGGTGTGGTTTATTGAAAGTGTGGTTTATTGAAGGAGGTGTGGTTTATTGAAGGTGTAGTTTATTGAAGGATATGTGGTTTATTGAAGGTGTGGTTTATTGAAGGTGTGGTTTATTGAAGGTGTGGTTTATTGAAGGAGGTGTGGTTTATTGAAGGTGTGCTTTATTGAAGGTGTGGTTTATTGAAGGTGTGGTTTATTGAAGAAGGTGTGGTTTATTGAAGGTGTTGTTGAAGGAGGTGTGGTTTATTGAAGGTGGGGTTTATTAAAGGAGATGTGGTTTATTGAAGGTGTGGTTTATTGAAGGTGTGGGTTATTGAAGGTGGGGTTTATTGAAGGTGTGGTTTATTTAAGGTGTGATTTATTGAAGGTGTGGTTTATTAAAGGAGGTGTGGTTTACTGAAGGAGGTGTGGTTTATTGAAGGTGTGGTTTATTGAAGGAGGTGTGGTTTATTGAAGGTGGTGTGGTTTGTTAAAGGAGGAGTGGTTTATTGAAGATGGGGTTTATTAAAGGAGGTGTGCTTTATTGAAGGTGTGGTTTATTGAAGGTGTGGTTTATTGAAGATGTGGGTTATTAGATGAGGTGTGGTTTATTGAAGGTGTGGGTTATTAGATGAGGTGTGATTTATTGAAGGTGTGGTTTATTGAAGGAGGTACGGTTTATTGAAGTGGGTGTGGTTTATTGAAGGAGGTGTGGTTTATTGAAGGTGTGGTTTATTGAAGGAGGTGTGGTTTATTGATGGTGTGGTTTATTAAAGGAGTTGTGATTTATTGAATGTGTGGTTTATTAAAGGAGGAGTGGTTTATTGAAGATGGGGTTTATTAAAGGAGGTGTGCTTTATTGAATGTGTGGTTTATTCAAGGTGTGGGTTGTTAGATGAGGTGTGGTTTATTGAGGTGTGGTTTATTGAAGGAGGTACGGTTTATTGAAGGTGGTGTGGTTTATTGAAGGTGTGGTTTATTGAAGGAGTGGTTTATTGAAGGTGTGGTTTATTGAAGGTGTGGTTTATTGAAGGAGTGGTTTATTGAAGGTGTGGTTTATTGAAGGTGTGGTTTATTGAAGGAGGTGTGGTTTATTGAAGTAAGTGTAGTTTATTGAAGGCTTGGTTTATTGAAGGTGGGGTTTATTGAAGGTGTGGTTTATTGAAGGAGGTGTGGTTTATTAAAGGAGATGTTTATTGAAGGTGTGGTTTATTGAATGTTATTGAAGGAGTTGTTTATTAATAGTGTGGTTTATTGACAGAGGTTTGTTTTATTGACTGAGTTCTTGTTTATTAAAGGAGGTGTGGTTTATTGAAGGTGTAGTTTATTGAAGTAGGTGTGGTTTATTGAAGGAAATGTTTATTTTAGGAGGTGTGGTTTATTGAAGGAGATGTTTATTTTAGGAGGTGTGGTTTTTTGAAGATGTTTATTTTAGGAGGTGTGGTTTATTGAAGTAGATGTTTATTTTAAGAGGTGTGGTTTATTGAAGGAGAAATTTATTTTAGGAGGTGTGGTTTATTGAAGGAGGTGTGGTTTATTGAAGGAGGTGTGGTTTATTGAAGATGTGGTTTATTGAAGATGTTTATTTTAGGAGGTGGGGTTTATTGAAGATGTGGTTTATTAAAGGTGTTGTTTATTGAAGGTGTGGTTTATTGAAGGAGGCGTAGTGTATTGAAGGTGTGGTTTATTGAAGGTGTGGTTTATTAAGGAGTGGTTTATTGAAGGTGTGGTTTATTAAAGAGGAGTGGTTTATTGAAGGTGTGGTTTATTAAGGAGGAATGGTTTATTGAAAGTGTGGTTTATTAACGAGGAGTGGTTTATTGAAGGTGTGGTTTATTAGGAAGAGTGGTTTATTGAAGGTGTGGTTTATTAAGGAGGAATGGTTTATTGAAGGTGTGGTTTATTAAGGAGGAGTGGTTTATTGAAGGTGTGGTTTATTAAGGAGGAGTGGTTTATTGAAGGTGTGGTTTATTAAGGAGGAGTGGTTTATTGAAGGTGTGGTTTATTAAGGAGTGGTTTATTGAAGGTGTGGTTTATTAAGAAAGAATGGTTTATTGAAGGTGTGGTTTATTAAGGAGTGGTTTATTGAAGGTGTGGTTTATTAAGGGGGAGTGGTTTATTGAAGGTCTGGTTTATTAAGGAGGAGTGGTTTATTGAAGGTGTGGGTTATTAAGGAGTGGTTTATTGAAGGTATGGTTTATTAAGGAGGAGTGGTTTATTGAAGGTGTGGTTTATTAAGGATGAGTGGTTTATTGAAGGTGTGGTTTATTAAAGAGGAGTGGTTTATTGAAGGTGTTTTATTAAGGAGGAATGGTTTATTGAAGGTGTGGTTTATTAAGGAGTGGTTTATTGAAGGTGTGGTTTATTAAGGAGGAGTGATTTATTGAAGGTGTGGTTTATTAAAGAGGAGTGGTTTATTGAAGGTGTGGTTTATTAAGGAGGAGTGGTTTATTGAAGGTGTGGTTTATTAAGGAGGAATGGTTTATTGAAGATGTGGTTTATTAAGGAGGAGTGGTTTATTGAATGTTTGGTTTATTAAGGAGGAGTGGTTTATTGAAGGTGTGGTTTTTTAAGGAGGAGTGGTTTATTGAAGGTGTGGTTTATTAAGTAGGAATGGTTTATTGAAGGTTTATTGAAGGTGTGGCTTATTAAGGAGGAGTGGTTTATTGAAGGTGTGGTTTATTAAGGAGGAGTGGTTTATTAAAGGTGTGGTTTATTAAGGAGGAGTGGTTTATTGAAGGTGTGGTTTTTTAAGGAGTGGTTTATTGAAGGTGTGGTTTATTAAGGAGTGGTTTATTGAAGGTGTGGTTTATTAAGGAGTGGTTTATTGGAGGTGTGGTTTATTAAGGAGGAGTGGTTTATTGAAGGTGTGGTTTATTAAGGAGGAGTGGTTTGTTGAAGGTGTGGTTTATTAAGGAGGAGTGGTTTGTTGAAGGTGTGGTTTATTAAGGAGTGGTTTATTGAAGGTGTGGTTTATTAAGGAGGAGTGGTTTATTGAAGGTGTGGTTTATTAAGGAGGAGTGGTTTGTTGAAGGTGTGGTTTATTAAGGAGTGGTTTATTGAAGGTGTGGTTTATTAAGGAGGAGTGGTTTATTGAAGGTGTGGTTTATTAAGGAGGAGTGATTTATTGAAGGTGTGGTTTATTATTAACGAGGAGTGGTTTATTGAAGGTGGTTTTTTAAGGAGGAGTGGTTTATTGAAGGTGTGGTTTATTAAGGAAGAGTTTATTGAAGGTGTGGTTTATTGAGGAGGAGTGGTTCATTGAAGGTGTGGTTTATTAAGGAGGAGTGGTTTATTGAAGGTGTGGTTTATTATGGAGTGGTTTATTGAAGGTGTGGTTTATTAAGGAGGAGTGGTTTATTGAAGGTGTGGTTTATTAAGGAGGAGTGGTTTATTGAAGGTGTGGTTTATTAAGGAGTGGTTTATTGAAGGTGTGGTTTATTAAGGAGATGTTTATTGAAGGTGTGGTTTATTAAGGAGGAGTGGTTTGTTGAAGGTGTGGTTTATTAAGGAGTGGTTTATTGAAGGTGTGGTTTATTAAGGAGGAGTGGTTTATTGAAGGTGTGGTTCATTAAGGAAGAGTGGTTTATTGAAGGTGTGGTTTATTAAGGAGGAGTGGTTTGTTGAAGGTGTGGTTTATTAAGGAGGAGTGGTTTGTTGAAGGTGTGGTTTATTAAGGAGTGGTTTATTGAAGGTGTGGTTTATTAAGGAGGAGTGGTTTATTGAAGGTGTGGTTTATTAAGGAGGAGTGGTTTATTGAAGGTGTGGTTTATTAAGGAGGAGTGGTTTGTTGAAGGTGTGGTTTATTAAGGAGTGGTTTATTGAAGGTGTGGTTTATTAAGGAGGAGTGGTTTATTGAAGGTGTGGTTTATTAAGGAAGAGTGGTTTATTGAAGGTGTGGTTTATAAAGGAGGAGTGGTTTATTGAAGGTGTGGTTTATTAAGGAGGAGTGGTTTATTGAAGGTGTGGTTTATTAAGGAGGAGTGGTTTGTTGAAGGTGTGGTTTATTAAGGAGTGGTTTATTGAAGGTGTGGTTTATTAAGGAGGAGTGGTTTATTGAAGATGTTGTTTAATAAGGAGGAGTGGTTTATTTAAGGTGTGGTTTATTAAGGAGGAGTGGTTTATTGAAGGTGTGGTTTATTAAGGAGGAGTGGTTTATTGAAGGGGTGGTTTATTAAGGAGTGGTTTATTGAAGGTGTGGTTTATTAAGGAGGAGTGGTTTATTGAAGGTGTGGTTTATTAAGGAGGAGTGGTTTATTGAAGGTGTGGTTTATTGAGGAGGAGTGGTTTATTGAAGGTGTGGTTTATTAAGGAGGAGTGGTTTATTGAAGGTGTGGTTTATTAAGGAGGAGTGGTTTATTGAAGGTGTGGTTTATTAAGGAGGAGTGGTTTATTGAAGGTGTGGTTTATTAAGGAGTGGTTTATTGAAGGTGTGGTTTATTAAGGAGTGGTTTATTGAAGGTGTGGTTTATTAAGGAGGAGTGGTTTATTGAAGGTGTGGTTTATTAAGGAGGAGTGGTTTATTGAAGGTGTGGTTTATTAAGGAGGAGTGGTTTGTTGAAGGTGTGGTTTATTAAGGAGTGGTTTATTGAAGGTGTGGTTTATTAAGGAGGAGTGGTTTATTGAAGGTGTGGTTTATTAAGGAGGAGTGGTTTATTGAAGGTGTGGTTTATTAAGGAGGAGTGGTATATTGAAGGTGTGGTTTATTAAGGAGGAGTGGTTTATTGAAGGTGTGGTTTATTAAGGAGTGGTTTATTGAAGGTGTGGTTTATTAAGGAGGAGTGGTTTATTGAAGGTGTGGTTTATTAAGGAGGAGTGGTTTATTGAAGGTGTGGTTTATTATGGAGTGGTTTATTGAAGGTGTGGTTTATTAAGGAGGAGTGGTTTATTGAAGGTGTGGTTTATTAAGGAGGAGTGGTTTATTGAAGGTGTGGTTTATTAAGGAGGAGTGGTTTATTGAAGGTGTGGTTTATTAAGGAGGAGTGGTTTATTAAGGAGGAGTGGTTTATTGAAGGTGTGGCTTATTAAGGAGGAGTGGTTTATTGAAGGTGTGTTTTATTAAGGAGGAGTGGTTTATTGAAGGTGTGGTTTATTAAGGAGGAGTGGTTTATTGAAGGTGTGGTTTATTAAGGAGGAGTGGTTTATTGAAGGTGTGGTTTGTTAAGGAGAAGTGGTTTATTGAAGGTGTGGTTTATTAAGGAGGAGTGGTTTATTGAAGGTGTGGTTTATTAAGGAGGAGTGGTTTATTGAAGGTGTGGTTTATTAAGGAGGAGTGGTTTATTGAAGATGTGGTTTATTAAGGAGGAGTGGTTTATTGAAGGTGTGGTTTTTTAAGGAGTGGTTTATTGAAGGTGTGGTTTATTAAGGAGTGGTTTATTGAAGGTGTGGTTTATTAAGGAGGAGTGGTTTATTGGATGTGTGGTTTATTAAGGAGGAGTGGTTTATTGAAGGTGTGGTTTATTAAGGAGGAGTGGTTTATTGAAGGTGTGGTTTATTAAGGAGGAGTGGTTTGTTGAAGGTGTGGTTTATTAAGGAGTGGTTTATTGAAGGTGTGGTTTATTAAGGAGGAGTGGTTTATTGAAGGTGTGGTTTATTAAGGAGGAGTGGTTTGTTGAAGGTGTGGTTTATTAAGGAGTGGTTTATTGAAGGTGTGGTTTATTAAGGAGTGGTTTATTGAAGGTGTGGTTTATTAAGGAGGAGTGATTTATTGAAGGTGTGGTTTATTATTAACGAGGAGTGGTTTATTGAAGGTGTGGTTTTTTAAGGAGGAGTGGTTTATTGAAGGTGTGGTTTATTAAGGAGGAGTTGTTTATTGAAGGTGTGGTTTATTAAGGAGTGGTTTGTTGAAGGTGTGGTTTATTAAGGAGTGGTTTATTGAATGTGTGGTTTATTAAGGAGGAGTGGTTTATTGAAGGTGTGGTTTTTTAAGGAGTGGTTTATTGAAGGTGTGGTTTATTAAGGAGGAGTGGTTTGTTGAAGGTGTGGTTTATTAAGGAGTGGTTTATTGAAGGTGTGGTTTATAAAGGAGGAGTGGTTTATTGAAGGTGTGGTTTATTAAGGAGGAGTGGTTTATTGAAGGTGTGGTTTATTAAGGAGGAGTGGTTTATTGAAGGTGTGGTTTATTAAGGAGGAGTGGTTTATTGAAGGTGTGGTTTATTAAGGAGGAGTGGTTTATTGAAGGTGTGGTTTATTAAGGAGTGGTTTATTGAAGGTGTGGTTTATTAAGGAGGAGTGGTTTGTTGAAGGTGTGGTTTATTAAGGAGTGGTTTATTGAAGGTGTGGTTTATTAAGGAGGAGTGGTTTATTGAAGGTGTGGTTTATTAAGGAGGAATGGTTTATTGAAGGTGTGGTTTATTAAGGAGGAGTGGTTTGTTGAAGGTGTGGTTTATTAAGGAGTGGTTTGTTGAAGGTGTGGTTTATTAAGGAGGAGTGGTTTATTGAAGGTGTGGTTTATTAAGGAAAAGTGGTTTATTGAAGGTGTGGTTTATTAAGGAGGAGTGGTTTAGTGAAGGTGTGGTTTATTAAGGAGGAGCGGTTTATTGAAGGTGTGGTTTATTAAGGAGGAGTGGTTTGTTGAAGGTGTGGTTTATTAAGGAGTGGTTTATTGAAGGTGTGGTTTATTAAGGAGGAGTGGTTTATTGAAGGTGTTGTTTAATAAGGAGGAGTGGTTTATTGAAGGTGTGGTTTATTAAGGAGGAGTGGTTTATTGAAGGTGTGGTTTATTAAGGAGGAGTGGTTTATTGAAGGTGTGGTTTATTAAGGAGGAGTGGTTTATTGAAGGTGTGGTTTATTAAGGAGGAGTGGTTTATTGAAGGTGTGGTTTATTAAGGAGGAGTGGTTTATTGAAGGTGTGGTTTATTAAGGAGGAGTGGTTTATTGAAGGTGTGGTTTATTAAGGATGAGTGGTTTATTGAAGGTGTGGTTTATTAAGGAGTGGTTTATTGAAGGTGTGGTTTATTAAGGATTGGTTTATTGAAGGTGTGGTTTATTAAGGAGTGGTTTATTGAAGGTGTGGTTTATTAAGGAGGAGTGGTTTATTGAAGGTGTGGTTTATTAAGGAGGAGTGGTTTATTGAAGGTGTGGTTTATTAAGGAGGAGTGGTTTATTGAAGGTGTGGTTTATTAAGGAGGAGTGGTTTATTGAAGGTGTGGTTTATTAAGGATGAGTGGTTTGTTGAAGGTGTGGTTTATTAAGGAGTGTTTTATTGAAGGTGTGGTTTATTAAGGAGGAGTGGTTTATTGAAGGTGTGGTTTATTAAGGAGGAATGGTTTATTGAAGGTGTGGTTTATTAAGGAGGAGTGGTTTGTTGAAGGTGTGGTTTATTAAGGAGTGGTTTGTTGAAGGTGTGGTTTATTAAGGAAGAGTTGTTTATTGAAGGTGTGGTTTATTAAGGAGGAGTGGTTTATTGAAGGTGTGGTTTATTGAGGAGGAGTGGTTTATTGAAGGTGTGGTTTATTAAGGAGGAGTGGTTTATTGAAGGAGTGGTTTATTAAGGAGGAGTGGTTTATTGAAGGTGTGGTTTATTAAGGAGGAGTGGTTTATTGAAGGTGTGGTTTATTAAGGAGGAGTGGTTTATTGAAGGTGTGGTTTATTAAGGAGGAGTGGTTTATTGAAGGTGTGGTTTATTAAGGAGGAGTGGTTTATTGAAGGTGTGGTTTATTAAGGAGGAGTGGTTTATTGAAGGTGTGGTTTATTAAGGAGGAGTGGTTTGTTGAAGGTGTGGTTTATTAAGGAGTGGTTTATTGAAGGTGTGGTTTATTAAGGAGGAGTGGTTTATTGAAGGTGTGGTTTATTAAGGAGGAGTGGTTTATTGAAGGTGTGGTTTATTAAGGAGGAGTGGTATATTGAAGGTGTGGTTTATTAAGGAGGAGTGGTTTATTGAAGGTGTGGTTTATTAAGGAGGAGTGGTTTATTGAAGGTGTGGTTCATTAAGGAGGAGTGGTTAATTGAAGGTGTGGTTTATTAAGGAGGAGTGGTTTATTGAAGGTGTGGTTTATTAAGGAGTGGTTTATTGAAGGTGTGGTTTATTAAGGAGGAGTGGTTTATTGAAGGTGTGGTTTATTAAGGAGGAGTGGTTTATTGAAGGTGTGGTTTATTAAGGAGGAGTGGTTTATTGAAGGTGTGGTTTATTAAGGAGGAGTGGTTTATTAAGGAGGAGTGGTTTATTGAAGGTGTGGCTTATTAAGGAGGAGTGGTTTATTGAAGGTGTGTTTTATTAAGGAGGAGTGGTTTATTGAAGGTGTGGTTTATTAAGGAGGAGTGGTTTATTGAAGGTGTGGTTTATTAAGGAGGAGTGGTTTATTGAAGGTGTGGTTTATTAAGGAGAAGTGGTTTATTGAAGGTGTGGTTTATTAAGGAGGAGTGGTTTATTGAAGGTGTGGTTTATTAAGGAGGAGTGGTTTATTGAAGGTGTGGTTTATTAAGGAGGAGTGGTTTATTGAAGATGTGGTTTATTAAGGAGGAGTGGTTTATTGAAGGTGTGGTTTTTTAAGGAGTGGTTTATTGAAGGTGTGGTTTATTAAGGAGTGGTTTATTGAAGGTGTGGTTTATTAAGGAGGAGTGGTTTATTGGAGGTGTGGTTTATTAAGGAGGAGTGGTTTATTGAAGGTGTGGTTTATTAAGGAGGAGTGGTTTATTGAAGGTGTGGTTTATTAAGGAGGAGTGGTTTGTTGAAGGTGTGGTTTATTAAGGAGTGGTTTATTGAAGGTGTGGTTTATTAAGGAGGAGTGGTTTATTGAAGGTGTGGTTTATTAAGGAGGAGTGGTTTGTTGAAGGTGTGGTTTATTAAGGAGTGGTTTATTGAAGGTGTGGTTTATTAAGGAGGAGTGGTTTATTGAAGGTGTGGTTTATTAAGGAGGAGTGATTTATTGAAGGTGTGGTTTATTATTAACGAGGAGTGGTTTATTGAAGGTGTGGTTTTTTAAGGAGGAGTGGTTTATTGAAGGTGTGGTTTATTAAGGAGGAGTTGTTTATTGAAGGTGTGGTTTATTAAGGAGTGGTTTGTTGAAGGTGTGGTTTATTAAGGAGTGGTTTATTGAATGTGTGGTTTATTAAGGAGGAGTGGTTTATTGAAGGTGTGGTTTTTTAAGGAGGAGTGGTTTATTGAAGGTGTGGTTTATTAAGGAGGAGTGGTTTGTTGAAGGTGTGGTTTATTAAGGAGTGGTTTATTGAAGGTGTGGTTTATTAAGGAGGAGTGGTTTATTGAAGGTGTGGTTTATTAAGGAGGAGTGGTTTATTGAAGGTGTGGTTTATTAAGGAGGAGTGGTTTATTGAAGGTGTGGTTTATTAAGGAGGAGTGGTTTATTGAAGGTGTGGTTTATTAAGGAGGAGTGGTTTATTGAAGGTGTGGTTTATTAAGGAGGAGTGGTTTATTGAAGGTGTGGTTTATTAAGGAGGAGTGGTTTGTTGAAGGTGTGGTTTATTAAGGAGTGGTTTATTGAAGGTGTGGTTTATTAAGGAGGAGTGGTTTATTGAAGGTGTGGTTTATTAAGGAGGAATGGTTTATTGAAGGTGTGGTTTATTAAGGAGGAGTGGTTTGTTGAAGGTGTGGTTTATTAAGGAGTGGTTTGTTGAAGGTGTGGTTTATTAAGGAGGAGTGGTTTATTGAAGGTGTGGTTTATTAAGGAAGAGTGGTTTATTGAAGGTGTGGTTTATTAAGGAGGAGTGGTTTATTGAAGGTGTGGTTTATTAAGGAGGAGTGGTTTATTGAAGGTGTGGTTTATTAAGGAGGAGTGGTTTGTTGAAGGTGTGGTTTATTAAGGAGTGGTTTATTGAAGGTGTGGTTTATTAAGGAGGAGTGGTTTATTGAAGGTGTTGTTTAATAAGGAGGAGTGGTTTATTGAAGGTGTGGTTTATTAAGGAGGAGTGGTTTATTGAAGGTGTGGTTTATTAAGGAGGAGTGGTTTATTGAAGGTGTGGTTTATTAAGGATGAGTGGTTTATTGAAGGTGTGGTTTATTAAGGAGTGGTTTATTGAAGGTGTGGTTTATTAAGGATTGGTTTATTGAAGGTGTGGTTTATTAAGGAGTGGTTTATTGAAGGTGTGGTTTATTAAGGAGGAGTGGTTTATTGAAGGTGTGGTTTATTAAGGAGGAGTGGTTTATTGAAGGTGTGGTTTATTAAGGAGGAGTGGTTTATTGAAGGTGTGGTTTATTAAGGAGGAGTGGTTTGTTGAAGGTGTGGTTTATTAAGGAGTGGTTTATTGAAGGTGTGGTTTATTAAGGAGGAGTGGTTTATTGAAGGTGTTGTTTAATAAGGAGGAGTGGTTTATTGAAGGTGTGGTTTATTAAGGATGAGTGGTTTATTGAAGGTGTGGTTTATTAAGGAGTGGTTTATTGAAGGTGTGGTTTATTAAGGATTGGTTTATTGAAGGTGTGGTTTATTAAGGAGGAGTGGTTTATTGAAGGTGTGGTTTATTAAGGAGGAGTGGTTTATTGAAGGTGTGGTTTATTAAGGAGGAGTGGTTTATTGAAGGTGTGGTTTATTAAGGAGGAGTGGTTTGTTGAAGGTGTGGTTTATTAAGGAGTGGTTTATTGAAGGTGTGGTTTATTAAGGAGGAGTGGTTTATTGAAGGTGTGGTTTATTAAGGAGGAATGGTTTATTGAAGGTGTGGTTTATTAAGGAGGAGTGGTTTGTTGAAGGTGTGGTTTATTAAGGAGTGGTTTGTTGAAGGTGTGGTTTATTAAGGAGGAGTGGTTTATTGAAGGTGTGGTTTATTAAGGAAGAGTGGTTTATTGAAGGTGTGGTTTATTAAGGAGGAGTGGTTTATTGAAGGTGTGGTTTATTAAGGAGGAGTGGTTTATTGAAGGTGTGGTTTATTAAGGAGGAGTGGTTTGTTGAAGGTGTGGTTTATTAAGGAGGAGTGGTTTATTGAAGGTGTGGTTTATTAAGGAGGAGTGGTTTATTGAAGGTGTTGTTTAATAAGGAGTGGTTTATTGAAGGTGTGGTTTATTAAGGATGAGTGGTTTATTGAAGGTGTGGTTTATTAAGGAGTGGTTTATTGAAGGTGTGGTTTATTAAGGAGTGGTTTATTGAAGGTGTGGTTTATTAAGGAGGAGTGGTTTATTGAAGGTGTGGTTTATTAAGGAGGAGTGGTTTATTGAAGGTGTGGTTTATTAAGGAGGAGTGGTTTATTGAAGGTGTGGTTTATTAAGGAGGAGTGGTTTGTTGAAGGTGTGGTTTATTAAGGAGTGGTTTATTGAAGGTGTGGTTTATTAAGGAGGAGTGGTTTATTGAAGGTGTGGTTTATTAAGGAGGAATGGTTTATTGAAGGTGTGGTTTATTAAGGAGGAGTGGTTTGTTGAAGGTGTGGTTTATTAAGGAGTGGTTTGTTGAAGGTGTGGTTTATTAAGGAGGAGTGGTTTATTGAAGGTGTGGTTTATTAAGGAAGAGTGGTTTATTGAAGGTGTGGTTTATTAAGGAGGAGTGGTTTATTGAAGGTGTGGTTTATTAAGGAGGAGTGGTTTATTGAAGGTGTGGTTTATTAAGGAGGAGTGGTTTGTTGAAGGTGTGGTTTATTAAGGAGGAGTGGTTTATTGAAGGTGTGGTTTATTAAGGAGGAGTGGTTTATTGAAGGTGTGGTTTATTAGGGAGGAGTGGTTTGTTGAAGGTGTGGTTTATTAAGGAGTGGTTTATTGAAGGTGTGGTTTATTAAGGAGGAGTGGTTTATTGAAGGTGTGGTTTATTAAGGAGGAGTGGTTTATTGAAGGTGTGGTTTATTAAGGAGGAGTGGTATATTGAAGGTGTGGTTTATTAAGGAGGAGTGGTTTATTGAAGGTGTGGTTTATTAAGGAGGAGTGGTTTATTGAAGGTGTGGTTTATTAAGGAGGAGTGGTTTATTGAAGGTGTGGTTTATTAAGGAGGAGTGGTTTATTGAAGGTGTGGTTTATTAAGGTGTGGTTTATTGAAGGTGTGGTTTATTAAGGAGGAGTGGTTTATTGAAGGTGTGGTTTATTAAGGAGGAGTGGTTTATTGAAGGTGTGGTTTATTAAGGAGGAGTGGTTTATTGAAGGTGTGGTTTATTAAGGAGGAGTGGTTTATTAAGGAGGAGTGGTTTATTGAAGGTGTGGCTTATTAAGGAGGAGTGGTTTATTGAAGGTGTGTTTTATTAAGGATGAGTGGTTTATTGAAGGTGTGGTTTATTAAGGAGGAGTGGTTTATTGAAGGTGTGGTTTATTAAGGAGGAGTGGTTTATTGAAGGTGTGGTTTATTAAGGAGAAGTGGT